>NC_138369.1:74056492-74147886 GCF_054177405.1 Leptonychotes weddellii
AAAAAAAAGAAGATAGCAGGAGGGAAAGAATGAAGGGGGATATCAGAGGGAGAGACGAACCATGAGAGACTATGGACTCTGAAAAACAAACTGAGGGTTCAGTTTGTTCAGGTAGGTAGAGCGGAGAGGGGTGGGAGGATGGGTTAGCCTGGTGATGGGTATTAAAGAGGGCACATTCTGCATGGAGCACTGGGTGTTATACGCAAACAATGAATCATGGAACACTACATCAAAAACTAATGATGTAATGTATGGTGATTAACATAACATAATAATAAAAAGAAAAAGAGAAAGAGGTCAGTCACAAAAAGGACCACCTATTGTATAATTCCATTGATATGAAATGTCCAGAATAGCCCAATCCATAAAGACAGAAAGTAGAACAGTGGTTGTCAAAGCAGGTAAGGATGGGGAATGAATGATAATCAGTATAAGGTTTCTTTTTGGGATGATGAGAATGTTGCAAAATTTTGTTCTGTTGATGGCTGCACAATTCTGTAAAAATACTAAAAACCACTGAATTGTAAACTATAAATGGGTGAATTTTATAATATGTACAGTATATCCCAATAAGACAGTGTTTTAAAAGTGTAAAAAAAAGGGGGGGGCAACAAAAACTTTTTCACTGGCATTTGACAAATTAAAATGCTGATGTGACCTTCTAAGTTCCAAAACTCTTATATTTCCTTTTCTTCAAACCATACTCCTATAGTCTAGAACTCTTGCAAGTTTCAAGCCTTTGATACTTCTATGCCAGAGAAAATCTTTTTTGGTAGGGATTCTAGGAAATGCAACAAACCTAGTTATGTACCAAGGAAAGAAAAATTTATTAGAACCTGGGTCCACAAAAAATTCTCCTACCAATGTCTAGAAAACAAACATCCAATCTAGATGTTTTTCAGCCATCAAAGAGCAAAAGTATCATTTATCCCCATTATTTTCATGGAAGCCAGGAGGCTTACATGAAAAGCACACTATGTTCCCTACTGATTTGATTTATGACCTTAAAAGATGTTCTCTTCTGATCTTTGGCCTTAAACATCTGGACATTTTTTGAGTCTTAAAAAACCTGAGTCTGGATTGGAAGTGCTCCAGAAAAGGTCCCCAGCCTATTTTTGTCTATATTCACTTGATTCTTTTCCATCAATACTTTTATTTCCTTCTCATTTCAGACAAGACATAAATATATAAAGACTACAGTTGTTATTTTTTTTTTTTTAAAGATTTTATTTATTTGGTAGACAGAGACACAGCGAGAGAGAGAACACAAGCAGGGGGAGTGGGAGAGGGAGAAGCAGGCCTCCCGCCGAGCAGGGAGCCTGATGTGGGGCTCGATCCCAGGACTCTGGGATCATGACCTGAGCCAAAGGCAGACGCTTAACGACTGA
Source organism: Leptonychotes weddellii (assembly GCF_054177405.1). Classification (NCBI taxonomy): domain Eukaryota; kingdom Metazoa; phylum Chordata; class Mammalia; order Carnivora; family Phocidae; genus Leptonychotes; species Leptonychotes weddellii. The sequence goes on from NC_138369.1 coordinate 74,057,881, forward strand.
GCCACCCAGGTGCCCCTACAGTTGTTATTTATTAACACAGTTGCTGTATGCTTTCAGAGAAGAAGTATAATAGTATCTCCACAGCTTCCATGTTTAAAAAAAAAAGTTAATCAATGAACTACTTTTGCAGCTTCATCTCCTGAACTATAGTGCCCTCTGCTGCTTGATGTTGATAAAGACCGTTCTCGCAGGGAAAGGGAATCTAAGTAACTTTGGAAAGCAACCTTTAAAAAAAAAGGACTCCTTCATTAAATGCTACAGAATTCAAATGACATAAAAACTTCATCTGAATAGATTTAAGAAAATATGCACGACACATATTTAATAAAGCATCTGTCCAAGAAAAAATTAAGTTTTAAACATACACACACACACACACTTAAAAATGCCCTCTTGAAGCCAAGAGCTGAGGCACCTACTGCACTCTCATATGAGTGAATGTAAGAAGAACTGTGAGGAAGAGCCTAATTCTGTAGTGAAGCCACATACCCATATCCAGCTGTGACACCCCAGGCAGCCCTGTCCTGCCCACAAATGCAGCCCCGGTGCCCGGCACAGAGCAGACACACAAATTGTGGCCGAATGTCGATGTTTTACCGTGAGATCCTAAAACTCTTTAGTCCTCAGCTCGAGGGCTTAGAGCCCCTCCCTCATCCCTTGTGCAAACACCACAGACACCTCCTGTTTCCCATGTGCAGGCCCTGGCGTCAGTGCTGGAGGTAAAGATGCCAAGTATGTCTGGACTCCTGCCCTCAACAAACTCACCCTAATGGGAGGAAAACTAACAAATAAATACAATTACATGGACTATGATAAAATCTGCTTAGAGGAGAGAAAACGCCCATCATTTGAGACCTGTCTGGAAGAACTGGTACTTAGCATAGATTTCTTCATAGCTCCAACATATGTGATTCTGATTTCATCAGGAAAATACTAATAAAACCACTATTTTATTTTTTTAAAAGTCTGCCTGGAGGGGAGGAAAGCAGAGGAAGAAGCAGTCAATTCTACCAGGCGTGGAAGGATTAATAAAGACTTCACAGAGGAGTCTTAAAAGACACACAGCACTCACCAGACAAGCATGGAGGACACAGTCTGAACGAGGACACCAAGGAATGCCGCACTTTCTATGTGTGGTCACTCGAGGCAGGGCTGCCGAACACAGCCATGTAGGTTAGATACTGTCTACAATGCAGCGGCCCTGCTAGAGGGAAGGGTAGAGTCTTCCTTCTCTAATCTTACTCCTCTCCTCTATTTCTTCTTGGAGTCCTTCTCTTAGTCACTTTCAAACATGAAAACTTATGTTACCTTATATGAAATCAGAGACACACCCTGCTCTTTCCAAAAATGCTTTGGCCTTGCTTCCCCTCAGTCCTGGCAAGCCCAAGTGTGGAACAAGTAGTAATGACTAAGCAGGAGGGGCGCCATCATAGTGGAGATGCGCACTCATCCACTCCTACTTGGCCTGCTGCTCTTCCAAACAACAGCAGGGAAACCCCCCAAGGAACTAAGTATTGGAATCTGTCCCCTGGGCCTCACCAACACAGATGACTTACATGAGTGAAACAGTAGCTGTAACAAAAAGCAAAAGCAAACTAATAAAGTTAAACATTAGGCATTGTGTTAAACACTTGACATATCCCAAGACAAAGGAATGTTACTATTCCCTCTTTAAAGACATGGAAACTGAAGCCCAGAGAAAGAAAGAAACTCCCACATCACAGAGCTAGAAAAGCCCCCAGGTGAGTCATGCAGTCTCCAGAGCACTAGGCATGTGACACTGTGGTAGAGACTCCCTCAGGGGATGGACCCAGCCCACAGCAGTGAGTGCCACAAGGAACACTGAATCTGCCAACTTCAGGCACTCACACATTACAAGAGGACTGTTGGTGGCACACTCTAGCCCCAAGAGATAATCCCAATCTTCCTATCATCAGGAAGGAGAACTTCTGAGGTCAAGAGTGGGACTCACCAAGGAGCTAGGTGGTAGGCAGTGGATCTACCAGTGATAGAAGGCTAAAAGGTTTAGCCCTGCTCCTGGGAGTAATGGTTTTGAGGGAGTACCCTCTTTTGACCTTTCTCTTTAGATTGGATTTCTTGAGTTCTTGGAACTGGTTTCCCAGTACAGGAACTAGTCCCCTCTGTATAGCATAGGAAGAGCCCCAGAGGCTGATCTCTGGTCTGTAGTGAAGGTGCCTACCTGGAGCTCTGTGCTCAAAGCTCCAGAGCATTCAATCATTTATTTAGAGGCCCATCTAGAGCCTCCCTCTCAGTTCGGCAGGTGTCAGAGGAGGCCAGTGGTCAGGAATTCAAAGATATGGGATCATGGCCCAATCTCTGACCCCAAAGATAAGCCCAAGAACAATTCTCTTATCTCTAGCAGCACCCCACTCTGATAATCCTAACTATACAAACTGCACGGCAGCCACACCCATACACTCCCTCTCCCTAATCCTTGCCCTCTTCCCTAGAATGCCACATGGTGCTTACTACCAAGCTGATGATCTAACAGAGCACAGAACAAAAGCCATCCCAGCAACAGCACCAAAGATGCAGACATCACCAACCTAAGCAAATAGCCATTCTCTAATCAAGAAGTCAAATATCCAAAGGAACTTACAACCCCCGGAGCCATTACAGTAAGTCAGTGGTAAGGGAGCAATCTTTTAAAAGGGAAGGTTCTGATGCCAGGAAGGAGTGCTGATGGACACCTGGCAGGGAAAGGTCAATACTAAATAGCCAGAGATGACCACCCCGACGTCTGCCCTCTGCAGCAGGAGTCAGGCGCATTCTAAAACCAGTCCTGACATCAGTGAGATTACAAATCCATTCATTGATATGGGATATGTAACACCTACCCTGAAAAATTTTACCTTGAGGATCACAAGGGAACCCTATTTCTTTGTGTATCACTAGAAATACCACAGTATACTTTTCTGATCAGGTAGCTACAGTTTGCAAGTGCTAATATACTTGCAGGTACACCAAGGTAGCAGCATTATAGACCAGTGCATGGGCTTTCTCTAATCAGGAGTCTTGGCGCAAATCAGAGTTGGAGGCCCAGAGACAATGCTGTGCACAGGACCCAAACACTTCCACAGAAGGGAAATACGGAAAGACAGATCATTACAATTAAAGTTTCCACTTTTCAATGTAATAACTGCTAAACTATTTTTGAAGGGTAAAAATGTTGCCCGCCCCCCTAAAACAGCCCAAATGCATTTAATATGTATCACTGAACATGTGCAAAGATTGCAGTAAATTGCTTCACAAACGCAAATTATTGCAATCAGCATCTTGTTTTCTAGTTCTAAATTCAAAGGCAAACTATTAACACAAGACTGCTAACTCTTGCTATTATCACACATCCTCCTTCTAACAAAACCACATTTCCAGATGGACTGCCAAAATTAGTCAAGTGACTCCTAAGAAATACAAGATTGACATGCCAGAAATTCACTTAGAAATGAATGCTTTATTTAAATAAAGGAAACATACACCCAAACACACCTTTCCTAAGGAAATACGAGCTGCTTTATTTACAATTCCACTTGAATTGCAACTCAGTGAAGGCATTCGCAGGAACAGTGGGACAGCTGGGCTGTTACCCTGTCAGTATTCTGACTAGTCCTCAGTGTCAAATCGGGCAGAATCAGGGGTGTGGTGCAGGCTGGGCCTGATTGGGGGATCCTGATAATAAATTCAGCAAAATATTTAAACTCAACTAAGACAAGTGATGCAGGAATTGTTGAGAGAGTGCTCAGCTCTGCGACCTAACTGGGTATTCTTCTTTCCAGACTGCTGTGTTTACTCTGTATTTGACAGAACGACTAATTTTTTAAAATGTATCAATCAAGCAGATGAGATTATTCCAGTGCATTCCATCAGAGCAACCATTTCTGAAGAGCATAATGATCAGGTCCGTGGCTCAGAACTAAGCTTTGTTTCAATCTACAAAACTCAAGGCAGCAATTTTCATACATGCCTGAGAAGGTCAAGGGCTCAGAACCAAGGTGAGCTCTGAGGCGAGGAAAGGAATAGGATTCTCCATGCCAAAAGAAGGCTCCCCCTGAATGGGGATGGTCTAGAATTCCTATTCCTCAGGAGAAACAGCTGGCCACCGTAGTCCTTCTTTTTGACAGCACCTTGAACACACAACACCAAGGAATCAGAAAAGCCACTTACCACTGGCCAGCTTTAAAAGAAAAGTCTTTATCAGCAACATGCAGGCAGAGCCTCTTCACTGATGGCGACTCATTAGCGGCCCCACACACCTTAGCAGCCGACACCATCTAGAGCCAAAAGATGAACTGCGGCTGAAATTAGTGTGTCTACACATCACGAACAAACTGTGGCTTTCTGGTAACTAAGGTTTTTTGAAAGCTACAAAGATGTGATTTTTGAAAATTACAAAACAAGGTAAAGCACACTCTGCTTTAAGATGCTGCCTACTACCTGATGAACAAATTTAATTATCTTACTGTTGAGAGACTTGCTATCATATTAATTGAGTTTTATTCTGCATACAAAAATCCTCTCTTAGAGGGGCTGGTTTAATAAGTGTTTATTTGCTGAGCATCTAGTATGTTCCACACACCAGGCTGGGTAATCTGGAAAGAGCCTGGGGGAACGGGAGCCCCGTGAACCACCTGCCTGGCAGGTGTATGTATGACATAAACTGAAACCCACTGTTAGGTACGAGCCTGTGTTTGTTCTGAGCCTGCAAGAAGTCCATGACTCGCAAATTTCAGAAATTACAAGTAAGCACTTAGAAACTTTTTTTTAGCAATTTCACAGAGTCTGTTGAATCTAATTATAAACAACAAATTGGGCTTGTATTCCCTGTTTTTGTTTTCTTTATTTTTTCTAATTCAGTGTTGATTATATTTGACAAAACATAAACAGTCCACAACCTTTGAACAGTATTAAAAAGGGCCCTTTGCGGGGCGCCTGGGTGGCTCAGTCAGTTAAGCGACTGCCTTCGGCTCAGGTCATGATCCTGGAGTCCCGGGATCGAGTCCCGCATCGGGCTCCCTGCTCAGCACGGAGTCTGCTTCTCCCTCTGACCCTCCTCCCTCTCGTGCTCTCTGTCTCTCATTCTCTCGCAAATAAATAAATAAAATCTTTAAAAAAAAAAAAGGGCCCTTTGCTACAGATAGCTTAAGAGGCACTATTCTAAACAACATATCTGGTTTCTAGAAAATCCTAAGGTGTGAGCTAGGCACTCCTCAGTGTCATCCACACCTCAGCATCCCTCAAATTCAAAATGCCTCTACTTCCTTCTTTTTTTGTTTCTTCTACCTTTGGGTTTTTCTTCCTCCTGAAATCTGGGACATTTTCACAACAGGGGAAAAAAGACAATATGACTCTTTCCTCAACCTCCGACTGCCATTCAACTCCATTTCTGGAAGCAAATGAAAGCAGCAGCAGGTGACCAAAATACAGTCATTCTCCTTGGATGGAGTTAGCTTCACGGCTCCACCGAAGGGTGCCTTGGAAAGCTGTCAAGATCAGTGAACCTCACACCCTAAAGCTGGCTCCTTCAGCCCCTTTCTCCAACAGGACTAGGTCTAACCAAACTACCAGTGGGAGACCACTCTTAAAAACCCACTGCAAAGTTCTCCAGATGGATGGTGGTCTCCCTTATTGACTCAAAACCTCTCTGAAAATGTCTTACCCTTCTCTTGCCCCCATAAAATCCCTTGCCTCTCATCCTCTGGATTTTTGCCAGTCCTCTTTCTCCTCTCCCTGAGAGCAAGTGGGTTGGTTTCCACACCGACTCTCTTCCTGAGCCTCTGGTTCTAGGCTTGCCCTCCCTCTCTGAACCAGTCCCACCGGCCCCTTCCTTCGGGGTCACAGTTCCTCTCCTTAGACCTCCTGTTTGTCAGACATGATACCTACTGCCATTTGCCTGTCCTAAACAGCTCAGCAGCAAAATAAAAAGCAGCAGCATAGCGTGGCTGCCAACAGCCCGGGCTCTGTAACCGCACTGCCTGGTATGTAATCGTGGCCCCAGCACACACTTACCTGCTGTGGGACTCTGGGCATATTACCTAGTCCCCCCTCGGCTATAAAATAAGATCAACAACACTTGTATCTCAGAGCTGCTGGGGGCGGGGGGGAATTAAATGAAATACGTGCAAAGCACTTATAATGCTGCTGGCTCATAGTAAATACCCATTAAGTGTCAGTTATAATGTATCTTACTGCATTCATTATAATTAGCTTATTAATATTTATTACATTATACATTACACTTTATTCATATATTGTTATCTATGCAAAACCACCCCAGTGCTACCACGCAGGACCTCACAGACTGAGCACTGCACACCCCCGGGGGCCTATTCTCATGGACAACACTAAGGACCTGTAAAGTACAGTGGTCTCTGTACCACATCCTAGCTATTTGCTAGAACAAACTTAAAAGCCATATTGTCTTTAAACTATTTTAGAAACCTTGCCTTTAATCTCTGCCTCTACTTCTTTATCCGACAGAATCTTCTCTCTGTCCTTGACACTCTCGGTAAACACAGGTAACCTGGCTTCTGCTCTCCAGCAACAACTTCTAAGGTGGGTGGGTGCCTGCCCAAACAACCAAACTCAAATGCCCAGGCTCAGCTCTCCCCCTCCCTGAGCTCCCTGCGTTCCATACTTTTTACTCCCCTTCCCTCCTGAAACATTCTCCTTGCCTGGGAGAGCTGACGTGGAACTTTCCGGGTCTCCTCCTGCCTCTCCAGCCTGGTCCTTGCTCCTTTACCTTTCCTCCTCGCACTTCCTCAATGGGCGCTCTCTCTAAACTGCCTCACTCCCACCCCCTCTCCCACCTCTAGGCCAAGGCTCTCAGGCATTCCCAAAGCTACTAATCCCCCACCCCATCAGTTACTTTTCTGCCAATCAGACCCACATGTACGCTCCCCTGTGAGTGACAAGAGCCAATGACTGAGGAGCCTTTATCTCAGGTATATTCCAGGTGCGGGCTTAAGAGTCTCATGTGCACCAATTCATTCAGTTCATATGAATAATCATAGCATATCCCAACAGACACTGTTATTATCCTCCATTCTGCACATGAGGAAACGGAAAGGTTTAGTAACTTGCTCAAGAGCACTCAGGAATGGCTGAGTCAGGATTCAAACCTAGGTGTGCCCTTAATCACTTGATTGTCCCGTCCCAATGGTAAGCTCACTTATGTGTCCAACTAAATCTACCATATTCATCCCTTCCACAAACATTCCTTCAGCATGTGCTGCCTGGCACTGGAGACGCAGAGATGCAGAAGACTGCTCCTGCCCACAGGGAGCCCCACAGAATCAGGTGCTTTCCATCACCAGGATTTCCCTTCAGGACTCATCTTGGACTCAAGAGAGTCAAATCCATTTTCAATGGGTTTAAGTGTACACACACACACACACACGCACACACACACGCACATGCACACACACGCACACAGAATCTTTGACTCTTTTCCAGGCATCCTGTCCCTAACGTGAACAAATTCCACAAATTCAGCTCATGTCTTCTCCTCCCCATGCTCACCCTCCAGCATCCTAAGCCAAGAATTTCTTCTCACTTGAACTGCTGCCTTAGCCTCCTTCTGTCTCTCTCAAAGCAGCCAACAGGTAAATACTGCTAGTATTCTGACCTCACTGAGTTACCCTCTAGCTCAAAAACCTTCAAGGGCTAACATTCAACTTGGAAAAAAAAAAAAAATGCTAAAAGGCCTTTGTAGCTTGACCTCTCCTATATCCCTATGCTAGTGGTTTACCAGACAAACTGGACAATTTGCTGGTTCTCAAAGGCACCTGACATTTGCCGGCCTCCCAAAACCCTGCCTAGGTTATTCGGCACGCACCACACTCTCAACCCTGTCCATCAACCTCCTACCCGCCCTTTCAGTCCCTGCTCAAAGACTAATCCCTGCCTGACGTTTTTCTGCTTCTCCCTATCCCCTCAACTCTACCAATAAAATGTTTGTCTTCTTATCATACTTAGCACATATTAATGTAACCATCAATCCTCATGAACGTGTCTCTTCCACCACACAAGCCACAAGCCTCCTGAGGTCAGGTATAGGGTAGAATCTACATCTATATCAACTCCCTAGATCAAGCACAGGGCTCAACTCATGGTGAAGATTCAGTAAATATTTGCAGAATGAATGAAAACTCTAGTTTAAAGTCACTTAAAAGTTAGTTTCCTGAACAAAAATTAGTAGAAGTTCAGGAGACTTTTGTTATTTAAGAAGAAAAGGAAGGGTAGCGGTAACCACTACAGAAAATCTGGATTCATGCTTAATACGGTAAGAGAGGTAAGGGAAAGTGGGATTTCTTCAGTAGAACAGGACTCTTCCATCATTTGCCAGACTCTATTTTAAAGATTTTTTATTTATTCATTTGCCAGAGAGAGAGAGAGAGAGAGAGAGAACACAAGCAGGGGGACGGGCAGGCAGAAGGAGAAGCAGGCTTCCCGCTGAGCAGGGAGCCCAACCCGGGACTCGATCCCAGGACTCTGGGATCATGACCTGAGCCAAAGGCAGACGCTTAACGACTGAGACACCCAGGCATCCCGCCAGACACTCTATTTTAAATATCTTATTACAAAAACAAGTAATAAGATTCATCAGAGGACTCTCCATTATGTTATTACTCTCATTTTTCTTAGATTTACCAAAAAAAAAGTTTATTTTATAAACATTCATTATTTTCCTTCAACATAATAATCTGTAAAAACATAGCCAAGAGCTAGATTATTTCATTTATAACAGTTTAACTGGCATCTGTTGGATTCATTGATAAAACTAAATAGCTTTAAAAACATCCTCAAGAGTCACCTGGTGGCAGGGAAACCAACATTCACAATCACTGAGGGGTAGCCAGGCAGAGGGACACTGAATTTCAGCTGGAAGGTGAGCATGCTTCACAATCAAATGCTAGACTATGTAAAATGAAATCAACAACCATTTGCTAATGTTCAAAAATAAAATTCAATGAAGAAAGAAATTACACTTTCTGTTAAAAAGTCATATTTTCATTTAGATAGTCTCTATGAACAAAAATGTTCACAGGTGCTTTATGCTTATTGCTATTAATACAAACGGTAATACACCTGTTGCTATTAGTCCTAATAATCTGGGCAAAACTGCTCTAACGGGTCACACAAAGTATGTTGCACGATTCATGATTTTTAAAGACATGCCTTCCTATTAACACTTTATTTTATTCAATTAATGCAAATCTACATACTATATAAAGATTTCTAGTAAAGTGGATTAAAAACATTAGCAAAATCTTTTTGAAGGCCACATCTTTATTTTATTCTGGAGCTAGTTTCATATAATTAAGAACTGTAATCACGGCCCTTGTTATATGCCATTCTTTCTTTACTTTTATGAGTAAAGAAAACATGATGGAGAAACTATACGTTTTACCATTTGTACTTGTTCTCATGCTTAATGGATCAAAAGATTTCACAACTGAAACCTCAACTAGCCATGTCCTAAGTTAAAACACATGGCAGGAAATGAAGTTTTCCATAAAATAACATTTAGACTCTTCTACTGTTCAATAAAATAACAATACATTTGCCAACTTTTACTAGCACACATTTTTAATGGTTTGACGGAGTCAGCATCTAAAAGGAAATTCCATCATACTGATTTTAAAAAATGGTTTTAAGTAGGGTATTTTGTTGTTACTGTTGCTGCAAAACTCTCTGTGCAGGAAATAGGTCTTTCTTTGGGAAACCTAGCTGGCTTCCTCTGTTCACTCCCATTCATTCGTTTGCTGTTTAAAAATTTAGACAAAGCCAGGATTAGAGATAACCTTAAACAAAAATACCGTTAGGGCACAGAGAATTTCAGAGTCAAAGGAAAATTTAGTCATTGTCCAAAATAGTATATCATTTTACACATAAGGAGATCAAGGCCCAGAGACATTATTAAATTGTAGCAGAAAACCAATCTGATGAGTAGGAATCTGACTAAAAGAAACTGGTTTAACCGAAGTGATTTATTGACAAGGAAAGACCACAAATTCCTGTCAACTGGACAACTTCGTAAGTAGCTTCTGCCTGTCCACACCTCATCCTGGCATGACAAACGGATTCTCCTTGCTCCTACCAAAGGCCAACCCGTCCACTTGGGCTGAGTTTCCTCTCTGCCTTCTCCAGCAGTACCCTCTCTCACATATCCCCCCCTCCCCTCTCCACGAGACACACGCGACCACTTGGGTCTTCCACCTCACGTAACGTCAGCCGCAAACACCTATGTATGACTTAACATGCTCCAGGCCCTTCACATACACTCATTCATGCATTCTTTGCAACAACTCTAGAAAGCAGGCATTATTATTGTCATTCCCATTTTTTGGAAAAGATTTATTTATTTGTTTATTTATTTATTTTAGAGAGAAAGGGAGCACAAGCGGGAGGGGCAAAGGGAGAGGAACAAAGAGAAATCTCAGGCAGACTCTATGCCGAGATCGGAGCCCAACGAGGGGCTCAATCCCAGACCCCAAGATCATGACCTGAGCCAAAACCGAGAGTCGGAGGCTTAACCGACTGCGCCACCCAGGTGCCCATCATTCCCATTTTATATATTACAAAACTGAGCTCCCAAGGCCAATAAGTGGCAAAGCAGAGATTCAAATCCAGGCATCTGGCTGCAGTGCTTTGCTGCTTCTCCAAAGAAAAACAAAACAAGCCTCTCCCTTAATCCAGCTGTCTGGCCATTTCTCTGCTCCCATTCACATAAAACATTTTCAAAAGTTATATATGGCCCTGACTCTGCTTTCTTCTCTCCCCTTCTCCCCCCAACACAGTCCAGTCAGGCTTTTACTCTCCACAATGCACTACCGGTCATTCGGTCACCACCACCCATTTTGCTACATCCAGTGATGCCTCTCAGTGCAGAGTTCAACAGTTGGCCCCTCCCCCCTTGAAACACATTTTCCTGGCTTCCCCAATACCCTGCTGATTTCCCTCTGGCCTTGCTGTCCCTCTCTTCTGCTGCAATCTAAATATTGACACACCCCAGGGCTGAGTCACGGGCTCCCTTCCCCCTACTCTCCACATGGCTAAAACCTTTTATTTCCAGCAGTGAACTCCAAACTCATGTCCAACTGCTGATCTGAATTTCCATTTCAAATGACACATCCAACTACAAAACTCTTTTATCTCCCCAGCTTTCTTCCTTTTTATTATTATGGGAAATTGAAACATATAAAAACTAATAGAAATAGTATAATGAATCTCCATTGTACCCATGACCCAGATTCAACAGTCGATATGAGCCGATGAAACTCATGGCTAATCTTTTTCCATCTATAACTCTACCCACACTCCACCTTCCCACCCCGGATTATTCCAAAATTGAGCACTTTGTTTCCCCTCCTCCAACTTGTTCTCCATCTTAGCAAATATATACCACCATCCTAATCTACTCAGATTATTCAAACCCCAAAGCTAGAAGTCTCTTAGTTTCTGCTCCTATCGCACCCACTACAGCCGTTCCACCCCCAATCTGTGCATCCCATCAGCCCTCCGTCTTAGCTCCACCCACTGTTCCCCATCCCCACCACTACCACCCTACTCTGAGCCTCCATCACTTCTCCTGGGACTGTGTCCTTAGCCTCTAGCTGGTGTCAAAGCCCAACAAAAGCCGTGTTCTACAGAGCAAAAAGTGACCCATTTCACCCAATGGGTCACCCATATGCCCAATCATATGGCATTTCCCTGCTTAAAACCTTTCATCCCGGGAGCCTGGGTGGCTCACATGGTTAAGCGTCTGCCTTCGGCTCAGGTCATGATCCCAGGGTCCTGGGATCGAGTCCCGCATCGGGCTCCCTGCTAGGCGGGGAGCCTGCTTCTCCCTCTGCCTCTGCCTCTCTCTCTCTGACTTTCATGAATAAATAAATAAAACATTTAAAAAAAAACAACAAAAAAACCTTTCATCCCCCTCGGAATAAAATCCCAACCCCTTATACAAGCCCGTAATAGTTTATACAACCTGGGCCCTGCCTAATTCTCATCCTACCACCTTCCTCTGAACACACCAAGCTCATTTCTGCCACGAAGCCTTGGCTCTTGTCTGTTCCTCTACCAGAAATGCTGTGCATGTGGCTGGCTCTTTTCCCCTCTTGTCTTGGCTCCAGTGTTACACACCAGTTAGAACAGCCCCCCGCCCCCAGCCATTCTGGCCTCCCATGACTCTGCGCTGTTTTACTGCCTTCAAGGATGTATGACATCTGACACTCTCTGGTTGATCTGCGCCAGAATGAAGCCCCACCTAGAGCAGCGGCTCTGCCTGCTTCGGGCACTGCTGCAGTGCCTGCACCTGGAACAGGTACTCAGAACAGGACTGCTGGATCAAAAATAACATCTATTTCATCGGATTGGATCCCCTAGGGGAAAAACAGAAAAGGGCCTGGCCTTTCAAATGGCTTAATTTATTGAACAAAAGTGTGTCTGTGAAAAGCACTGACACTACACATTCTATTTTTTATTTTTATTTATTCATTTGAGAGAGAGGGAGAGAGAGAGAGAGAGAGCACGAACAGGGGTGGGGGTCAGAGGGAGAGGGAGAAGCGGACCCCCTGCTGAGTGGGGAGCCCGACGTGGGGCTCAATCCCAGGACCCTGGGATCATGACCCGAGCTGAAGGCAGATGCTTACCCGACTGAGCCACCCAGGCGTTCCCTACACATTTTAGACATTAACAAGTTCTGGGCATTGCTAGAAAGTAGCAGTATAGGCAAGTCCTCATTTTTCACAGCTCTACCTGCATAGATCCATATAGTACACTCGCATTATCACCTCATCTCTTGAGATGGAGGCCGTCACCGTTCCTACTTTAAAGTCACTCATCCAAGGCAGTTCAGGTAATCAGCCACAGAGGTGGGCTTAACACTTGTTTATGCGACTCAGTACCACATCGGCACTGTGCTGGGTACTACGGCTACAGCCTGGCTGTGCCGGGCCTTCCACCAACGAGCCCCGCTCTCTGCAGGCTTCCATCCGGAGTGGACTGACTTGTGCATCCTGAGGAGCCCCAGGCCAGCTGCCTGGCCATCACACTACACCTCCCTGGGAGTCTCACCAAAAGACTGGGCCCAGGCCCTCCACAAGCCACACAGCTACCTCGTGGTGGTGGACACTGGAGGTTTCTCCCCACCATGCTCTGCTGTCGGAGCTGACAGTGTGGTAAGGCTGGAATGCCAACTACTGTTCATCCTAGGCTGGATAATCTCTCAAAGGCTATCAGACTCCAATAAGCACAGCAAATTGGTCTCCAACTGTTAGAAACATTCCATATTAAAGAGATGTCTGCCACATACGCCCCCAAGTTGAAGGCCATTCCAGCATGCAATCTGCCCAGAATGTGTAGGTGATGACTAGCAGAGAATTGTAAGGCTTCAACTCAGGACACGGTCCAGATCTCTAGCTAAGCAGCTCATCCCACTCAAACCCAAGCCTCCGCAAAACCACAAATCAAGCAGACTATTAGCACTCAATAGTCAGCACGGGGCCCTTAGGACCCCCAAAGGTCTCTGTCCCAGAAGCCAAGCCATTTGACTTTATTAACTACTGTACCAGCCCCAACTCTCTCCACAGTCAAGTTTTGATTTGGAACAGAGATGAGGATATGTGAAATTCATCTTCCATTGTGTTGCTCAATTAAACTTGGTCTAAATCAAGTGTCACATTGTTCTGTTGTAGTAGAAAGAGAAACCAATTTGATATCAAAGATCTGAATTCAAGGCCTGAGATCCCCACTTACTAAACAAGTCCTTTAAATGTAGGTCACAGTGTAATTTTCATCCCAAACAGGGCACCTGTGAGAGTGAAATGGGATGCTAGCCTGGGCAAATCAGGAAGCAGCGTCACTGCATCTAAATCTCTGAAATCTTAACTTCCTCATCCGTGAAATGCGGTGAGGATCCCTTCACCCCCCCACGGTGGTTGTGACAATCAAGTAGCAACTTGATATAATAGAGTACTTTGTCAACAAAAAGGTAATGATACACATAAGGCATTTTTGGATAAGGCTTAGGCTTCTAGAAGAAGCAAACTAGTAGAATTGAAAAAGGATTAGTGGTTTCTCCACAATGAATTAGGTGCATAAAATCAGTCTCTTCTGATCAGAGTCCAACTAGAACTGAGGTCAAGGACTTTATGTATCATGCTCAGGGCTGCAACCCTAACCTAGCCTAGTGTCTGGCATATTTCCAAATAAATGCATACGAATTCATCATTTAAAAAATGCTTTCCTTACCAAACTCTGCCACCAAACTGAAGGACGAGTCCATCTTGCTCAGTGGGCCGGCCTTCTAGAGGCCAAGCATGGAGTGACGCCTCCAGTGAAATCTTAGTCTGGCTTCAACAATCCTTACAGCATTACATAATCTTACTTTTATCTCTGTGACATTTCTAAGGTTACCCAGACTGCTTATTCTTTGATCCTTAAGAAAAAAGTGTGAACTTGAACACAAACAGTCAAATGTCATCCAATTCAGACCTCAGCTTCCTGCATCAACATGACCTCAGGCTGGTTACATTTATAGCCCCAGATAAGAAAGAAGCATTAACATCATAATATGGTCATTCAATAAATTCTTCAGAGGAAACTCAAGCCCTAACAAGGGAAAAACATTTCTGGGTGGGTGAGTGCTCTATTCTTTGCCCACTCCAGGAGGGGCAGCAGGGTCCTTAGGCCTAGGAGTCAGAAACGGGGCTGGAGCTTCCCTCTGGCCCAGGGAGAGCCACTAGCTTATCTCCTGGGCTCTGCTTCCTCTTTCATAAAATGCAAATGCCATCCTGTTCTGAGGCTACTTCACAGACTTGAACTGAAGAGCAAGTGACATGCTGGGAGTCCTTTCTATAAAGTATACTTGCAATACAAATTAAAGGCAAGAGAGTTATGAGACAGTGATCCAGTTCCATTATGGCCCAAGCTGAGGTGCTGTTCATTTCGGCAAGTCCAAGGTTAGGTTCCTGCTCTATGGCTAGGAGCTATCCTCTGAGGAGCTGGGGTGAGCCCACCCTTCAGAGGGTGACCTTATACCCTCTGAAGCTGTAGCCCAGACATCATCTGGCTTTATCCAGCTCTTCCTGGCTCCCAGTTCCCATTCTGTTTGGGAGACGAGAGGAAATCAGAAAAAAAGAAAAAAAGAATTGCAATTGGAAAATTCTTCTGCCAAGGTCACACCATAGGTGCATTTTCTGACTTTTGGGCATTACAATTCTTTTTTTTTTTTTTTTTTTTAAAGGTTTTATTTATTTGACAGAGAGAGACAGCGAGAGCAGGAACACAAGCAGGGGGAGTGGGAGAGGGAGAAGCAGGCTTCCCACCGAGCAGGGAGCCCAATGTGGGACTCGATCCCAGGACTCTGGGATCATGACCTGAGCTGAAGGCAGACGCTTAACGACTGAGCCACCCAGGCGCCCCCTGGGCATTACAATTCTTAACTTTGCAATCACACTATTAGAGCTTACATTAACTTCCGGTGTAGTTTTTTTTAAAATTTTACTCAGGGACCCCTGGGTGGCTCAGTTCGTTAAGTATCTGCCTTCGGCTCAGGTCATGATCCCAGGGTCCTGGCATCAGGCTCCCTGCTCGGGGAGGAGTCCACTTCTCCCTCTGCCCCTCCCCCTGCTTGTATACTCTCTCTCCCTCTCTCAAATAAATAAAATCTTTAAAAAAACAAAAAACAAAAAACTTCACTCAAAATAACCCCAACAGTCTCAATAATTTTGTCCTAGAAACTCTGAAATGCTACTCTAATTCAGGGATTGGCAAACTATGATCCACAGGCCAAATCTGGGTATTTTGATAAATAATGTTTTATTGGAACAGAGCTGCTCAGATTTGCTTATGTGTTACGTATGACTATTTCACACTACAAAGGCAGAATTTTGTAGTTGTAACTAAGACAACATGGCCCATGAAGCCTAAAATACTTAATGACCTTTTACAGAAAGTATACCAAACCCTGTTCTAATTCTACCTGCCTCAAAATACAACAGAAAAGAGTGTAGTCCAAGTTTGTTAAATAAACTGCTTTTTTTTCAAAACCAGCAAGGTGTCTCTTTTTATTTTTTTAATTTTTTAAAAAAGATTTTATTTATTTGTCAGAGAGAGAGAGGTGCGCGCACAAACAGGGGGAGTGGCAGGCAGATGGAGAAGCAGGCTCCCCGCTGAGCAAGAAGCCTGATGAGGGACTCGATCCCAGGACCCTGAGCCAAAGGTAGACACTTAACTGACTGAGCCATCCAGGCGTCCCAAGATTTCACTTTTTAAAAAGAAATCCTAAAAATCATACATTTACAGAATGAGCATTTTTGTATGTTGAGCAAACCAAAGAGAAAAAAAGTACTTTCAGATTTATCATCACTGGGAAAAGTGTATTTTCCTCCACATCCATAAATCTATTATGCTGAACTAATTATACACAGACATCTCAAAAAAATATTGGTCTAAAACTGAATCCACAAACTGAATCTTGATCTCAAAGCAATTTTCTTTAGTATTAGCTTGAAAAATGGGGCCTGCACAATAGTCTTTTACATTAAAGTATATCTTACTATTAATACTAAAAATTAAATTCCTGCAATAATGAGATGTCTGACCATGTTTACAGAAGTGTATAATAGTTTTCTTACTGTTAGTTTGAAAGTACTATAACACTAAGCTAAATATATCTAAATATGTGAAGAATCACTCAAAAAGCAAAATCCAATATCCAATTTATGTTTGTAAAAGAAAATGGGATTACTCACTGAGGTAAAGGGTGAGGATCCTTTATTTCCCAGCCCTTGACAGCCCTTCAGGTGGTAGGTTAGCTTTCTAGGGTCTGAATATGGTGGAAAAAAATCTGCACATGGGAAGGGTAACAAGAGCTCATCCACCTCCCTTTCTCAGATGTTAGTGCTTTCTCCTTTGATGAAATAAGAAGTTGTTCTAAAGTAGGGATAAGAACAAGGACTTTGAGACAATGCCAAAAGAAACAAATAAAAAAATTTAGAAAGAAAGGAAAAGGTAAGCTACTCATAAAATGTAGGCTGTCAAAGTTCTATCCTTAAAATATAACTCTAAACATTACACATGTGAGGGTAGGTCCCTCAGTTGCTGCTATACTCCCTTCATCAAAAATTAATCCATTTAGGGGCGCCTGGGTGGCTCAGTCGTTAAGCGTCTGCCTTCGGCTCAGGTCATGATCCCAGGGTCCTGGGATCGAGCCCCGCATCGGACTCCCTGCTCAGTGGGAAGCCTGCTTCTCCCTCTCTCACTCCCCCTGCTTGTGTTCCCTCTCTCGCTGTCTCTCTGTCAAATAAATAAAATCTTAAAAAAAAAAATTAATCCATTTATTCTGTTTTAAAGGAAAAATGTGAGTATTTTGCTGTCATCTTTTCAAAGTCCTATCCGAAAAGTTCTAAACAAAAAAATAACAAACTTCCCCGGATTGTCCTTCAAAGGGATCGAGCTCATCTGTGGCCTTCTCCATGAGCCGGTCATTACTGTGTACACTGTCCAGCCTAGAAAAGCTTGCCACAGCCCAAAGATACAAACCTCCCGACGAACGACATTGGCAGTTCTCTCCAAGTGATCAGTTTTCCTTTTGGATTTCATTATGCTTTAATAGAAAGCAAAATTTTAGATTATTATGTATTATCCTCATAAAAATAATTAGTTTCCCATATAATATCATGACTATTCATAGTACACTCTAACATTACGGAGCCTAGGAAGTGGTCAGTGAAAATCTGCACATCTAACTCAAGTTTAACAGTCTCCGGATGGCATGCCTATTTAGGCAAGATGTTCTGATATGCCTTCAGGAGTCTGATGAGCCTCCCACGCCCATCAGCAGGTCAGGTCTATGAATCCCCTCAAATGACACTGAGGGCCAGAAACCCACCTTGCTAGAGTCAGGTGGCGCAAAGCACTGGCTGTCAGCCTCAGTGAGGCAGCCGGGGTGCGGACGGTCCCAGCAGAGCTTCGCAACAGCCCAGGGACCGCGACAGCAGCACAGACCATGGTGCCTCCTGCGCAAACATAAAACTGAAGTTAAAATACTTTAAGAAAAGGCAGGGAAATATCAGACGATTTCAGGGGCCAATGAAGAACAGTTTGGATTTTTGTTGGTAGCCATGTGAGCTGCTCTAACAAAACAAACAAAGCAATTAAAAGGTCTAACTCCACCCTGACAAAATTTCTGCCACTATTTAGAGCTGACTCACCCGACCCCCAAAGTACATACCTACGTACTTAGTGGTGCCATCAAATATCCTTACCCTCTGTTAGTTTCCAAAATCACTAACCAAGCTCATGTGACTGATCTTACACTATTAGAGGAGAGGAGAGATTTTATAACTGCCTAATAATTGTATTCCACTCAAAGAGCACCATGTAAGTCTTTAGTATTTCTTGCTAGATAAAGCGCAAGCAGCAAACTGTCCGAGGTTCACGGCCATGTGAATAAACCAATGGCAACTGCGTGCAGTCACACAGATGAGCATCACTAATATCACATTGAGTGAAAGCCAGACTCAAAAAAAGCATATATTGTATGAGTCCAGTCATAAAAAGTATAAAAACAGACTAACTTAATCTCCCAAGTCAGAAATCAAGTTAGCAGTTACCCTCGGGGAGGTAACAGCGGCAATGCTGTTTCTTCATCTGAATGCTGACTGCATGGGTATTTCTATTTTGTAAAAATTCATCGAACCACAGAAGATTTTTAGGGTATTAAAGATACTCTGCATGATACCATAGTGACAGTGATAGATACATGTCATTATACATTTGTCTAAATCCACAGAACACTCCACGCTAAGAGGGAAGTAAACTACAGATTCCGGGGGATTATGATGTGTCAGTGCAGCTCATCAGCCGTAACAGATGTACCACTCTGGTGGGGGACACCAATAATGGGGAAGCTACCCTTGTGTGGAGGCAGGGAATACATGGAAAAATCTCTGTACATACCCCTCAATTTCGCTGTAAACTTAGAAATGCTCTAAAAAAAAAAAAAAAAAATTAAGTCTTAAAAAAATTAATCAAGCTGTCCTCCAAGGATTTATATACTTCTGTTTCAATAAAACGTTAAAAAAAAGAAAAAAGAAAAACCAGAAAGATTACCCGACATTTAAATTCTAAAACCTATAGGCTTATCAAAAAAAAGCACTGACGGTGAGTCAGATGATACATTTTTTTGATTCCTACCATTCTGTTATCTTCTGTCAATTTTTGACTATTTCTCTCAGATGGTCACATTTAACACATTACATTGCCATATATAGCTGTCCTATATTAGTTAGAGAATAAATGAAAATGTATGTACATACCCTTTTTTCTGAACTCTTTGGAAGGAACTATATAAATTAATTGTAAGAAATTTCATGTTAGAGGGCGCCTGGGTAGCTCAGTTGGTTAAGAAATTTCATATTAGAAAAATTCAAGCTAGGTGTGCTTACATTCCTACTCCATATTTGTTCATTTAGTCCTTCATCTGACAAATATTTATTAAGAGTCCATTATGTTGCAGATACTGGGGATACAGACATAAACGAAACAAAGACCTTCTTAGGGAGCTAACGTTTTAGAAGATAGAGACAGAAAACAAATAAAAGTAAATAATCAAGTGATGATAAAGTCAGTTATAACCAAGTCATATCAAAAAGCACTGCTTTCTAACTAAGAGATCTATTTCCTATCATAGTATGTCGTAGCACCATTGTGGGTAAACACGCTGCTCACCATTTTTCTCTCTAGTAAATGAAAAAAACATGAGACCTTTCACCTCATGTATGACTACTAAATGTTGTTTCTCTCCTTTAAATGTACTAAACCAAAAATGGTGCATTCGTTGTTGAAAGAAGGAAGGCAAAACTTACTTTAGAAGTCCATGAGATTTTAGGAGTCATTAAGTATGTGGCTGGCTGACTGACTGACATGCAATACCTTGGTCCTGGTATTATAGTGAGACCTTTGGATAGACACCGGTTGGAACAAGGGCAGTGTTTCCATATACTGAAATTCTCACGAAGTTCCTGCAATGGCAGAGACGACATGTAAGAACCATGTTCTGGGAAACAGTGAAAAGGCACTCTCGGCTGTAAAAGGAAAGGCTCATTATAATCAGCAAGCATCACCTCACAGCAAGTCTACTCTTCACTACCTCCTTCCCATCAATTCTTCCCCCTTGTGTTTCCACTTGTCCCTTCTGATTGTTTCTCTTACTGCTTCCCTTTTTCAGCTTCCTTGGCCTGTCTTTAACTCTTGTTCCTTATGATACCCACCCCATGAAAGACCAGAGCAGGGGCACCTGGGTGGCTTAGTTGGTTAAGTGTCTGCCTTTTGCTCAGGTCATGATCCTGGGGTCCTGGGATCGAGCCCCATGTCGGGCTCCCTGCTCAGCAGGGAGTCTGTTTCTCCCTCTGCCCATCCCCTCTGCTCCTGCTCTCGCTCTCTCTCTCTCAAATGAAATCTTAAAAAAAAAAAAAAAGACCAGACCAATGGCTAGAATGATATAGTTACATGTCACTTAAGGCCAAGTTCCCTGACAAAACTGAACTCATATATAGTTAATATGGTAACACTGTTCTGCTCAGTGTTTTAGACAACCATGGCTAAAAAAAATTGTCCTCAAATAAGATAGACTTTTTGGTGATTATGCTGTTTAAAGGGTCTACTGCTCAACTGAACTTGAAAATAAAGAAGTGCTGGGGCATCTGGGTGGCTCAGTTGGTTAAGCATTTGCCTTCGGCTCAGGTCATGATCCCAGGGTCCTGGGATCAAGTCCTGCATTGGGCTCCCTGCTCAGCAGGGAGTCTGCTTCTCTCCTTCTGCCCCTCCCTGCCGTGCGGGCGGTGCATGCGCTCTCTCTCAAATAAATAAACAAAATCTTTAAAAAAAGAAAAGAAAGAAATGTTAATTTTAAAAAGCTGTTCTCTTTAAAATTCTAAAATCTGGTTTTTGAATGCCAGTAACCATGACCAAGAGTGCCACCTACTGGTAAATAAAGGGTATTTTTATCAAATTGTGTTCAAAGGGCCCCCCAAAGCAATAAGGTATTAAAAACAAAAATAAAAGACAAAAATCTACCCATCTTTTGAAATACATCCAATAGTTTCATATACTCAATGTAAGTACTTGATTAGCTATAGAAAATTAACACACATTAAGGATTTTCTAAAATGATACAAGAAACTATATTCCATCAATGTTTCTATCCTCACAGGCCTTACCTCAACCAAAAAATTCTTACTTAACTCTATTTCTGAAACAGAAAGTTATCTTATGATAAATAAATAAAACGTATCCACTTAAGCAGTAAAAAAAACTAATGCAGGCGACAGATTAAGATTTAAAACGAACTATACTGGTTTCTGTTCGATAAGTACACTCAATTTATTTAAGAATTGCTGGGGTGCCAGGCACTATTTTAGGCTGTGGAGACACACTGGTTTCTGTTCAATAAGTACACTCAATTTATTTAAAACGAACTATACTGGTTTCTGTTCAGTAAGTACACTCAATTTATTTAAAACGAACTATACTGGTTTCTGTTCAGTAAGTACACTCAATTTATTTAAGAGTAAAAAAAAAAAAACCCTGCATTACATGTTTGGTTATGGTTTTACTTTCTTCAGCACAGCATGAACTCAAACTGGGCAGAACCATACAGGGAATCACCTCTGGCACACAGAGGCAGGATGAAAGCAGTATGGAAAGCCAAGGAGACCCCCAAATCTAGGTTTCAAGGGCACCAGCACTGTTCTAGCAGCCAATCTCAGCAGTCTGCAGAGCTTCAGGGCTGTTGTGTTTAATCTAGCTTTGCTTCAATACCATCATATCACAGATGACATCAAAGTTACTTAAGAGCCTAAGTTCTGGCGTCTCACCGATCTGAGTTCTCACCACAATTTACTGCCACTTACCAGCTTTGCCTCCTTAGCTAAGTTCTTCAGCCCCTGGTTTCCCAGTGTTGATGATGGGATTAATGATACCTATACCTCACTGGGCTGTTTTAATGACATCATGCATAGAAAACATTTGATAGAGTGCTGGACACATAGTGTCCATTATTATTAGTAAGTGGTTCACTAGTTTTTCCATTTTAGGTAATACATACTCCAAAAAAGTTGGAAAATTACAAAAAATTATAAAAAAAATTTTACCCAACAACTCCTGTAACTTCCAGGGCTATTAACCTCAAATTTTAAAATCCCCAGCAAATTGTTTTTGCTAGGTCCAAATTGCTTTCTAAAAGGTCTACCAAACTTCCAAGAACCAAATATGAATGCACTCATTTCTATACATTCAAAAAAGGGCTCATCTTTAATTTGTAGGTAGTTATGCTGAGAAACACTGAAGAACTAAAGATGATTTCCAACCTCAAAATGATCACTAGGACTACAGAACAGACCCTGGAAGACTCTCACTTGTCCTCCTGTCTTCAAGGGACTACCTGGGGAGTATCTGTGCCTACAGAGATACAAGGAGCAGCCACGGAGCTGGGTGGGCTTTGCTGGGATTTCTCCTCTGCCCAGTCACACTGGAAATCATCCTAGTTAAGCCTCAACAAGTTTAACAAGTGTTTCCTAACTGCCAGGTAGGTCTTCAATTATGCAAAATGTGAGGCCTTTGGGATAACCTTCCACAAAC
Source organism: Leptonychotes weddellii (assembly GCF_054177405.1). Classification (NCBI taxonomy): domain Eukaryota; kingdom Metazoa; phylum Chordata; class Mammalia; order Carnivora; family Phocidae; genus Leptonychotes; species Leptonychotes weddellii. The sequence goes on from NC_138369.1 coordinate 74,080,546, forward strand.
TTCTTAAATATAACTTCTTGATTTTCTCCCAAAGACTCCTCTCTGCCTTTAGGTTTTCAAGCCTCAAACCAGGTGGAGCTTTCAACTCAGTATGCACAAAATTGGTAGCTTCATGCAAACCTGAGAATGTATACATAAATAAGCATAGGAATGTGTATACATGTAGGTATTACATGAAACATACCATGTAAATATAAAAGAAATATGGTATATATAATTGTGAACCCAGTAAATCTCGTAATTTCCATGCAAAAGTTAGATCTGTATGTGATCTTGTGTATCATCTCTAATCCAACCCTTTTTTAGTTAGAAGAGAAAATAAGGCCCAAAGAATGTAAATATCCAGGGGCACCTGGGTGGCTCAGTCTGTTGAGTGTCTGCCTTTGGCTCGGAGTCCTGATCCCAGGGTTCTGGGATTGAGCCCCACGTTGGGCTCCCTGCTCAGTGGGGAGACTGCTTCTCCCTCTCACCCCTGCTAGTGCGCTCTCTCTCTCAAATAAATAAATAAAATCTTTTCTTTTTTAAGATTTTATTTATTCTGATAGCAAGAGAGGGAGCACAAACAGGGGGAGTGGCAAAGGGAGAGGGAGAAACAGACTTCCTGCTGAGCCAGGAGCCCGATATGGGGCGCAATCCCAGGACCCTGGGATCATGACCTGAGCCAAAGGCAGACACTTAACGACTGAGCCACCCAGGCGCCCCTAATAAATAAAATCTTTGGGAAAAAATGTAAATATCCAGCTCCCAGAGCTAGTTCCCAACACTCAGATTCTGACCTCAGATCTATTTCTCAAAAGTGTCTGTTTCAGTGCACTGCATTCCTTCTCTACCTAAATTTGAATAAATGCATGGTGATGGAGCAATATCCCCATGGAATCTGGTTGTACTAAAACAGGCACTAGCATTGCTTTCAAGACAAACCACCTTTTATTTGCATTTCGTTTCAACGTATACAGAAGCCTCATGGTAATATCTGCTGTTGCCATTCCTTTTTCAAAGAAGAAACCGTGGTTCAAATAAATTAAGTAATTTGTCTCGAGGCTTTGGGGACAGACAGGATCTTCATTTCCTACATGGGTGATTTTAGTCAAGATACCCAATTCTCTGTATCTCAGTTTGGAGATTAATAATATGGAATAGCACCTAAATTCCCAGGGTTGAGGTAAGAATCATTCTTAGCGCAATACCTGGTACATAGCAAACTCCCAATAATAAAAGGTGATGTTATTACGATTTTACAAATCACTGTCATTAATAATGGTATATGCCTGGCAAACATAGGACTAGAACTCAATCTGCCTTCACTCTCTTGGTCCTCTTGACAACAAAATTTAGGGTATTTGAAGATAACCCGGGGTGAGGAAGAGCCAGGGATGTACCTGAATAGCCGAGTGCAGCCCTACAAGGTACGCGTCGCCCTGAGCTCAAGGTCACTCGGTGAATCAATATTCCAAGCGAACTTTTCGTCCGTCACCGGGGACGCAGGAAGGGAGGTCCAAGAGGCAGAGCTGCTCCGGCCGCCGCCTGAGACCAAGCAAAGGAGCACCCTCCTCTCCCCAAGGACGTAGAGGGCCGGGTCAATGCCACCGATTCCGCGGACCCAGCTCAAGGCCTCTCTAAGCTCCGCGGACTTGAGAACGGCGGCCGCAAAAAGCGGCCTCGGCACCGCGGGCGCCGCGAGAACCTAAGCTAGCTGACCTGGCGGAACTCCGCCACCCTCGCCTGAGACCTTCCGGTGACATGACGTCACAGCAGCGCGAGCCATCCCCACATTTTATTGGTCGGTGCCTCCGACAGCCGGAGTCGGGAACACAGTACAAAGCTGCGAGCCGCCACAGACAGAGTCTCCGCCCCCTAAGCTCCGCCATCTCCATGGTGACCGCTACCCGGTCACCCATTTGGCCTCCGAGGCCGGAGTTGCGTCATTGCCTGTGCGCCGGAAGCGATAGCCCCCGAGCCGGTGCAGGCTGACGACAGCCGGCTGGCACTAGTGCCCGCGAAGTTAGACCGTCCCGGGGCTGTGTCGGTTTGGCGGGGGCGCCAAACCTCTGCTGGCCGCTGGGGCAATGGCGGTGTTTCACGACGAGGTGGAGATCGAGGACTTCCAATATGACGAAGACTCGGAGGCATATTTCTACCCCTGCCCGTGTGGGGATAACTTCTGCATTACCAAGGTAACTTCAGAGTCCCGCCCGGCCATTCGTCGGAGCAGGCGCGTTTTTGCTCTTCCTCGTTCCTTCCGCCATTCCGTCACCTTGCGGCTCCACGCCCTCTTTATCCTGTCTCTGAGTCCCCATAAAGTTGATTCTTTGATCTGTCAGTGGGCATATCGTCCTGGCCTTTAGTCCGGCCGAGGGGTGGAGAGTCGGGGTGGGAAAGGTTGGATGGCGGAAGCTTAAGTCTTGCCATTCTTCCCCACTTAGGGTCCCACTTCCTTTCCTGGGATAGTTTTTTGGAGGCAGGGACACGTTGTTGTCTTCTCAGGGGTTTTGAGGCGATGAACCTTGGCTAACCTTCCCGGGTCTGGTCTGGTCTGGTCTTAAGAGAGAGAGTAGGGGTGGGGGTGGGGGGTGCGGCAGAGGAGCAGAGGGAGGATAGAGAGAATCTTAAGCAGGCTCCAGGCCCAGCACGGAACTGGGGTGGGGCTCGATCTCAGGACCCCGAGATCATGACCTGAGCTGAAATTAAGAGTTGGATCTTAACCGACTGAGCCACCAACGCGCCCCTCTTCCTGGGTATTTTTAAGTACCGCTTGGCAGGAAAAATGGAGTTGGTATTTCTCTGGGCAGGCCTTTTTGGCCCTCGCATACCTTGTAGGGACGTGAGCTACAAAGGAGCTTGCCCATAGAGGTAGAAAGAGTTTGGAAGGAGGAGATCGCAAAGGGAAGACAATAAAACGGCTTTTGATTTTGTTATAGGAAGATTTGGAGAATGGGGAAGACGTGGCAACGTGTCCTAGCTGCTCTCTCGTTATAAAAGTGATTTATGACAAGGTAAGTAGTTGAATTTTAAAAGGTGTGGGGGAGGGTTGCAAGGCAAGGACCTAGAGCAATCTGTAAGTGCTGGAGAACGTTTCTTAGTAGTATGTTAGGTGAGGGCGCCTGGGTGGCTCAGTTGGTTAAGCGTCTGCCTTCGGCTCAGGTCATGATCCTGGAGTCCCGGGATCTAGTCCCGCATCGGGGCTCCCTGCTCGGCAGGGAGTCTGCTTCTCCCTCTGACCCTCTCCCCTCTCATGTGCTCTCTTCCTCATTCTCTCTCTCAAATAAATAAATAAAATCTTTAAAAAAAAAATAGTGTGTTAGGTGAGTGCTGTGTATTTTTTTAAACAAATTTTATTCCCCCACTCCTAAAACAAATATGTAAAACTATTAATAAACAGCTGTATTGTAAATTGCAACTTTAAAAATCAAATTAACTCATTTTAGCTGTCGAGAAGGCAAAAAAGAAAACTGCACTGTAATTAATGGAAATTATTGATTACTTATTAAATAGAAAAATAATTATAAAGGTTATTTAATTGGCAGTCTGTATTCCTCCTTTATTTAATAAGTGATTAAAATTGTTCAGAGCTCCTAGACTTATTTTGGAGGGAACAGTTGTATAGTATCTCTTACTTGGCTTCTACAGATAGAACTCTGCATTATCTTGTTTTGAGATATGTCATAGCTGCTATTTTACAATTTCATTTTGGTCTTTAATTTTCTTACTGTTTTTCACTCAAGGATATTGACAATAGAAAACAAATGTTCTTATTGCCCACCTCTACCCCAACTTTTGGTCAGTACTTTGAATGGAGTCTTAAAAGTAAGAAGCTTAACAGTATTTTTTCCTTTTTTTTTTTTTAAGATTTTATTTATTTATTTGACAGAGAGAGACACAGAGAGAGAGGGAACACAAGCAGGGGGAGTGGGAGAGGGAGAAGCAGACTCCGCATGGAGCAGGGAACCCGACGCGGGGCTCGATCCCAGGACCCCGGGACCATGACCTGAGCCGAAGGCAGACGCTCAACGACTGAGCCACCCAGGCGCCCGCCTTTTTTTTTTTTTGAGATATGATTGACATATAACAGAGCTTAACATTCTTAAGGATGAACTCTAAAATGAGTATAGGGCAGGTAGCACCAGGCAGTTAGTCTCATGGGAGAAGCATGCTATAATTTAGAAGTTTACAGATTTATTCTTATATCAAAATGTGTTCTGGAACAAAAAGAGAACAGGGTAAGGGAGATTAGGAGTGCTGGTATGAGAAGAGGTTGCAATTTTAAATAGGGTGATCAGGGTAGGCCTTACTGAGAAAGGCCCTATTGAGCAAAGATTGCAAGAGGTGAGGGAGTGAGCCTTAGGGGATAAAAAGCAGTCCAGCAAAAGGAACTTTCAGTGGACAGACCCTAAGGCAGGAACGTGTCTGTTTTTATTGAGGAACAGCAAGTGTGACCAGAGCAGAGTGGATGAAGGTGAGGGAGTAGCCCAGGAGGAAAGTAGTGGAGTGGGGCAGATCACAGAGGTGTTTGTGGGTCACTTTAAAGACTTTGGCTTTTGCTGTGAATGACTTAGGGAACCATTGAAGGATTCTCAAGCAAAGGAGAACTACAGTCCAACTTAAGTTATAACAGAGTGACTCGGGCTGCTGTGTTCAGAGTAGACTCTGAGGAAGCAAGGGCAGGAATAAAGCAAGGGTAACAGGAGGAGGCCCTTAGACGAGCCAGAGGAGGAGATGGATGGCTGCGACCAAGCTGCGGCACTGGAGGTAGTGAGAAGTGGTTGGATTCTGGATGCACTTTAAAGGATAAGGATTGTTTTTACTGACTGAATATAGGATATGAGAGGAATAAAAAATGATTTCAACATCTGTGGTCTTCATAACTGGAAGGATGCATTTACCATCACCTGATGGGGAGGTGTCTGCAGGTATAGGGGCAGGAGTTGGACATAAGTTCAGAAGGTCTGTTTTTGATCCAGTTGGAGAGCAGGTGAGAAAGCAATTGGATATGCAAGTCTGGAGTTCAAAGAGCGAGATCAGCTGGTGCTGTACATTTGGGAATTATCAGCATATATATATATATAACATTTAGAGCCATGAGATTGGATGAGATCACCAGGGCTGTGAATCTAGATAGAGATGGACAAAAGAAAGGACTGAGCTCAGTCGCTCCCAATATTTAAAGGTCAGGGAGGGAAGTGAGGAATCAGCAAAGCTGGCCGAAAGGAAGAAGGAGGAAACCACCAGTGCCATATCCTGGAAGCCAGATGAGAAAAGGTGGAGGAAGTGAACAACCTTATCAGATGCCACTGATAGATAACTGAAAATTAACCACTGGCTTTAATGGGGAGGCCGTTTGGATGGTGGTAAGAGCAGTTTTGATGAAGTAATAGAGACAGAGCCCGATTGGTGGAAGGCTTACTGGAGAGAACAAGAGAAGAATAGGAAGCAGCAAGCATAGACGTTTCTTTCAAGGAGTTTGCTGCAAAGGGGCGTAGAGACATGGGGCAGTAACTGGTGGTGATAGAGGATCAGGAGAGGGTTTAAGGTGGGAGACATCCAGCTACGTGGGTGAATATAGACACAGGAGGTTAAATTTAACCAGGGTTGTGGTTTTGTCAAGTAGGTAGGAGGGAGTAAGAGATGAGGATTGTGATAATTGACCATGGACTTTAGGTTCAGAAAACCCAGAGAGGACCAGTGATGATACATGTCATGTCATAAGAGTCAAAGTTGGTGGGTTTCAGGGAGGGAAGGAGGACAGTGGCCGAAAGGAGCAGCCAGCCCCTCCTCCGGTCTCTGTGGTACCGGCACCCTGAGAGAACACGGGACCACCACTGAGGAGGTTATAGGGAAATGGTGTCCTTAGGGGATAGCCTGTTCTCAAACTCAGCATTATGGGCATTTGGGGCTTAATAACTCTTTGTTGTGCAGGGCTGTCCAGTGCATTGTAGGGTGTTTAGTAGCATCCCTGGCCTCTACCCATTAGACGCCAGTGGCCCTTCCCCAGAATGTCTCCAGATTATTGCCAGGTGTCCCCTGGAGACAACATCAGCACGCCTCTCCCACCACCTCTTGAGAACCACTGGGTTAGAGTAAAAAGGCGCAGGAATGTTTTAAAGAAGAGGTTGAGAATATGGAGCAGTGTGCTGATCAACAGACCATAAATTCCAAAGAGGAAGGTGGGGTCGGGGAGGAGGCTGCAGGTGCTGGGTGGGTTCAGTGAGAGTTTGGACACAATATGGGCTGACCCTGCTGGGGATCAGACCGTGCGAGATGAGGGGTAACCTGGAAGGCAGAGGTGGCTTGTGGTAGCAGACAGAAGCCAGGATGCATAATCAAGAGATTGGATTTCCTTTACAATGTAGGTGACATTGCAGATTATCTGTGTAAGGAAACATAAAGAGCTATCCCTTTTAGTTAGAAAAAGTAATTACCTTGAAGAGGACAGGTATTCAAATGACCGAATATTGAAGTGGAGAAGTTTTAGTATAGCAATTAATACAGAAACTTAAAAAAGGTGTGATATATCTTTACAAATGTGATATTTGACAAGTGGATGCTTGTTTATAAGGTGCTTTAAGTGTGAATTCGGGACTAAAAACTGAAGCATTTTTAAGATTATAATTTTGGTGCCGACATTGACTCTTTGAACAAAGACGAAGTGATACAGCAATGAAAAACAAACAAAGCTGCAGGGCCCCTGGCTGGCTCAGTTGGAAGAGCGTGAGACTCTTGATCTCGGGCTTGTGAGTTCGAGCCCTACGTTAGGTGTAGAGATTACTATAAAATAAATAAATCTTGAAAAAAAAATTTTTTTAAACCTTAACAGCTAGATTGATTCTGCAACAAAACTAAAGTCTAATATTGATGCATTTGTGGCACACTCAATGATTAATATAATTTCTTATTCTGTCTTAGGATCAGTTTATGTGTGGAGAAACAGTGCCAGCCCCTTCCACCCACAAAGAATTAGTTAAATGCTGAAGAGGACTTTAGGAATCCACATCCTGAACATTTGGGAATGAGCCAAGCTGGAAAAATCAAATGCAAAGTCACTGGCTTCCTTCATGGGGACAACCATTCCGTAGTTGGCTCTGCCATTAGTGTGTGGCTCCTTACCATTGGCTGCTGAGTTTATCTCCAGTTAAAGAAGCAAGTCCATGACGTGACATGCTTGGATTTTGTGCTTAGAACTTTGAATTGAAGTGTTCTCAATTTTCCATGTGAATTTAAAGGAAGATCATTTCAAATCAGTGCTTTCTTTCTCTCAGTATCATTATTTTTATGTCTTACACCTGACTTCTTCCTCATCTGATAACAGCATCATCTACCTCAAAGTCATTAGTATTCCTTTATAGAAAGGGGAATTATGTTTTAGCTTAATTATTAAGATTATTAAAATTAGTCCTTTCTTTGAAATTGGACACCCACTTTGCCATTCTAAACTTAAACAAATTTGTTGCTTTGTCCCCACTGTGCTTTCAGTTTCCATACCAAGCCAGTGTGCTCAGTCTTGCATTCATTAGAACTCAGTTCCCGTTCTGCGTAGCATACCATTTCCATTATATTTCCTACACTGAGTTCTGGTCATGGTATTGCAGAGAAAATATACTGAGCTCACAATTTTTCCAGAGCTAAAAGTAAGAAAGAAAAGTCATGGGGCACCTGGGTGGCTCAGTTGTTAAGCGTCTGCCTTCAGCTCAGGTCCCGTGGTCCCAGGGTCCTGGGATTGAGCCACTCATCGGGCTCCCTGCTCGGCGGGAAGCCTGCTTCTCCCTCTCCCACTCCCCCTGCTTGTGTTCCCTCTCTCACTGTGTCTCTGTCAAATAAATAAAACCTTAAAAAAAAAGAAAGAAAGAAAAGTCAAAAAGTGAAATGGTCAAAGAATCAGGAGTTTCCTTATCCATATTCTGCATGTTCCTTGAAAATTGGGACAAGATGAAAAGAAAAGCAGCCAAAGGAAGTGAAGTTGGAAGCAGAACAAGAGAAAAACTTGCCAGCCTAGTAAATTGAATGAATGGCTTTGCCAGATCAGAGCAGATCAGATTTGTGTATGTGGGTCTTGTGTTTAGATAAGGCTAATGAAATGGCATTCGAGAGGAGGCTCCATGTCAAGGCTTCCTGGCTGGCAGCGGCGCTCTCACGGTTACCTCAGAATCAAGTCACCAGCCCTGAAAGGGAGAGCTGCTACAACTCTTGCTGAGGAGGAACTTGAAGATAAGATGCCTGTTCTAAATAAATGTGTCCCTGGGGACACATCTAACCAGTGTTTATAAGCTGTAACCGAACCAGACGTGCACTCTTACAGAGAGATGTTGCCCTGGAGAAAAAGAAATTTATAAAGGTAGGCTATCAGTCTCACATCAGGGTCTTTCAGATATGACTGGAGTTCTGTGTAATATTCTGTGCCTTGTATACCTTACCAGACATTTCAGACCACCTCTGAGAACTGATCTGTAATCCAGGCTCTGTCTCTTACTAGCTTTGTAGTCTTTTCAAGGCCAGTGGATTCGTCACCTCTACAATTAGGAGACCAAATCAGGTGATTTTTAAACTGTCGGTATTATAATTTCAGGTTTTATAACTTGCAAGAGCTGAAATGGTAATTGAAACCTTTATAGACTCAAAACTAAATCATGAACTATTCAGAGAAAGACAATGCTTCTTTAGTAACTTGATGTTACCACACTTCTGAGTTGGAAAATAAAGTCAACTATTTAAAGGAATTCTGCTTATGTTTTAGTGTACACATTCAGAAGCAGTTTTCCTGGGAAGCACCCAACACTTTTGATTGCTGTAAATACTAATTTTTTTTTTTTTTAAGATTTTATTTATTTATTCATGAGAGACAGAGAGAGAGGCAGAGGGAGAAGCAGGCTCCCAAGGAGCAGGAAGCCTGATGCGGGACTTGATCCCAGGACCCTGAGATCATGACGTGAGCCGAAGGCAGACGCTTAACCATCTGAGCCACCCAGGCGCCCCATACTAATTTATTACCAGAATAAATTATTGACATACTAAATAAAGTCATAGTTCAAATCAATTTGTTTTCATGTAGTTTTCTTCCCCTAAATACCAACATTTTTGTATTAAAAAGTTTTGATGTGGGCGCCTGGGTGGCTCAGTTGGTTAAGTGACTGCCTTCGGCTCAGGTCATGATCCTGGAGTCCCGGGATCGAGTCCCGCATCGGGCTCCGTGCTCGGCAGGGAGTCTGCTTCTCCCTCTGACCCTCCTCCCTCTCGTGCTCTCTGTCTCTCATTCTCTCTGTCTCAAATAAATAAATAAAAATCTTTAAAAAAAAAAAAAAGTTTTGATGTGATTTTATGTGAGGTAGAAGTCTTTAACCTGTTTTGGAAAATTGTAAGTAGGTTTCTGGTATGAACAGGAGAGTTTTGAAATGGTAAAGAAATTGCCACTGTTTCTACAGTTTGGCCACATGGGTTTTGATTCTGTATTTTTATTTTTCCCGGGGAAAAAGCTTTGAGTCAAATGGCAGTAAGGCAAAGATAGTTGACATTCTTAGGTGAGTAATTCGGTTTTTGCTGGGAAAGAAGGCTGCTATTTTATTTAAGGCTGATGATCAATTCTTGCAGTGGTTTGAGAGCCCAGCTATGGTCAGGACACAGTTTAAACCTCAGTTCCTCCACTATGATTTCAGACAAGTTACTGAATCTTTTTGTATCTCTGTGTCCTGGTGTGTGAAATACAGACCATCATAGTACCTCTCCCATGGTTGCTCTGTGGATTCATTCAATCAAGAAGTGCTTGTGGAGTCCCTGCCACATGTTGGGCACTGGGTAGGGTCTCTGCATGCAAGTGAAAGAGAGGAAATAAGATTACACACTGCAGTTAGGGCCCAGGAGGAAACACACCAGGTGATGGGAGCTGCAGCAGGTGCATGATAAAGGGCAGGCAGAAGGCATCTCAGGTTCGGTACTTTTTCTGAGACCTGAAGGGTAAGAAGTCTTGTGAAAATAAGATTAAATGAGCTAATGACTAAAACATTTAGCAAATGACTGTCATATGTGCAGAACAAAAGTTAACTCTTCTAATTCCAAAAGGAATTCAACATGGTTTTGAGCATTGACAGCATTCTTAGAATAAATATGAGAAGTGCAAATTATTGGACACCCTTCCCCCACACTTACTGAATCTGGAGGTGGGTTTTAACAAGCACTGCAAGTGATTCTGATGCAGCTAACATTTGAGAACCATGGTCGAGAACTGGTGTTCAAACTTAGCGGCACATTGGAATCATCTAAGGAACTTTAAAACTGGTGCCTTAGAGAAACGGACTTAATTGGTCTGGGTGCAGCTTGGGCACAAGGATTTTTAAAGAGTCTCTGTGTTGATGCTAATGTGTAGTCAAAGCTGAAAACCACTGGACTAGAAAAACAAAATTCATAATCACAAAGTACAGGGGTCCAATTTTTTTTAAGTAGTCACACCTGCTTTGCCTGTGGAACAGGACTGTAGGCTCTGTTGACCCCACACCTCGTATTCAAGCATGCAGTGAGCCTCAGCAAGTGACCTGAGAGCCCAGAGTGGGCTCATGAACACAGTGGGAGAGCCCCACTCTGGGCAGTCTCTGGGCTGCACCCTGTTTAAACAATCACATGTTTTCCAGCACACATTCTGGCTGCTAATTACACACCTTCCAAAAGTGACAACTTCTGCAGATGTAAGTAATTAGGATTACTCTAACTCCATTTGAGGATGCCTGCCATTCCCTACTTCCTACAAAGCAAATTGCTCATGATTACATATTTGACTGGGAAGCCGTATTACAAATTATTCCTTGTTAAGGGTTTAAAACAAAGGACATATGAATAAGAAATCACAGTTAAAAATACTACCCCCTAGCTCACAAAATGCTTAAAAAGTGGGAGGGGTATCTAAGGAAGACACATGAGGGGCATTTGATGGGGGAAGGTGTTCAATACAAAGTGGCTCCCAAATAGAGGTAAATGTCGAGTAAGGAATCAAGCATCCCAGTAAGTGGCACTGAGGCCACAGAGGCCACTTCGGTGGGTCAGCACTTGGGACCCAGGCAAGTAGTTCCCATCTGAGACCTGATCATGGCAGTAGGGTCCAGTCACTAAGCAAAGATTTGGAGGCCGACTTCATTCTTAGGGGGGGAACTTTCCAACTTTTCCAAGTTCCATTGGAACTTTCCAATGTTTATCCAACATTCTTAGATAGGGGCAAATGTTGAACCTTTGGACAAAGATTAATGCCAAGATTGAGGGTGGAGAAGAGGGGGAAATAAACCCTTTAGCCCAAACCCACACCTGTGTTCCAGGCTTTTTCTGTGAGGGCTGCACACGCCATCCAGGGTCACCCCAGAGGACACTGGGTCCCAGTCTGCAATCCCCAGTGGAAGAACTTGGAGTATTACTGTAGCTAGCAGATATCTCTGAACTACCAGGTGGTGATAATGGCAAGAGTGAACCAGCCTGGATGAGGGATGTGGACCACTTACTGAGAGGAAATGAAACAATACATTGAAGTAGTTAGCAGAGTGCACATAGTAAGGGCTCAATAAATGGTTTAATCTTATATATTTCTTGCTCTATTGGAAGTGACTCAAGACTATGGGTGTGGGGAACTTGCCTGAATTTACATGTTAAGACAACAGTGGACTCAGCCATGATGTATCAGGAGTCAATCCAGAGAAACAAGAACTGTGAGTGATAGGGAATAAGGGATTTGTTAAATGATTAGACTTTACCTACGTGTGAGAGCTGGTGGAGACATCAAGGCAGGACTGTTAACCTCTGTATCTGACATGGAGCCTAAAGTAGCTATAGGTCGGCTAACCTGGTAGTTGGAAAAGAAAGCTTGATAGGAACAAGAGAAAATGCAATCTGGAACCCACGTCTGTCTTTCACCGCCTCCAACCTTGACGCTGTGGGTGACTTCCAGGGGAAGTCTCTTCCCTGTGGAGTTGCGTATAATCAGCCTAGAACAAGGCAAGCTAGTAGATCAGCAACAATGTGTGTGAGCACCCACTGTTCCTGGTCCCCTGCTCCAACCTTCAGGGCATAAAAAATATGTGTGCTGATTCACAAATCTTTCTCTGGTGGTCACTGCTAATTTAGGACCATACCGGGAAGGGAATTCTGGGAAGGTAGTCCTGTAGTCCCTGTTTAGCTAAATTGGCAGCACATACACTGTTAGGGAAGTCAAGGAAAAAGTGGAGCACTTGTTCTTAAGCAGGGAAAGTGATAATAGCAGGATGTCATTTAGATTACATTGTGATTTTGATTTCATTATCCCTGTGTTAGCTGAAACCAAGTCTTTATTAAAACAGTAGCCTGCTACTCTCTTTTAGGTGTCTAGGGGTCAGCTGGGGTTGGCTGAGCCTGGCTGGGTTTGGCTGGGTGGCTGTAAACAGCAGGCTGGGTCTGGATCTGGTCCCACGCCACCCTTCTTCCTCAGACCAACAGACTAGCCAGGACAGAGGTGTAAGGGCCATGTCTGCCAATTTCCCCTTGGCCAAAACAAGTCATGTGGCCGAGCCCAAAGTCAAGGAGGCAGGGAAATACAATTCTCCCATGGAGGTGGTGGGAAGGGAAAGGGAGCGACTATTTTTAGGAAATAATCTAATCGGCCACAGTCATTAAGTGTCAGGCTTGGCATTTCAATCCAATACTTTTGACTCCAAATCGCATGTTCTTCTGTGGCAGCGTTGGAATAGTAGAAAAACTTCCCAAGTGATAAAATGGAAGCGGTTTGAAACATTAAAACAAGTCAGCCACTCTCATCTTGCTGGCCGGACAGCAGACAGCAAGCCCACGGGACTAGTCTTTGCTACATATGCGTTTTGAGATGAGCAAGGCTTTGGCTGTGTTTTCCATATTCAAATTCAGAGCAATATAACTCTAGTCACAACTGATTAATATTTCCAAAGTCTGCCATACTATCCAGTTGAAGATATTTATTAGCTCTAATTATAGAGAGAAATGGGACTTTGGCTCATATGATGTCATTAAAAGTGAGATGTAATACCCATGGGAACCCACACTACCCACCTTCCTGATGTGTCTGTTTCCTGGTTGCTAGAACTTTGGGATGATCATTTTGAATGTTTCTATGACAGCCAATTCCCTGATGCATTTCAGCAGTGCCCAAACAGTTTGCTATCCAGAATTTTTCAAATCAGGCGAGCAATGCTCACTTCAAGTCTCAGATGACTTGTGTTGCCATGTCTGAAACCTTGAGCTTTGGACGCTGGACAAAGTCTGCCAGCTATAGCTTATACGTTTCTAGCCAAATGTGGCCTACTCATGGCTTGTCCATCTGGCATGGCTAAGCACTCATCGCTCGATGCTGAATTAGGCGAAAAAAATCAGTGACGTTAGACATGAAGCAGGACTTTCTGCTTATAAAAGTGTTAAGATTGTTAGTAGTTAACCCCAAAATGGATTAAGTAGTGTCATTCAATCAGTAAATATGCTTCAGGCATTTTTTTGTTTTTGTTTTTTGTTTATGAGAGTTGAGCTTAATAGGTGCAAGGGGGAATTTAAAAAATAGAAGTATATTATGGAGAATCTTTAAGAACAGGATGGAAATGTTTTTCACCTGTAAGTGACCCAAATGCATGTGGTGGTAGTTAAAGGATTGGAAACTTGGTGCTCTTTGCCAAATGTACCCCTTATGCATCATCACTCTTTTTTTTTCAAGATTTTATTTATTTTTTTGAGAGAAAGAGAGGGAGGGAGCATGAGCCGGGGTGGGGGGTTGCAGAAGGAGAGAGAACCAGGCTCCCTGACTCAGGGCTCGATCCTAGGACCCCAGGATCACGACCTGAGCCAAAGGCAGGTGCTTAACTGACTGAGCCACCCAGGTGTCCATCGTCACTTTTAAGGGAATCACTGCATGTATGTAACTAGGCAGGAAGAATGCCTGTGGCCAGATGGCTCCAGTTTTCTTGCTTGTTCCTGCACCATCTGTGAGCTCAGTGGGTCAGGGCCCTGGGCAAAGAGGCCAAGGACATTACTGGTCACCTCTCCAGGCCTTGGTCTCTCAACTGTAAAACCAGGGGGGTGTAAAGAAATAATTCTGAAGGTCTCTCTCAGCTCTGTTGTGATGTGACTTTTGAGCAGGTGAATGATTATTTCTATTCTCTGGTGAAGTTGTCCCGATTTGCCTGCAGCAGCAACCTAGGGATGAGTGCTGTGCTCTGGGCAGGGGGAGGGGCTGAAGGAAGAGAAGGAGTGGAGAGCTGACAGGGGCCAGGGCCTGTGGGGGGAGCCAGAGCCCCACTGGACAGGAGTGTTGACATCCCACGCCCATGCCAGCAGCCGAAAACTCCTGGGCCCGCATGTTCTCCTTCCCAAGGGACAGCCTACTTAGTGTGAATGATATCTGTGGGAGCTTCACTCCGAGGTCTGAAGCAAACACAGCCCACTGGTTACCGGCCGAGGTGACATCTTGAGACCACCCACCTAGCCGGGCTTTTGTGTTCTGGAGCTGCCCTCTCTGAGATGGTAGCCACTGGCTACATGTGTTTGTTTGTTTGTTTGTTTGTTGTTAATTTACATTTCAATTCAGATGAAATAAAATTAAGAAGTCAATTCTTAATTTTGAGTACCCGTGTACACAGGTAGCTTTGGCTTGTGGCTACCATATTGGAGGATTCAAGTAAAGAACATTTCCATCATCACAAAAAGTTCTATTGAATGTCTCTGTTCTAGAATGCCACAGAGTGCTCAAACACCGAAGAAATATGAAATGCATCTCCTGACTTCCTCTTCTTATATTACCTTTCTTTCTTTGCTTGCATTAGAATGGCCTAGCAATATATTCCTTAGAGGCGGAAAAAGATGAGATGTTTGATATCAAAGACCTGGGTTCACATCCCAGTTCCCCCATGTCAAGTTTACAAGAGTCACTTCATCTGTTTCTGTGTCAGTAAAATGAGGATAATAAACCACCTCCCCAGGTTGTGAAGATCAGATGGGATAATAAACATAAAGTTATTGATAAGCCCTATGCACTGTACAAATTCTCTCTAAATGATGCACAAAGAGTAGAAGGAGGGGAGATTGTCATTAGAGTTCTGTCAAAAAAGGGGTGGGTTTTGGAATAATATTGGTGGCTTTTCAGAGGGGGCTGTAAAGGTAAAATCAGGACACTTTCCTTGAGGGGGAAAGCACCTACCTCCCACTCCCCACTCCTTAGGGGGTCTTGGTGCAAACATAATAGGCCTAGAAGAGGCATGACCTTTTGATTTTATAATGCAAGGTCGAGGGCCTTCTGAGCCCTGGAACTGTAAACACACACTGTGAACATGAACTAGGAGTCTCTGGAGGTACTCAGAAGATTATCACAAGGCTCACCGTTTGTCTCTCAAGGAGATGAAAGATGAGAGAAGTTTTCCTTCTTCCTTCTTCCACCTTACTTCATAAATTCATATGAAATTGTGTCCCAACTCCAATCACTTTTGAGTCACCTTCCATGTGAGTCTGTTGGTTTTTACCTAACAATAAATTGTGTTTGCTCTCTTCTGTATGGGTATGAAGGGGTCTTTTTGTTGGCAAGATTGTTTTCTTTCCCCAGCAGGACCAGAGAATACTTGGATTTCCGATGTGGAATGGAGCTACCAAAGGGAAAGCACCCTTCTGGAGGAGATGGGCTCAGAGGAAGGAAGGGCTGGGTTTCTGGCTGACTTTCACATCTGGGAGGCTGCATATGAGACCCAGGCCAGAGGAGAGCAGCAGCTCTGGTATCCCGAGGCCCAGGAATGACACAGCCCAGGAAGGGAAAGGAGTGAGTACTATAGGCCAATCCTCAGACTGCCTGGCCTTATGCCTCTAGCGTGGCAGACTCTCTGATAACTCTAAAAATGTTACCTCTGGAAAAGTCCTTGAAGTGAAATTTCTCTCTCTCTTTTTAAAGATTTTATTTATTTGTTTTTTGTTTGTTTATTTAAAGAGTGAGCTGGGGGAGGGGCAGAGGGAGAAGGAGAGAGAGAGAATCTCAAGCAGACACTGTGCTGAGCACAGAGCCCCATGAGGGGCTCGATCTCACGACCCTGAGATCATGACCTGAGCCAAAATCAAGAGTCAGATGTATAACCTACTGAGCCACCCAGGTGCCCCTGAAATTTCTGTTTTAAGTGCTACAGGGCTTTGCCTTACATGTGATTTCAAATCACTGAGCTTTCTGCAACAAAAGTCCTCACAGTTTCCTAGAAGATGGGAAGGAGCCCCAGGTCATCCTATGAATTAGTGGTGGAAGCAGGTGGCAGATTTTGAGCCCGTGTGCCCTTTGCGAAAGGGTGATGGGTGATCACACACACGTAAGTACAGTGTGACACAAGGGCAGGGCGCAGGGTGCAGGCACAGGGCGAGGGGCGCCCAGTGGTTCTAAGAACTAAGACAGCTGAGGGAAAAATGAAGGAGGCAACCACCTCTTCTCACCAAACCTGGAGCTTACACTTGGGTCCAAAAAGCAAGTGAGTTGGCAATTTCTAAGAAGAATTTAGCCAAAACCACTATATACATATATTCCATTCAGTATGCTTTCCAATATTCCTAATTTTATTACATCATGGGATATCGGACAACTGCTTTGCACATGTGTACATTGGGGAACTTCTCCCTCACTGCATCTCCTCACGTAGGCATTTTGTCAGGTCATGTCATCACAAAAACAAGGAGGGCAAGGACAGTACAATGAGACATTTTGAGCGAGAGAGACCACATTCACATAATTTTTTTACAGTATATTGTTAAAACTGCCCTATTTTTTAATTATTTATTGTTGTTAATCTCTTGTGCATAATTTACAAATGAAACTTGAGCATAGGTATGTATAGGGAAAAACAGTATATGTAGGGTTCAGTATTTCTGGCAGGTTCAGGCATCCACTGGGGGTGTTGGAACGTATCCCCTGAGGGTGAGGGTGAGGGACTGCTGTAGTGAAAACAGCGAAGATAGGCCTGCAACAGAGTGGGGAATGGAGCAGTGGGTGGACAGACGGTGAATGACTGGGATGGAGAGCTATAATCACCCAAATAACCCCGGCTGTCCACAGAGGAGCTGGAGGCCTCAGTACTATGTGCAGAGACCTACCAAGAAGCCACTTGGTTCCCAGGAGCACTGTGTGCTGTGGGAGGGGTTGCCAACAAGCTGGGCCTTGTGGGCACAAAGTAGATCTTCCGTATTAAAATAGGATGGAAGGCAGCAGATTGGGGTCAAGGGAAGCCTTGGAAATTTGGAGGGGCCAGGGGAAAGGTAAGGGGGCTTTTATATTTCTAGGGTAGAGAAAACAAATTTGTATTTCAATAGAAAATTCTGCTTGGTCTAGAGGACACTCCTGCAGCTTTTCTGAGTCCAGCTTCTCATTGTCTTGAGCTATTTTGCAACTCTGTAGGCAACCCCAACACCACCACTAGATCATTCTTGCCTACACGTTCGGTACTGTCCAGTAAAGGTTCGATTGTCTGCCCTCCCACCATGTGAAAAGCCAGATTGTTCCTCCATCTGCATATTCATTTCAATATTCCTCATCCATAAATGTGTCTGTTCCTTGGATTCTCTTTTGAACTGGTTATAACATCTCCTGGTCTCTCCTTAGTTAAATAAAATGGTTCCCCCACTAGTTAAATAAAATCTTCAACATGTTCCTTTTTGTATCTGTATGAGGGTCATGATTTTTACCATTGGTTGAGAATTATCTTTTAACGGTTTTCCCAGGACTGTGGAGATGGCAGCTGGAAGTGCGTGAGGCGGGGGAGCCAGCTAGACACCCCTGGGTGAGTCAGGAAGTTGGTGACCGGGCACGAGGTGTGTGTGGAGGGGCAGAGTATGAGGGAGGGACAGAAAACAGCCCCGGATGTGGAGAGGAGCTGGGGGGGGCACTCCTGGGAGTCTGCAAGGGCTGGATATCTGTGAGCCCCAGGGAGCCCACAGCCCCGTGTGAGGGAGAAGAGCTCTATACTGGACTCCCCCTAGCGCAGTGCCTATTCTCTGGTGACAAATTTTCTTATCCTTGAATTCCTCATCTACAGAACTAAGGGTCTTAGGTGCTTTCTGAAAATCGCTGCAGGATGAGGATTCCATGTTGTTCTGGAAACATCTCAGGACTAGGCCAATGGTTGTGCTAAGAAATCATCTAAAACCTGTAAATGAAGCAAAAGGATGGCTGTATGTCCTTCCAATATCATACCGGGATGTTATCCAACAGGACTTACCTAAGGATGATCTAAATCTCTATAGAAACATGAATCTGGCTTACAACTGATTATTGATTAGGGCTCAACTCATGAGACTAGATGTTAATTTGTGGAAGAGTGGACAGTTCTAAGTGATTTGATCCTGGTACAGAAGCAAATGGTTTCTATCCACCAGAAAATATAACTCCCAGAAGTTTTATTGTCCTGTGAGACATTACCTAATTTCACATCTTATTTCAACATTCTTTCTTCCTCTAAGTGATTATGCCAGTCTCTCCTATTCTTCTTTGAACCAACTTTATCATTCTGCTGATTCCTTCATTAATGAGTTAAATAACTCTTTGACACATGCCCACTATAATTTGAATGAGGGTGATTTTTTTTAACCTTTTGAAATTTACCATATCAACAGTGTGGTTGCCAGCTGGTGGTAGACTCTGCATGATAGTGCCCGAGGTCTCCCCAAAGAGCAGTGTAATCTGCACTCTCCCATTATTCACCCAGTGCCTACCTTGTGCCTAGCACCCTGCTAGGTGCTGAAGTTGTGGGGGGTGGGTTGAGGAAGAAACAGACACTGATCTCAGAAAAGTCACACTTGTGTCCAGAGAAAAGTTGTTTCTTAAATCGACAATTGCAATGAAATGTGAGTCCCATAATAGAGGTTTCCGACTTAAAGCTTAGATACTTGCAACAACCCCTGCTGATGCCTGTGTTCATGTCATCTTTCATATAATGGGCATTTAAAATGGATGTTGGAGATGGTAGCTGGACATAAAAAAGAATGAAAGCTTGCCATTTGCAACTATGTGGATGGAACTAGAGAATATAATGCTAAGTGAAATAAGTCAGTCCGAGGAAGACAAATACCATATGATTTCACTCATATGTGGAATTTAAGAAACAAACAAAGAAAAAAGAGACAACCACCCAAACAGACTCTTAAACTGTAGAGAACAAACTAATGGTTACCAGAGGGGAGGAGGGAATGGAAGGATGGGTGAAACAGGTGATGGGATTAAGAGTAACAAAAAGGAAGGAAGGAAGGAGAAGGAGGAGAAGAAAGAAAGAAAGAAAGAAAGAAAGAAAGAAAGAAAGAAAGAAAGAAAGAAAGAAAGAGAAAGAAAGAAAGAAAGAAAGAAAGAAAGAAAGAAAGAAAGAAAGAAAGAAAAAAAGAAAAAGAAAGAAAGGAAAGGGAAGAAAAGCAAAGAAAAGAAAGGAAAGGAAAGGAAAGAAAAGAAAAGAAAAGAAAAATGAACAAATAAAATGGTAGCTGAAATCTTCAGTGGCTGAACTGCTTTTGAACTACTCAAAAGTGTGGTGATGTTTAAAAGGAAATAGGAGTTTTCCTCTCTCTGAATCACTTCACCCCATCAAGACATGCCCAGCAGCCCAGGGGTTTTGAACTTCCCTGAAATCTCCCAGCACTATTTATTCTTCTTTTGCATTATGGTGGCATTAGCTTTTGTTGACTTTTTTTGGTCATGGTGTTGAGGTGAGGGTGGGACACAGACGAGCCCATTTGTTTTTCCGGGTTTCACAAACCTTTTAGGGGCTTGTAGATTGTGGCTTTAACAGTGTGATGCGCGCTGACCTGGTGCCTATTCTAATTGTGCCAGTAGGTGGCACAAGTTCACCTGTCAGGGCTGCCGCAGCGCCACACGGAAGACAAGGGCATTGAGATCTGGTGCTTCTGAATTTGAATCCTTTGTTAGTTTTGTGACCTTGGGCAAGCCAGTTTCTCCCTCTGTAAACTTGGGATGATGAAAATCAGCAGCCAGTGATGCTGGCTCAGGCCAGCTCCCTCAGGACGGGGTTCGTGGGCCAGTGTGCCCTGAGTGGAGGGTGTGTGAGAGAGAGGTGGTTAGGGCTGGGCTGTCGGTGAATTGCATGGAACATTAAGCGGGTGGGGTTTTTGTCCTAGGCAATGGGGAGCCACAGCAGCCTTCTGAGCAGAGGAATGATGGGACAGTATCACCCGTCATGACCCCTGGAAAGAGCAGGGACTGTCCAAAGCTGGGGACTAGAAAATTTCATCCTCATTTCCTCCCCAAACTTCTTTCCTTCACCTCCCTCCTGTCTTTCTCACCTTCTCCTCCTTCCTTCATTCATTCATTGATTCATCCATTCAACAAATATCTATTAACCGTATCCCATACTGAAGATATGTTTTAGGTACTTGAATTAATCAGTGAACAGCAGTGACAAAGCTTCTTCCTGGAGCTTACAGAAACCCATTCACATTACTGTATTTGTAGATTCATTTGTCTTCTTTAATATGGGACTCCTGAGCTGTTTGGGGTCACCTTCCTCTCCATGTAAAGAAGCTGTGTCATGCTACTCTGGGTTGTCCAGCCCTTCCTTCAATTACATGAGATACTTCAGTATTTCCTCTTAATCTCCCTGCCTCTGTAGGACTAAGCTCACTTAAGGGCATGTCTGCCACATCCTACCAAAAGGTGCCTCTTAGAGAGGCTGACCCATCAAAGAAAACTGAAAAGAACTTCTTGATTATGTTAGGATGTAGGACCAGCCCTATAGTGGGGCCTAGGGTCCGTGGCAGGATTCTCAGAGGCATCTGGATGTCTGGGCCCTGTTCTAATTCTGCAGCCCTAAGTTGGAGAAAGAATGTACTAGGAGAAGGAATGGGTTAGCCTGGAAAGCTGATGTAATAAAGGAAGACTGTGTTCATGTGTGTTTTCATTTGGATTCTTCTGAAAGCAGAGCCTGGGGCAAGGATTGGGTGCAGGTGGTTGATGTGGGAGATGAGCCTGGGAAGTAGGACTGTGGGAGTGAGGAAGTGAGTTGGGGGAGAAGGAAAAGCCAATATAAGGGCACATTCTCAAAGTTGCAGCTTGATTCTGCTAGACCCTTCCGAGAAGTATACAGAATGCCTCTTAGAATTATCCAGCTAAACAACGGAGACAGGAGCTTCCTTGCACGGGTTTCCAGCCCCACAGTGATTAAGAGTTGCCTTGGGAGTGTTAACTTTCTTAGCAAGCCAAGATGCTTGCTCCCTGGCTCTGTGAACACCTCTGTTTTCAGAGAAGACCCTAAGCATGGGGCTAAGGGAATCAGGGCCGCACAGAGCCGTCCAGGAGCTGTGGCTGGAAGCAGAAGTGGCCTGACAGCATGTGCTCCAGGCACCGGAGCTGTCTCCGCTGGTGCCTTACTGAGCTTTGTAGTCATAGTAAGTTGTATAACCCCAGGTTGGGTGAGGGGCTGCTGGCCAGATGAGGTCTTCTCTGGCTTATATCCAGAATACTAGCCTCTGTGCATAATCCCAGTCTTAAATACGGCGAGGAAATGTTGGGCTTCCAGAAATTCTGATGAGATCCTTCTTTAAGTGGCAAAGGTGAGGCTGATTTGGGGACTAAGGAGTATGAACCTCCTTTGGAACTCATAATTTTCTCTACCGTGTACCCCAACTGTGCTGACTTTCTTAAACCTTTGATTTGTCCAACGGCATTAAAATGCCTGACTGTCCTCCAGCCTGGGCCACTGTAGGCATTGGTCACCATAGTCGCCAGGCACAAACCCTGCTTCAGGAACTGTTCTACAGGCTCCAAGTCCCATGTAAAGTTCTTCTGTGATGGTTGCAGCCAGCCGCAGAGTCTGCAACATGTGGAATGCCTGTCACTTTCCCCCCTGAAAGCCTGGCTCCATTTGATTGAAGTATTTTGGGGCTGGAAGGTTATCTGAGCCATCGCCATCACGCTTTGTCACGTGCAAACAAATGGCAGGAAATGAATCGGTGAGCCCTGCCAGTTTCCGAGGTTGGGCCGTGAATACTGGGGTTGTGAGTCACTGAGGAGATAGAGAGAATCTACTCATATGTCTCCAGCCACACTTACAGTTTTTCGAGAGACAGAAGAGCCCTCCTGATCTGTGCCTATTCTTCTGCTCCTTGCACTTCATGAGTTGATTTTGCTTAGAGCCATGCAGCTGGGCTAACGAGGGAACCTGTCACTCACAAGGGCAGAGCCTGTATCATATGAGGCCCGAGAAGGAAAAAGACAGCAGCCACTAAGCTGGGACCCATACCTGGGCTGCAGAGTTCCCTCCCTGCTTAACACACAATTTCACGAACACCAGCATTGGACAAGTTCACTCTGTGACCACGATGAAGTGAAGCAGAACAAGGCCAAGCTGTCATCATGGGTGAGCAAAGACAAAAGCAAGAACACTGAGCAAACTACAAAAATGACCCAATAGCCTTCTCTCGCTGGAACACACAAATGGTTGTTGATCAACCACAGCTTTAGCCCCACTCTATTCCTCCCATTGCCTTCTATATAAAATTATTAAGATGCCCAATCATAAAATTGCCCCATTTTCTGACAGCCTCCAGTCTAGAGCAAGACCATACTTTCTGGAACTCTTCCCCAAATCACCTAACCCGAGCTCTGATCTCATAAGCCTCTTTCAACAGCCTCCTACATGGTTCTTCATGGTATGTGATGTCTCTCGTTGCAACAAGTGCCAAAGACCCCAACTTGGATTGGCCGCAGGTGTGTTCTGGTGGTATTGACTAAAGCTGCTGACAGGCCCAAAGGGAAGACGGCCTGCGCTGATCCGCTGCATGGGAGGGGCCCCCTGGATACCTGCCATATCCAATGCAGAAGCGCTCCCCGAAACCATCTGGCAAGGTGATTTGGGCTCTGAGCCTGCAGGAGACATTGGTTGGTTGGCTCGTGTGGCAGGTGTTTTTGGTACCTAGAGTCACATCCTTGGCCCTCTTTGGATTTCAGCATCAGCTCTGAGAACACATTTCCATACAGGCTAGACTCATCTTACACCATATGAAGGTGTAAGCCCATGTCTTCCCACTTTTCTGCCTTGGGGTCTTCTCTGAAGCCTTGGGATCCTGCTTTGCTTCTGCAAGTGCAGTTTGCAAGGTGCATTGGAGATGTCTCCAGGGGCAGCCTCCAACCCAAGGGAAGGGAACTGGTGGAAAAATGTCCCAGAGTAGGAAGAATCAAGCCTCAATGCTCACAACATTCTTATATTGGCTTTTCTTCCCTCCTTGTCTCATTCCCACTACTCCCTCACTCTTGCTCCCTGGAGTTACCTCCAAAATAAAGCACCTGCATCTAAGACCTTATTCAGATCTGCTCCTTAGATTACCCCAAACTAACATCCCTGCCCAGGACCCACCCACCACCATTCCCTCCCTATAGGATTTCTTAGCCATAATATTGGCTGGGATTGTTTCTAGCCCCCAGCTCCAATCAAAATTTCCCAAGCTCCCAATCAAAATTTCACAGAGATTGGCTCAGGGGCAGGTGCATTCCTCGAGCCAGTTTAATCACAGTGAACCTCAGAGCTTTTTCTGAGGTTTCTGGGACATAGACTTGGTCTTTGCCACTGGGCCTGTAGGGGCAGTGGTTTAAAGATGCCCATACATTTTTTGTTACTCTTCCCTTTGATAGGTGGGGTTTGTTTCCCCCTCCTCTTGAATCTGAGATGATGTGTGACTGCTCTGAGCAATGGAGAACAGGGGAAGGGGTCCCATATCCATTCCAGGTCTGACCTTTAAGAGGACTGGCAGCTTCCGTGTTGGTCTCTGGATGTGCTGAGCGACTGTGTAAGAGACCTGCTGCAGAGACCATGCCAGAGGCCCTGAGACCACATGGAGAGGGGAGTGCCCAGCTGATCCTAGCCTGCCAGCCACCCTTGCTGAAGGGCCCAGCATGGGAGTGCAATTCTTTTGGGCCCTCTAGAGTAGACCAGCCACAGTCAAATGCCACCAAGTGACACCAGTCGGAGCCACATGAAGCAGAGGAACTGACCAGTTGAGCCATTCCCAAACACCTCACCCACAAAATTGTGAGCTATAATAAAAACAGTTTTAAGCCGTTAAGCTTAGGGATAATTTGTTACACAACAATAGAGCACTAGAGCAGTGTAGTGAGGAGGGTGTGAGGTCTGGAATGATTGCGGCCAGAAGAGGACTTTAAAGCCATCAGGTGGCCATCTTGGGGAACCAGGTAATAAAGCTAAGCCAGAGGGGAAACCAGAGCAAGTGATGGATCCTTGTGATCCCTTTTGAGTTCTGGATCAAGCCAGACCTGCAGGTAAACTATCCCAGACTTGCCAATTACCTGAGTTTATTATTTCTTCCTTTTGCTTAAACCAGTTTGGGTCAGGTCTCCTTTTGCTTGTAAACCAACATACCCTGAATGATCCCGCCCCCCAGTTTTCCTTTATGTTGTGAAGAATATAAAGTTTAGTTTTGTTCTGGCGCCTGCAATTGTTGAAAGGCAGTTACCTGATAAGAGTACATTTCAAGGACATCAGAAACCCCTGAACCTGGCTACATGTCAGAATCATCTAGAGATCTTTTAAATATATGGACGCCCAGGCCTCACCTGGTCTGTAGCATTTACTGCCTCAGGGGAAAAACAAAAATTCAAAGAAAAGGTTTGAGAGTGTTGTGAAAGCCTAGGTTCTGAGGGGAAGTGAGGGTATACCCCCATATCCTGAAGCTCTGAGGAGCCAGAGTGGAACTTCCATGCAAGCCCCCACCTCATGGTCTGAGAGATCAGACATGCCTAGGTGGAGCCCAGCAGACCTGGGAGAACAGTGTGGGGGTAGATGCTGATATGTGCCTTGGAAAGGGCGCTAGGCCAGTGCCCACCCCACACTGCAGTCAGGGGGGCTGTCAAGGGCAGGGCGCATCTGCGGCTTTGCAGGAGGACCCCACCTCCCTGGTTTGCTCTGAAACGCACAGACTCCAGGTAGAATGCCAAGCCTTCCACTGGGGAGGTGGGTGCTTACTTCCCACCCTCAGCACTGCTATCTTTCCTGTCTACCACTTCCAGGCCCTTTGAAGTTTTCTCCTTAGTCTCCTAGGTTAGAACAATGAGTTGTGCTCAGTCCATTTCTAGTCAGCGCGCTCTTGGCTTTCCTGATTTGTGTTCTTTTGTGCACTATTTGGGGAAAAAAAAAAAAGACGATTCTACTTTGCAAAAAGATTCCTTTTAATCTCAGTAAGCTAGCCTTGTGCATTCTTCGAAGAAAATATTTTTCCCACTTATTGAGCATCTTTGTCTCCTAGTCCATAGACTCTGGAACACTGAAAAGTGATCAAGACAAAATCCTCTGGAGTTTGACCTCACATAAGAGCTCTTGGGTGACTGCATTTAAGTTCTACAACTTTTCTTCTCTTGCTTTTACTCCACCTGACTCTGGGCACACACACACAGAAGATGCCATTACCATTTCAGTTCAGGTTCAATAAACATGTGTTATGTATCTAACAAAAGTCACAAAGTGTGCGGAGGACTCTGGGCAAAAAGATGTGCAAAATGTGATGAGTCTAGTGGAGGAAACATGTGTGGTTATTGTAATACAGAGTGGTCTGTGTTTAGGCAGAGCCACGTACACAGCAGCCCAGAAGAGGCGCACTGAGCCCAGCCTGGGAGTTTGGAGGAATGATGGATGAACAAGTCTTGCATGATGGACAAGAACAAGCTGATGAAAGGAGAGAAGGATGCTCTGGGCAGAGGGAACAGTGTGGAAAAGTAGAGACAAGTAAGTGTTGTACTGGGGACTATGTGTTAAGAGATGGTACGGTGAGTCCAGAGGGTCAGGGCCAGGCTAGGAAGGATCTTGTGGGCAGGTTGTGTTGGGAAGGCAGGGCATTGTTTTGAAGGTGATGGGGAGCCATGGAAGGATTTTCCGGCAGGAGAGCCCTTAAGCTACATCACTTGGGCTCTAGTGTCAATTGAAGGTGCTTGAATGAGTGGGTCTGAGGCTCCAGAGGAGTCAAAGCTGGAAAAATACCTGGAAATGATCTTAACATAGCTGGATTATATTTTAAGGATCCCTGAATGCTGGGCATATCTTCATAACAAGTTTGGAAAAATAATTGTTATTTACAAATTTAGGTCTATTTTGTCTCCCACTTGGCAAATGTATCAAAAGGCACATTTGCTTCCTTTCCTGGAATTGTTTTTGAAATATCCCTGCCTTCCCAGAAACTGAAGAGTACATATCCAGCTCTGAGTCTGTTCTGACATAATATGCAGTGAAGATGATATTTTGTAATTTTTCTGATTCATGGATGACTCATCAAGATCATCAGAGCTAACAGTTCAGAAAACACATGGGACAAGGACCTGGAAATGTTCTTGGTACATAGTAGATATTCAAGGAACATCTGTAGTTTTTTAGTTTGGAAAGTGACCCTAAGTGTCTAGAATTCACTCTGGAAAGAGCATTATAATCTGGGTTTATAGTAGTAAACATATCACTCAGACTCTTAACTTTGTGCTTTGTAAACCTAAAGCCGAGCCATTGAAATTTCTGGGCTTTTCACTGCATTGCTTTGCTTTCAGAGCACAGAAAGATTTGAACTTTTCCAACTCAGCACTCATGGGTATCAGCCAGATGCTCTTACCTTCTGTGGTTACTGACTGGATTAAGAGGGAGAAGATTAGAACCAAAGGGTTGGGGGATTTTGTGTTAAGCCCCTGCCTTATGGAAAAGCCTTGAGAAAATCCAGAGGCCCCTTGACATGATCACATAATAGACTTCCTGCTCGTGGGAAACAGATGGGGTTCACAGGCTGTAACTCGTTTTAAGCAAAATTCCCAAGCATTTCCTGTATCATATACTCCCATATGATATGCAATAAAGGAAGAAAACCACAGTGAGTCCCATGGGAAGATCCCCCTCATTTTTATAAGCCATGCTTACTTGCTTTTGATGTTTCTTTTAAAAAGCAAACAGAAACCTGACTCTCGGAGACAGAAATAAAGGAAAAGGGCTTTTTTGGATGGTACTTTGGGGCCACAGTTTTTTTCAAAAAGGTGTGTCATAAAAGAGATCGAAACACTTTTGCTTCGTAGAATGTCTGACCAATTGTGATGGTGAAGGGTAATGTCCAGATGGTAGGCACCCTTATGCCTTCCTCATACCCCAGCATGAGTAAACTGAGCTGGGTCTGGGGAAATTGAAGATTCCTACTTTGGGCAGGGGCAAGAGTTGATCGGATAATACCTTGGGGTTGGGAGCACAGAACTTTATAGGTCTTTGTCTCAGCGTCCTGTCATTTTCATCTCATAATGATAAAAAAGAAAGAAAGAAAAGAAACGGAGCCCACTCTTGCTTGAGAGAGGAGTCATCCCCCAAATACAGACACTGTTACTGGCTATCCATCAAGCAACTTCCCATCTTCTCTGCTTGCAGACCCCAGTTAAGTTCCAGGTGGCACTGTGCCTGGCCTGTTCCCACTTTGCTGAGATACCCTCCTGGTCGTTTTCCCGCCTCCTGTGCTGCCAAAGGTGACCATGTGTCACAGTTCTGACCAATGAGACAGAAGGAGAAGTCCACTGGGAAGCGGGGGGACCTCTGGGGAAGAATAGAAATAAAGACGTTAGAGAGTTAGAAACAAAGAATAGAAATAAAGACGTTCCTTCTGCTGCCTCTCTTCGTTCCTATTTGGGATATTGGGGCAAGGATGTTTGGTGTTGTGGTGTTTGGTGTGTGGTGGCCATCTTGTAATGACAAAGAGATAAATATCAGAATCAAAAGCCATGGGGAATGGTAAATGGAAGGTTAAGAAGAGCCTGGGTCCTAGATGATGTCTGTGAGTCATTGCACCAAGTATGGAACTAACTACCTTTGGATTGGGCATGCGAGATGACCAAAGATCTTTATTTCTTCAGCCCCCAGGGGGTTGGTTATTGGGTTACTTACACCTGTACTCATCCAGACTGAAACATCTAATTTTGGCAGGTCCCAAAACACTTTGGCCCTTATTTTCACCTCCCTCCATTTGGAAGGTCACTGCTTTACTTTATTTTCTTTACTCACAAATACTGGGAGGCAGTAAAATGTGTAGGTCAAAAGCAAAGTCTTTTGTGTCCAGTTACATCACTTTCTAGTTGTACGGCCTTGGGAAAATTATCTATGTAAGCCTCACTTTTCTCAACTATAGAATGGGATAATGTAAAATAGGATAATAATGGTACCTACATCATTGGCCTATTTTGAATATAAGAAGAAATAATGCAAATAAAGAGCTTAGCACAGGCTTAACATTTGTGGTTATTACCATTATTTCTTTTTTTTATTATGTTATGTTAATCCCCATACATTGCATCATTAGTTTTAGATGAAGTGTTCCATGATTCATTGTTTGTGCATAACACACAGTGCTCCACGCAGAATGTGCCCTCCTCAATACCCATCACCAGGCTAACCCATCCTCCCACCCCCCTCCCCTCTAGAACCCTCAGTTTGTTTCTCAGAGTCCATAGTCTCTCATGGTTCGTCTCCCCCTCCGATTTCCCCCCTTCATTCTTCCCCTCCTGCTCTCTTCTTCTTCTTTTTTTATTATTACCATTATTTCTGATGATGGGTACATATATTTGTTCACAGAGGTCTTACTGCCTATTGCCCATTTGGTATCCAGAGTTTTTTATACCTGATTTTTTCCCAACTCTTGAAATTTCATTCTTCTGTATCCCAACTCCTGGATTTTCCTTCTCCATAATATAATCCATGGAGTCAAGAATCCTGCCCTGTGGTAATGGTAAGGGGGGGAAACAAAGAAGTATGGATCGTGGCTCTTTGCTTTAAAAAAATGCCTATTGCTTAGTCTGGCATATAATTCCACCATAAGCCATACTGAATAACAACATAGGACGGGAATCATCTTAAGGCAACTTGTTTCATGTTTCCATCAGGATTCCACCTGCAGGGTTAGGGCCAGCTGGGTAGGGAAGCTATGCAAGGAAGTGGCAGATGGCTTGGAGAAAGGTGCTGGAGACCTACCTGACCAGCTGGGAGGGCCATTGCCCAAACAAACACGTTAAGGGTTGTCATTGTGGGTCACAGAGCTGTAATCTTAGGGAGACAGCGGTGGCTCTGCCACCATGAAAACCAACCCACCTCCTAGAGCTATGTGTGAAGGCCTCCTTTGGAGAGTGGTCAAGGACATTCTCAAAGAGTTGACTGAAGAAGAAAATGATGTTCCCAATGAATAGTAAGAACAGGGGCTTTTCATCCTTCCATTACTTTAAGCATCTGACCAATATGGGGGAACAAACGGGATCGCTCCAAAATAGAAGTCAACAGGCCTCAACTGTGGCTTCCATCTGGATAACCCGAGCTATGGAGCTATCTGTCCCTTGTGCATGGTGAAGGCTCACTGGGCAATGACAGGTGGGATCAACTGAGCAGAGAGTAGAGCAATAGTTTGCAAGGTAGAGATGGGGTTGGACAGCTCTGACCCCGTCCATCAGGGGGAGAAGAAGTCCGTGGGGAGGGGAAGGCACCCCAGGCTTTTTTTTTTTTAATTGGAGCCAGCCTTGGATGTGCCAACATTGACACTTGAAGGGGCATGATGGACCAGCAGCCCCAAACATCAATTATAACAGGCAGAAGGCACCCCTGGGTCTGGCCTTTAAGCATGTCTTATGGGCCTGGCCTGGCTTAGGAGCACAAGGAGTGAGGTTTGTTGGCCTGGTACACCCCCGGTCTCAAGCCAAGCTTTTGGAAATCCCTTTGCTCCACTTGACTTTTTGCTGTTTGTGTTTTGAAGCCTGGTGAACTTGGATGTCAGGGATGAGAGTTTATATAAATACACAGGGGTTATTGCTTTTGCCCACATAAGAGCTGGTGTCTGATTGTCTTCAAATCCCAATCGCAAGAGAACTGTGGCAGGAAAGGGAGGGAGTGTGTGTGTGTTGCCCTTTGTGAGTGTCTTCACCACAGTAACGAAAACTACAGTGACAAATTTTATCTGTTAGCACAATTTAATCCCACCAGCTTGACTAAAATCCTTCTTAGCAGCCCTCCCTCCCACGTTGCTGTTCTTACTGCAGCCTGCAGTCTCACTAAGGAGGCTTGTTCTGCCTAACGTCCAGTGACAACAAAGGCCTCTGGAATCTGTATGTCCCCAAAGGAAAGAAAGCTATGGGTTGAGTGTCAATGTTTTATATTTTGATTAAGAAAAAGAGATTTATTTGTTTATTCCTATTTCTTTCTAAAAAGGATTGAAGTCTGCTTACACTGGGAACAGGCTATATATTGTTTCCCCATGTAGCATGAGAACATGCTATATATTGTTTTGTTTTTCTTTGCTTTTTTGTTATTTATAGTATACAGAAATACTTTACTTTTATATTTTTCAAGCATTCTTACTCACAATTTCTTTGGTAATGTTTTTCTGTTTTTTAAAACCTGTAATTTATCTCCTTCTGCAGCTGGGTCAAAAACTCTACTTTTGGGGGTGGCAAACTAGGGTTGTGGGCCAACTCTGTTTTTGAAAATAAAGTTTGATTGGAACCCAGCCATACTCATTTGTTTATTATTGTCCATGGTTGCTTTTGTGTTACAGTGGCAGATGTGTGTAGTTGTGACAGAGACCATAGGACCCACAACGCCAAGAATATGTACTGTCTCGCCCTGTATAGAAAAAGTTTGCTGACCCCTGCTCTACTCCATAGTTTAAAATATTTTTAACATATGATCTTGCCTCATTGAATTTATCCTTATTGACATGATGTGGCAGCAAGTGTCAGTTCTTCTCTACACCAATGTTACCCTGCTTCCCCTGAATGCCTAGTCACACTGGTATCTACCCAAACTGCAAAGGCTTTCTCTTCCCTCTCTGTCCTGGACAGGGAGCTCAGCCCTGTTCCTTGATTTCCACCCTCCAACACAGCACACAAGTCAGCATGTAAGTCGTGGCCAAAAGTTTTGGGTGAAAATAAAGAAACACCTTTGTAGTGAGGACTAGTCACCTATCTCTGAAAATCCCTCTGGCAACCCCTCCTGCCCCCACTGGAATGACCTCCAGGATCATCTTGCTCTTTAGGACTTAACCATATTGTCTGTCCCATCTCTTCCTCAATACCCACCTTATATCTGAATCCCCCTTACTTGATCATGGAGAACAATCATGTTCTCCACTCCTAACTTACATGGTATACCTGCACATCCTCTTAAACCTGTATGTACCAGTTATTGGACAATAACTAGAGAGGGAAACATTCTGTGCATGTGTATATGTGAGCAAGAGAGAGATTCAGGGGGAACCTAGGCTTCCCTAGGCTTCAGGTTTCTACAAGGAGAGATATCAGTTTGTGGAATACTTATGGCCTCTCTCTAACCCCTCACTTATTCTTCCCCAGGGAGAAAGGATGTCTAATATTATTGATATATTTGGGGTAAGGACTATGCATGTTGCTCCTTCCTCAGTCTCTTCCTTCTTGAGACACAGCTGCCTAGAGGTTCATACTCCGGTCTTGCAGTTCAGTGGAATAAGTTCAGCGCAGAGGAGTGGGGCATCTGGTCCATGGGGTAGGACTACTGATCAAGAGTGGCATTTGACGAGCAGAATAACTCCCATAGGTGGAAGCTTTAGGAGGGCCAGGCCATGTATCTGAAGGTGGGTTTCCCATTAGGAGACACTGAAATAATGATCTGAGTGTAAGCGGTTTACCTGGAAGGTGAGTTTGGGAAGCACCAGTAAGGGGGGGTGGGAAGGGAATGTAGCCAATTAAAGATGTATTATCAAGCCAGCCAGCACTGTGGATGATTAGAATGTAATCCCACAGTAGGCCCCGGAAAATGGTGTGGAATTTGCACCTCAGCATGATCCTGCTGGAGCAGTGAGGGAACTGAGGTATCTATACTTTCGACAGTCATTGACTGAGGGCTGCTCCTCGAGGGGGTGAATTTCTGGCCTACCCCACATCATAAAGTAGCCTTCTTCAGCTTTAAGAAAAACCATTAGGCAAAGAAATGCAGATACTGACAGTTGGAAGTTCTTCAGGAGCTCCCTGAAGCTGTACGACCAGAGGGAGATGGATGGGGCTAGAATACTCTGTGTCACTAGCAGAGACTCCAATGTCAACGGGTGAATTTGGCATCTCCTTCTTAGTTGTGCTTTACTCTTATTGTGTGACTTAAGGATTGAGAGAATCAAATTTTGGGCTTTGGCAGGATTTGTTTTCTGATCATCTAATCTTATGTCTAGCTATTAGGTGTGGCTATTTTCAGAGCTCATGGGTCCTGGCCCATCTCCCAAGGGTCCCCTACAGCTTCCTCTCTGTAGGTCCTCTATATAGGGCTACCTGCCTGCCAGACCCCAGCTGCCTCCTCAAGACAAGGGCTGGATTCCCATGACCAGCAGTAGCACCTTTAGTAGCCCAACCAGCTCATGTCCATGTGAAATGGCATCTGTACTCCTTTGTACTCTGGATTCTTCTAGGAGAGAAGCTAAGGCTGAGAAGAACTAAAAAATCTAGCAATTAATTGATGTGCTCAGTGCTCCAAAAATCCTTTGGAGAAACAGATGGTGTTGACTCCATCAAAATTGTTCAGTTGGATTTGGTGATGGAAGGGCATAGAGGGCCCGAGGGAGGAAAGGGAGAGTGAGGGAAAAGCTGTCACAAGACCGTGGATGCTGGAAAAGCAGCTTTGATCAGAAATGAGAAAAAGAGGGAAGCTGAGGACAAGATAAGAAAAGTGAGGAGATCACAACATAACCATAGGCCAAACAGCAAAAACAACAAAAAAGGTAAAGAACTCTCCTGGTCAAAAGAGTAGAACTAGTAGACAGAATGAGAAAGAGGAAAAGAGTTGATGGAAGAGAGGAAAAGGAATTACACTGAACAAGGTGTGTTCTCCTACATCATACAGGATCAAACCATCCAGCCATGTGGATTCAAACAGAGGTAGTCCAAGAACTGGTCCAGTGGGCAATCTCCTAGTTCCAAGTAACAACAGAAGACTGCTGGAATAGTTTAAATGTTTGCTGCTCAAAGAGTGGTCCACAGACCAGCATCAAGCATCCCCTGGGAGCTCATTAGGAATGCAGAATTTCAGGTCCCACCCCAGACCTACCAAATTAGACTGTGCATCTTAACACAATCCCCTTATGATCTGTGAATACAGTGAAATTTGAGGAGCACTGGATTAAACCAAAATATTATGGGATGTCTCATGGACTCTGAGGACAAGGATCTAGCAAGACCTCAAGAACAAACTAGAACCAGCAACCTGAATACTATCAAGATGTTCCATCTATCTCTTGCCTCTACTTCTGAACAATAAAGTCCAATCATAAAAGTGAAGATCAAACTCTTGGGAATCAAATCTTTCAACTGCCAGGTTTCTCTACTTTTAAAATGATCATTGTGGATAAAATCAAAGCAGAGTCCATAGAGAACAGAATTTGAACACTTGGTTACACTCTGAGGAGAAGGTTGAATTTCTTTTAGAACTAAATGGAGACATCTGTTTTGTTTAAATTAAGGATCTGTAAGTACCAGCTAGGGACTGAGTTGACAGCCATTTCTATAATAAAGTAATAAATCATGGGGATGGTTAAAGAAGCAAGGAACCCCACATTCTTTCTTTGTTCAACCAATTAAGCAATAAGCCATCTGGGTCCTTTTGTTAATTACTGTCAAACACAACTTACACAATTGAATTCAGCCTTTTATTTAATTATATTAATTTATTCCAGCAACTTCAAATACAATGCCAATAATTAAGTTCATTTAAAAAAATAGAAGTCTTGTTTAATTTTAGTTTGCCACTATTAATTCCATTTACAAGGTTGCCATCTGAGAATTTTTAGCTCCATCTCAGCCTCAGGATGTTAGGGGAATTTGTTTTAAATATAGACATGTCTGAAGGAAGAAGACAGTGGCTAAAATCTCTTCTCTCAATGGGATGATGAATCTATCCAGATCAACACTGTCCAATAGAACTATTTGCAGTGATAGAATGTTCTATATCTGTGCTCTCCAATACAGTAGCCACTAGGCATGGGCAGCTATTAAGCACTAGAAATGTGAACAGTACAACTGAAGAACTGAGTTTCAATTTTTAAAAAAATTTTAATGAATTTACATTCAAATAACCACATGCAGCTAATGGCTACCATAGACAGCACAAGTCTGGAGTGTATTCTGAGGAAGAAGAAATGCAGTGGGCCATTGACTTAAGCTGGTGGAAAAAGAATACATAATTATGATAGGCATTGTTTAGAAGCCCTCACTTCCTACCTAGTTTTTCTTATTTGAAACACATTGAATTCTGAGATAGCCCAGAGGAGATCAGTATCTTTGAAGGGAGGTTTCTAAGCTGACCACATGGAGAGTGAACTCCACTTGGAGGAGAAATAGGCATAAATGGTGTCTTCTTAACAGCAGAACCAACGCCACTCAACAGCTCCTTATGGCCGAACTAGGTAGGCCAGCACATCAAGGAGAGCCATTTAGCTCTTGCCAGCACTGGCTCGGCTCTAGTGGAAGCATGTTCCTCCCCCAGTTGTGAACATTCAACCTGTGGGCACATTTGGGGGTCCCAGGCTCAGAAACGGCCAAGTCAGTCCTAATGGACATTAATACCCAACTCTGGTTCCTTTCATATGAATTTTGGCTCAAATGCAGACATTTCCCTTCTGGGAGGCTTACCTCTTTATGGAGGTTGCTCTTTCTGATCCAGTCAATGCAAACCTTATAACAAGGCATCAGCAGAGTTTCTCAACTGTATACACTTTGTTATTGGGAACGCTCAGTCTGAGCTGACCCTTCCAATAGCAACGACTAAAGAGAAATACATTGCATGAGATTCTGGTTGGGGTTATCCAAGGTAGAGAAGGGCTAGTGCAGGGTGAATGGAGGTAGAAAGTATGGAGGAAATTCTCATTTACATGAAAACATCCTATTCCAGGTCTGCTGGCTCTTGCCGGCTGCCAGGTTGAGCTGGAAAATTGGGTCAAAGCTCTTCATCTCTCTTCAACCCAACTCTTTGCTCAGTGACTTCTCTTCCTTCTTCCGAGCTATGGCTCAGCCAATGAACATGGAATTTGTCCTAATGAACTTAATCCAAAGTTTTGGAGATTTCAGGCCCTCACAACCTCTTCACACTTTAATTTTCATGGTTGGCTACACAGATGATCCACGGTAGGGCCATTTGCAAAAAATTTATCAATTGGATTTATGTATACTTGGAGGTGTTGCCCGAGACTGTCCATACCTCTTTCCTTTATCAGCGATAAAAGTAATTATCAAGTGCTCAATGGAAAAAAACAAAACAAAACAATCTTCTGTACTACGTAATGACCATCTATCAGAGATGAAGACAATGAGACAATGAATCCCTTTTTTTTTTCTTTTTCTAAAACATCCAGAAGTCAATGCAAAAAGGTGCAAGAAGGAAAGACTTTCTAAATTCATTCATGGAGCTTTCTTCTCTACTATCACCAGGAATACAAACACAAAAGGATCTGCTTCATGAAATATACATGCTCTTTTAGTTCTCTTGGGGCTGAACTGTGATGACTAAACTTCTCTTTTCCCTCTGACACCGGCATTCATCATTTATCCACGCTGCTGACGTTGTCAAATCGCCACAGCTGGCTGGCTTTTCCATCACACTGGCGCAAGTACAAATCTTTACTGTTTTCCTGCACCACAGCTTCCATGCATTTCCCAGAAAGAATGTGGACAATCATTCCATTCTGAAAAGAGAAAAAAAAGGAAAAGGAAAAAAAAAGAAAAACAAAAAGAAATGAAAACCAGTCAGTTCCCTGCAATCAGTAAGCAAAGAAGGATATTTCTAAGCTTTGTGCTAATCATTACGAGAATTATAGAGGTGGTGTGAACTGGCCTGGTAAGGAATTGTAGTATGTTGGTTAATATAAAATATAACTCAGGTAGCTCTAAATATAAATATTGTTTGGAAACTTGAGGTCATTAATTAAATTATCTTTATTGAGATTGTATAATTGTGCTATTTCTTAGAGAGTTCTGGTTAGTAGCATGCCAGTGTATAGAGCATGTTCAGTCTTTATACCATACTGGTGACATTCACTGTTATCACTGTACTTGTACATTTTTGCTTTCAAAAAGATTTAGTTTGATCTCTGCTCCCTGTGAATCCTGCAATTTAGTACTTCTGCCGCCAGGTTGCTGTAGAGAACAAAAGCTCAAGGATACACAGAGGGCCCCAGTCAGTCATGTTTGGAGGATGATAGCTGCTTCCTGCTCAAAATC
Organism: Leptonychotes weddellii; assembly: GCF_054177405.1. Taxonomy (NCBI): domain Eukaryota; kingdom Metazoa; phylum Chordata; class Mammalia; order Carnivora; family Phocidae; genus Leptonychotes; species Leptonychotes weddellii. The sequence goes on from NC_138369.1 coordinate 74,116,739, forward strand.
CACCAGATTTAATATTGAATCTAGCCATCCCTTTTTCAACAAAAAATTGATTTATTTTTGAAAAGCTAAACATTTTCACTAACAAGGCTGATAATGTCCATTTGTTTATTTTTTGAGATAAGATTCACATACCATGATATTCACTCTTTAAAAGTATACAACTTGATGGCTTTTAATACATTCACAGGGTGTATGCAACCCTCACTGTAAAAAGAAACCCACTATCCATTAACAATCACTTCCTGTCCCTCCCTCCTTCTAGCTCCTGGAAATCACTAATTTGCTTTCTGATTAATGGATTTGTCTATTCCGGACATTTCCTATAAATGAAATCATATAAGATATGGCTTTCTGTGATTGGCTTCTTTCACTTTGTGTGATATCTTCAAGGGTCATCCATGTTGTAGCACAAATAGTACCTAATTTCTTTTTTTTTTTCTTTTCATTGTGGTAAAAACAGATAACATAAAAGTTACCATCTTAACCATTTTTAAGGGTAAAGTTAAGTAGTGTTAAGTATATTCACATTGTTGTGAAACAGATATTCAGAACTTTTTCATCTTTCAAAACTGAAACTCTACTTATTAAACAACTCTCCCCTCCAGCCCAGCCCCTGGTAACCACTATTTTACTTTCTGTTTCTATGAATTAGACTACTTTAGATACCTTATATAGGTGGAATCGTACAGTATTTGTCCTTTTGTGACACATTTATTTCACTTAGTGTGATGTCCTCCAGGTTCATCCATGCTGTAACACGTGACAGAATTTCCTTTCCTTTTAAGGCTGAATAGTATTCCATTATATATATATATATATATATATATATACCACATTTTGTTTATCCATTCATCCATCATTGAATGCTTGGTTTGCTTCTACCTCTTGGCTATTGTAAATAGTGCTACTATGAACAGTACTTCATTGCTTTTTATGGCTGAACGATAATACTTTAAATATTAAAGTCTTAGTTTTTAATGCTTGAATTATACTGGGTGAATCTTACTCACTAATCTTTCCCTTATTATTTTAAAATGTATCTTATCCACAGGACTTGGTTAGAATGATCCCTTACGATCATTCATAAAGGACCTTAACTTGGTTTCCAAGATGTCTTTGAGCATGTGTGAGCCCCCGAGTCTTAGGTTCACTTGTCACCAAGTAGGGAAGGAAGAGCCTTTCTATTGCTCCTAAAACCACATCACTGAGGTAGTTGGCTACTTCTGTAACATGCTCCATGGTCTTACTGGTGACCTGAGCTAATAAACTTCAAAAAGGGACTGTCTCCTCTCTCTGCCATGATCACCATCAGAGCTTTACAGAGATGTGGCAAATCAGTACACTTCAAGATGCTGGCGGTCCAACTTTGCTGCAAGGTTGGCTTTACTTCCTCCTGAGGCCTTGATGCCAAGTCACCAAGTTCAACAGCAGGGGCACTGGCCTGTATGGTAATACTTGAGCTCTTGGAAGACCCTGGGACACCGTCCCAGCTGCTGAATGCTTCCTGAACAGATTACTTACCTCTTGGAAGTCCCAGTGTTGTTGATGGATGGCAGGGCCTTCTTCCGTGCACTTCTGAAGAATCACCTGCTCTTGCCTGACATCAAAGCACAGTTGCTGTGGACTGCCAAAGTGGATCTCCTTCCTGCTAGTGTGCTTCAGGTGCTGGGACAGGGGGAATTGTTGTTAGCATAGCTAGAAGGAGATCTTCTCTGAAGCTGGAGATGAAGGAAGGAGAGCTCACAATAAGGTTGAGGCCTAGGGCCAATCTTTAGATTCTAGGAGGGTCATCAATACCATATCTCATAGTCAAATCTACACATACAATGCTAGACTAGACCTAGCCTCTGAAATCTCCACATGCCACCTGCTGTTGCGTTCATATTTATATGTTCTGCCATGTGTCTCCATTATTCTATTTACTGCATCATAGGTGAGGCCATAAAGAATGCTGTGTGTTGTGAGTGCACTGGAAGAGGAGCAGATGAGGAACACTCTTGAGGCCCAAGGTGATCTCTTTCTGGAGAGATCTGACCTGGCCTGTAACTAATTCTCCTGCAGTCTGTTGCATCTGCTGACTCTCGCTCATGGTCATTTTTTCCTCCCATGTTTTGTAGTATTGGATGTGCGTATCTTTGCAGAGGGGCTTTAACTTTAGGAAGACTGTGTGCCCCGGCTGGAGAGCACTTTCTGACAAAACCATTTTCTGTTCCTGCCAGGTGCAGCCTGAACGAATTTTTATATTAATTTTGTGGTTGGGAGACAAAGTTGGCTTCATGGACATGTGATCTGTGCATTCACGTGGGGCCTCATGCCTAGAAGGATTTAATGTTTTTGGTTTTGTATACTTGGTTTAATGCTCTATTGTTACTATCTTGAAACTCTTAATAAATGAATGATGGACCCCACATTTTCATTTTGCACTGGGCCCCACAAATTAGGTAGCCAGTCTTGCTTGAGGATTCCCACACCACACATAAATTTGAAACCTAAACCCATATTAGATGCAGGCTTATGGTTAAAAAAATTTTTTTGAAGTAACTTTCTCCTATACAAAGACCCTGTGGAGGTAGACAAGTTTCCTTGTCATCTTCCTGTGCTGTGGGTGGATTTTTCTAGTCAAACTTTTGGCAGATAGGTTACTCTTTGAAGGTCAAAGTTGGCTTTATATGATGTCTCATTTCCAACTTCTCACCTGTCACAGGCTGTAGGCTCTCATTAACTACTCCTGCATGTAGCTAATGCCTCTGGATTCCCCAAGTTCCCTCACTTCCGGCAGGATAGCTTGGCCAATGCCCTGTGGCTCTATTTTAAGTTGCCTCTTGATTTTTGGCCCCTGGAGATTTCCCTTTGTCACAAACTCAGTTATGTGTTTCTTCTTAATTTTTATATGGCATATCTAGGTGCTTTTAGGAGAAGGACTTTCAGCTTATCTAGTTCATGATTTTGCTACACATACAAGTCCTTGCTAGTCCCCTCCTCCCCACCAAGAATCAGAAAACCCACAAAAGCTAACATTCTGTTGGCATGCAGGAAACTGCATGATTCCCAGCTGCAGAAGAGGAAACCAAGACTCGGAGGGGTTAAGAAGCCTTCTGATGTCATACAGCTAGAAAGTGGTGAGCTGTTTCTACCACATTACATGGCTTCCTCACTTAGCACTTTATATCTATGTCCTCCTCCCCTGTGCCGGGTGTGAATGCCTTTTGGAGTGTTCTGTAACACTGGTAAAGGGCAAAACTGAAAGAGGCCACATGGATCCTGAGCACCTGTTTCCCCACGTGCCCTCCAGGTGTAGGCCTTCCTCTGGGATCCCAGAGCCTGCACGGCCAAGCCTGGCCTCACAGGTCCTCCCTGCCAGGCTGGACTCCAGACCCTCCAAGACATGTTCTGGAGTTTGCTCCCAGGCTCTTGGGGCCTTACTTGACTCATTTGATCAATATCTCCAGCAACTTGTACTTTGTTGTTTATTTTTAATAGAGGCCTTAATGCAAAGGCCCCTGTCACAGTCTGAAAGAGATTTGGGGGCAGGCTAGGCTTTCTAGGTTCATCCAAGTTGTGAAAAGAGTGGACCCACCAACCCTCAGCCAGCATCACTGAGGCTTCCCACCACCTTGAGAACTTATTGCACGATGGAAATTTTGAGGAAAATCTATACCCTAAGATACAAAGAGACCTTCCTGATAATCAAGGGGCCTACATGGGTACTGGAATGACCTTGCAGCATCTAGAGCCTTCCCCTGACTCAGTTACCTTCTTCTCTCCTCAGACAATAGAGGGCATGAAGTTTACCAACCCCTGGGGTGCTGCAGGAGGAGACATGGTTCTACTCTTTGACTCTTTCCTTTAGCTTCTGGGAATTATGAACCAAGGGTTTTAGAGCTTCATGGACCATAGGGGGCCTCAAGGGATCCATGAGCCCTGGAAATTGTTAAAATTTTGTCCAGATGTGCTTATATGTGTTTTTTTCTGGGAAATTGTCCTTAGAATTCATCACCTTCTTAAAGGAACCATGTGACTTGTAATAAAGAGTCTGACTCCATGTCTGATGTCTGACCTCTGAGCTTTCAAGCTCCACCTGCTTCACCTTATCCCCTTGCTGCACTTCAGGGCAAGCTCATAAGAAAGCCAAGTGCTTTCTTCTTTGGGGCTGGCAGGAAGTTCAAACCAGGTAAGAGCAGCCGGAGTTTGGGAATACTCACCTGGCCCATCCCCCGACCACATAAGCCCCAAAGCCAGTTGCTGGCCTGCCTGGAAGCCTGCCCTGCTCACCCCCAGAAAGTCTCATTGTGTGAATCATGCTTTCCATTCTCTCTTGTTACATGTGTGGAATCATCAGTCTCCAGATCTGAACCAGATTTGGGGTCAAGGGTTGATCCTGCCCCACGGGGCAACGACCAGATATAACCTAAAAAGGTTAAGAACCACAGGCAAGGAATGGACGAGCCACTGGACTGACCCATCTTTACTAGACCTAGATTTTAACCAGGCGCCACCTGGATTTCTCAGTGTTGATTTCAGATTGTCTGCCCTGTGGTGAGCCATCTATATCCAAGAATAGGAACTCCGGCTCCGGGAGGGGCCTGTCCCTGTGGGCAGAGTGACTGCTGGGCATGTTCAGCATCTCTCTTTGGCTGCCCTAGGACCATAAGCTTTTCCTGTCGCCACGGCAGCCCCATCCTTGTCGGGTCCTGCCAGGTCCAACTGTGCTGCAGAGTGGGGCCTCGGGGGAAAGCCGTGCAGTTTGTCTTCCTTGCTGCCTCTTGGTCCCTCCCCAAGCAAGTCATCAGAGCACTGTATTCGGGGGAGAGGCCCCACCAGCCCTGGCATCCCGGGAGAGCTTCTGTGCTATGCCCCTCTGCTCCCGAGGGGCATTTGTACTCTCTGCTTTCCTTCTGACCATGGAGGAAAAGGCTTCCTCCCTGTGGGAGGCATTTCACAGACCAAATTGCTCTGTGCACGGGAAATGTTCTGAATGAGGCCAAGGCTCTGAAGCTGGGAGCCAGTGACTCCATCTGTGTGTAAGCTCTCCTCTGGCAAGTGGAGCATGGTCACCTGAGGCCGGGAGGCCCGTCTGCTCCAAACCCAGCCCTCCTTCTCTGCTCCACACCGACACACAAACACAAGCATGCACACACACACGCATGCAGAGACACCCACCCAGACAGACACAGACAGACAGACACACACACACACACACACACACACCAGACTCCCGTGGTGCCCTAAAGATCCCCCCCTTTGTGCACTCTGGCTCCCACAGAACCACACGAAGTTTCTGAAAGCCACAACACATCTGCTTGGGAGGCCTCAGAATCCCGGGACTGAGACAAGACTGTAACCACAGTCGTGGGTTTGAGGCACCACTTTCTGGGCTCCCCCGGCCTCCTCAGTGCTTCCGTGTCTACACTGCCCACTTAGGTGACCCACTTTCCCTGTCTCTGGTCCTAATTGGCTGAGGATCTCTGGCCGGTCCAGATGTTTCAGGCAGTGCCCTGGTGGAAATGTGCGTGCACACCGTGGTTCTCTTTGACCTCTGATTATAGATGTTTAATTTAAATGAGGAGATTTTCCATAAACCCTGGGTTTCAAATGTCTTTTAAAATTTGGGGGTGGGACACCTGGGTGGCTCAGTTGGTTAAGTGTCTGCCTTCGGCTCAGGTCATGATCCCGGGGTCCTGGGATCGAGCCCCGCATCGGGCTCCCTGCTCAGCGGAAAGCCTGCTTCTCCTTCTCCCACTCCCCCTGCTTGTGTTCCCTCTCTCGCTGTGTCTCTCTCTGTCAAATAAATAAGTAAATAAATCTTTAAAAAAATTGGGGGGTGGTGTCATAATATTGGGCCCACTTTCATACAGAAGAGAAGACATTTGTTGAGGCTGGGGGACAGGTGCTGCTGTGCTTTCAGATGGGCACATGCTTCTCAGGCCCAGCAGCCTCTACCCAGCTCACTGTGCTCACCTCCTTTCCCTGCCTGATCCTGGGCATATCTGAACTTGCAACCCCTGGGCTAGTGACTCTCTGAGCCTCAGTTTCCTCATCCGTTCGATAAAAGCATCCATGTCCCTCAGGCTCGGATGCTTGTATTCTCTGGTGATGGCCTGTGTTTGTGCGTGTGCCTGGAGGTGGGTGGGCAGAGCCGGCCAGGTCGGCGGAGTGGGGGACATGGGACCCCTGAAAGGTGGTTCCCCAAAGGGAAGTGAGGAGCATCCCAGGAAAGACCACTCGCAGGTCTGTGACGCTGAGAACTCTGGCTACCCACCTGTTGCGGCCGGCTGTCGCTGCAAAGAGCTAGCATCATGGCGCAGCCCAGGATGTCCCCTTCCTCCTGGCAGTCTACACAGAAGCCAAGTCCACTGTTGTGGAGCTGAAAGTGGACACCCGTACAAAAGTGAACCCCGCCGTCCACTGTAAAAATGCCCTGTGTCAGGCGCCATTCCTCTCCCCTCTCTCTGCTGTGTAGCTCAAGGGGTCAGGTTCAGACCACAGAAATGAGCAAGGTCAAGCTGAAGCCTCTACTCCCAAGGGACAGGAGGCAGGCCACACCTGTCATGATGACAGGCCCTGAAACAAGTTTCACGGCAACCAGTCACCTCCCTCAGGGTAGGTATGAAAGCCTCTGAGGCCCCGTGGAGCTTGGGACTGTGTGGCCAGGGTCATGGTCAAACTCCTGAACACCCAGTTTCTGTCTTGGGAAGCTGCCTACCCCCTCCTCCCCGCCTCCCACCCCCACCTCCCCGCATCTTCCCTGGGGTCTGTCTTGCCTTTCCAGAGAACCTGGGCCTGCACTCAGATGGGTACAGCTCAGGGTAGATGTTGGCCAGAAACCAGTGGAACATCCGACAACCCAGCCTCCTTTGCAGCTGCAGGCGTTCTGTGCAGTCTGGCTTCTCGGCCTGAGGGAGGAGAAAGACACGGGCAGTGAGAGGGAAAGCCTGCTGTTTACCACCATTCATGTGTGGACAGAGGTGGCTGAAGGACCCGGACAGAGAGAGGGAACCAAGGCCACCGTTCCCCAGGGCTGCAGACAGCGGGGAAGGTCATGTGTTGGGAGAAGAGGTTTAAAAGGGACAGAATAGGATGGATGCTCTCTACAGAGAGTTGTGGAGTGAGCAACGTGGGTGTGAGGTCACTCCCTCCCCACAATCCCTCACATCTTCAGTCGACAGAGACCATTATACCTGTGCTCTAAGGACTTTTCTGTGGAAGCCGGCAAAACGGTGGGGCTTTGAAGCTAGGCTGCTGTGACGCAGCACTATAATGAGCCTTATGGAGGCAGGAACTGACCCAAAGGCCACTCAGATGAAATAAGCTGGGAAAGTGTGGGGTGGGGTGGAGACAAGGCAAGTTTGCTTTTCTTCCCCTCCAAGTGCCCAATCTCCTCCATTAACGAATCATTCCTTTGGATGACGCTATCCTCTTACCTTGAGATTTTCCTTTATAATACAGTTGTCCTGGGATGGATATCAGGTAAGTCCTTAACACTTTAATATAAATTTATGTATTTGGCTATATTGATAAGATATAAGGAAACCTACCCAAACATTTGGTACTAAGTCCTGGATATTTTTAGGGAAGACAGGTGTGCTAAGGAGTGGTTGGAAAGATCAAAAACAAAAACAAAAGTGTGGGGCTCCTGGGTGGCTCAGTTGGTTAAGCATCTAACTCTTGGTCTCAGCTCAGGTCTTGATCTCAGGGTCATGAGTTCAAGCCCCACATTGAGTACTTAATAAAAGAGAGAGAGAAAGAGAATATTTCCTGGGGTGAGGAGAGGAAAGGAGAGAGGGCTGGAGCAAGAAGTCCATTTCAGAGTTCCAGCCTGATGGCCTCTAGGCTGGCAACCAGACACTGGGCTGACAGGCTATATGAAGTGAGTTTGGTTTGATTCAGCTTCTTCTTTTTTTTTACTCCTCAGATGGAAATGTTGGGGGAGTAAGGTCTGAATCCTCCATACTGAAATGCTCTCGGCATGCTTCTCAAACTGTGATCCCAAGCACCTGGCTCAGAAATGCCCAAGGAACTTGTTAAAAAGGCAGGTTCCTAGGCCCTACACCAGAGACTATGGTTCAATAGGTTGGGGCAGCACCCTTGGAATCTGCATTTTAACCATCTTTCCTGGTGAGTTTTATTCACAGGAAGCTTGAGAACAACTTCTCTGGGGCAGGAATGTCTTGTTTATTCAGCATATGTACCTACCATTAAACCAAAGAGATCTATTACTCTTTCCTCTAAGGAAATTAATACAAGTTTTTTATAGTTTCTCAGCATTCTGAACGTTCACTTGAGACCTCGCCAGCCATTCTATTGGGTTGGACTTTGCTCCCAGAGCAGGAATATTCCTTCATGCATATTCTATCACCTTCACCTTTCTTGGTAATGAAACAAACCGGCGAATCTACCCAGCCCTTGTCTGACCTCAAATGAGGAGGCATGCTGACAATGAACTTGCTCTTCTGTATAACCTTGCTTGAGAGGAAAAAACAAGAGAATGTCAACTCTTCCAACAGTGGAACCCCGGCCTTGTCTTTTGGGTGCCCAGAATTTCTGTATCTCAAAATCTACATGAGGGTTTTGGGGGTGGGGTGGGAGATGGGATGGAAGGATAGAAATTGTAGAACGAAATTAATTTTTAATTATTTAAATTTAAAGTAAATGCATAAAGTAAATGCCTCCACCTTCAGGGAGGCAGTGCTATTATTAAAATCTTGACACTGATGTCAGCAATAGGATATTTCCAAAACATGAATTAATAGGAATGTTCAAAACAAAAAAAAAAGGTCTTCTCATTTACCAGTAGGAAGTGCCACTGTCCTTGTGAAAGTCATCAGATAACAGATGGGGAGATTTGTGGATCAGAGAATAGAGCAGACCCAGCAGAGTAGGCTGGTGAGGGGCTTGTGGGAGTTGTCCCAAGACCTTTGTGGGTCACAGAAACCTTACCTTTGGAGCCCCTGCTCCCAGCATAGCAAACATTAATGCGAACCCACATCTCATGTCGAATAATATTCTGTGTTACCCCATAAGAATTGAGCTGAATGGCCGTTGAAAATGCACTGCTTGTGGACATTTAATTAAATGTTTAAATTTTTCATTTTTCTGTGGCTTGTTTTGGATCTTTTATGTTTATTTTTATACTTTATTTGTTTCATGTCTTGGGTAATTTCGTAGCCTTGAGCACTTTGCCCAGGATAAAACTGCCCTCTGAGACCTGTTACTGCTTATTCCCTGCACAATCTGTCCTCTGCCCCAATGTGTTCTATGCCACATCCCATAGATATCATCCCACTGACGTCAGGAGGCTCCAGGCCAAGACCGGCTGGGATGACCTGATGCTTGGGAGAGATGTTTGGGAGAGACGGGCAGTCCTGCCTAGTAGAGGAGGCACTTGAGAGGGGCAACTTAAGGGAAGCACAAGCCAAAAGCTTGTATTTTCCCCTCCAGGCTAGAGGGAGAGGCACTCCCTGGCTCACCCTCCCGCTGGTGGCCCAGTGGCGGGTCAAGAAGCCCCTGCCTGGATCTCTCCTTACCTTGCTCAAGGAGAAGGCCTCTGGGCTGTGCCTGTAGAAGGTTTCTTTGAATGAGCCCAGCCAAGTCTCAGCAATGCGAACCTTGTTCCTCAGAGCGGCCTCCTGATCAAGGGGGGAGTGGGTTTCCTGATTCCGGTAAATGTGCCCCACCCGAGAGCAGGGGAGGATTTCAACGGAGCCACCACAGAGCCAGACCTGCCAGAAAACGAGAAAAATAAACATCTGAGCACCACTCCAAGTCCATGGGAAGTCAGGAATCCAGGGGCTGGAAAAATGCACAAGAAATCAGGAGCACAAAATCGGAAAGAGAATTCTAGTCCTCGGGTGCCGCAGTTTCCAGATCTGGGAGTTCTGGGCAGGGGAGTGACAGGATGGGAAGAATGGGCCCAGTTGTCCCGGGACAGAACCAGTGGAGTGAGGGGGCCACATCCACGCGACCACCTGAACGTGCCCTTCCCCTGAAGCACACCGAGAGGGGCAACTTTTAGCACTTTTAGAGATGTGGCCATGTGCTCCCCTGTTCCCCAAAGCTGCCTCCTCAGGGGAAAGGGGGTCCCTAGTGGTCAGAGAATTTCTAAAAGCTCGTGACGTCCCCTGCAAGGGGAAAGCAAGCTCTCTCTAAACATAGGCAGTCTCTCCTTCTTCAGGAGGATTCTCAGTGTTCTCTGCTAACGCTCCTGCCTACTCCCAAATGCCTGGAATTCATTTGCTAGGAAGCCTTTCATTTCATCCTTGGGGATAAAGAGGAAAAACAAAAACGTTCCTAGCATAGGCAGCATATGAACTGAAACACAACAAAGATGGAGTTCCCAAACTGTATGCCAAGGTACCCTCGGGGTGCCCCAGCAACCTCAAAGGGCCATGCAGGGTATTTTAAATGTTTGAGAGAAACATAGTGACATCTGTTGGATGTTCTGCAAACTACAAGCTTGAGGTAATTCACGGTTTCAACATTAGATGGCTGCACTTCTGATAATGGACAGCTCTATTGGGTTGGGCTTTCAGTGATTGCTGGGATGAAAAAGCAAGTATCGTGTTAAAATCGACATGGAATGGGAAACGAGGTCTGATCTGATTCCGAGGTTCGAGAAGTTGGGTGGTGCCCAACAGGCGCTAAAGTTTTAGGACAAATACTTATTTTTTGGAGCTAGGGTAGTTCCTTCTTATCCACGGGGGATATGTTCAGGACCCCCAGTAGATGCCTGAAATCACGGATAGTTCTGGGCCCTATATATACTATGTTTTTTCCTTATACATGCATACGTACCCGTGATAAAGTTTAATTTATAAATTAGGCACAGTAGGAGATGAACAACAACTAATAATAAAATAAAACAATATAATGATATACTGTAATAAAAGTTATATGATTATGGTGTCTCTCTCTGAAAATATCTTCTTATAATGTACCCGCCCTTCTTGTGATGAGATGGAGTGAGAGAAATGTCGCAGACACTGTGACCTAGAGTTCAGCTACGACCGACTTGACGATACCTCAGAAGGAGGATCGTCTGCTTCTGGACTGCGGCTGACCATGGGCAACTGAAACCGCAGATAAAGGGAGACCACTGTACTCAATGCACAGAACTGTCTGGCATTGGTTTTGGCCTATGGGTGCTGTGAATAATGACAGAGATGCTGAGGGTGCCGTGCACAGAGAATGTACGGGAACCCCTATGTACAGTATGCGTGGCTGATACTGTGCCCTTTCCTATGGGGAGGTTTGATAGCTGGCTTCGTGAGGGAGGCTGGGGGCACAGTCAAGGTAGGGCACGAGACAGATGGGAAGGGGACACACCACATTTCATGACTTTATTCTTTGCCTGCAGCCTTAGACCTGACCAGGGGCATTTAAGGGCTGCCTCCAAGCTGGGACCTTACCCACTACTCCACAGAGCCCACCTGGCTCCTCCCTTGGTCCCGGACATACCTTGAGAGACAGCTCGAGGTTTTCGCCACCCTGCAGGGACATGAGAGGGTCATACGCTCCAGTGTTTTGGAAGTAATGTCTGTCGATGGCCACAACCCCGCTGGGCACCACTGGGCTCCTGGGCAGAGAGAAGATGGAACAGATGGCAGTTCAGAACCCCGAGCATATCAGGAAGGCTTACCATGCGGGAGCTCCAGGGGCCGAGAGAGTGGGCTACGGGCCCAGATAGACCTCAATGCTTTTCATTGCAAGACCAGAGCCAAGCAACCATGTCAAAAATCCCAGTATTTTATGAGAAGAGAGTTATGGTTGCCTGGGCCCTTTTACCTCCTAAAGGGAGGGCCACGGGGCTGCACCTGAGGCTCCCCTACCCTCTGGCTTGAGTACCTCTAGAGAGACCTTTGGGAAGAAGGCCTTGTTAACATAAGGCACCCTAAGGCAGGTAGCACCAGGCTAGGGAAACCAGGGAAACAGTCTGGCTTTTTCTTCCCACATCCCAAAGTGGGACTTGGGCAGATACCGAGGGCAGGTGCAGGCCACTGGGGGACGGGTGTGCCAACCTCTGGCCAGAGGCCACGACCAGTGAAAGTGCATGGTGGTGAACAACCATGCAGGACAGCTTGAGCCCAACGTGGGGCACTCCCTCCCCACCGATGCTGACCACCCCCCTCAAAGAAGCCTGGAGCTCAAAATCAACTTCAGGGAGACAGGGTGAGGGCACAAGCCTGGATGATAGATTTAAATATGCAATCACTAAGCTGTCATGGGATTTGACTAATTTGCACGGACGTTTTCTGCTGTTAGGTGGAAAGAGGGGTTAAGATAGAAAAGACCTAAGTCCAGTTATTAGAAAATAAAGACAATTTTTTCTTTGCACTTCTGAGCTTGCGGCTTCTCAGACTTCCGTTAGAGTCACACTCCCTTGGGCAGACCCCTGGGAAGGCCTGTTTGTGCCTAATGCCTTCCTACCGTGTCCCTCTACTAGGTGCTCAGACACCAGCTGTATAATTGGTGAGCATTGGGCAGTGTATGATGGAGATGGACCATGGCGAATGGAGGCCAACTGCCCAGAGGGCAACACCACACGATCCCTTGTCCCACAGGCTCTCCTTACAATGTGACGTTGACATTGCTTCCCCTGAAGGGTGGGGTCTGTGCCTCCTTCCCAGGAACCTAGGTGGGTCTGGGATCTTTTTGCAAGTGACCCTGGGTGAATTCTGAGGCTTGGCGAGAGAAGGGGATACGTCATCTAAAACATTAGACTGAGTGAAAGAAGCCAGGCATGAAAGGTCACACATCATATGATTCCATTTATATGAAACGTCCAGAATCGATCAATCCATAGAGATAGACAGTGGTTGCCAGGGGCTGGGGGGAGGAGAGGGTGGGAAACAACACTTAATGGGTACGGGATTCTACTTTGGAGCGACGGAAATGTTCTGGCACTAGATCGAGGTGGTGCTTGCACAACTTGCACTACTTGTTATGAGACTGTTCATTTTTAAATGGCTCATTTGTGGTATGTGAAATTCACCTCAACAACCTATTTTTTTAAAGGGGGAGGGGGATAGAGCTTGTTTCACCTGGCCATCTTAGGCTACTTAGTGTCAGAACCCAGTGTCATGGTGTAGCAAGCCCCAGGTGCAGTGACCTGATGGAGGGAGTGGCTGAAGTTCCCGTGGAGGTCTCAGCTGATGACAGGCATCAACCTTCAGACATTCGATGGGCCTCAGGGCAGCGCCCCCCCACCCCTGCTGCCATCTTGAGCTCTATCTCCTGCCATCCTGAATACCATGGAGCAGAGACCACCAACCCTGGTGCTCTCTTTCATAATTCCTGACCCACAGAATCTGTGAGCTTAATAAAACTGTTGTTGTTCTACACCACTAAGTTTGGGTGGTTTGTTATGCAAAAGAAGATATCTAGAACATCTTCTTAAATAGAATCAGCTTCCAAAACCCAAACATGCCCCAACACCAAAGCAAGCAAGCAACTCATAGAATTTGATATATTTTGAGAGTTAGGGTGTCTTATCATTCACCTGAAGGAATCCTTCCTTTTTAGCAAGAAAGCACCTGAGGTCAGGGAAATTCCAGTGTTACCTGGAGAGGTAGAATTAGGTCAAGATCCCGGCTTGGGTTCTCTCACTGCCCCACCCACAGGGGTGTTCACTGAAGAAGCTACTTGAAAGAGCTTAAGCTGGACTCCATTCACTTAAGAATATAACAATAACAACACTGACGTTTGAGTCCCTGGCACTCTCTCTGCTTTTCATGTAGTGACTCTTTCACTGTTACCCTCAATTCACTGATGAGGAAACTGAGGCACAGATTAAGGAACTTGCTAGAAAACAGGTGGGGCCAGGATTTGATCCCAAGCAGTTTGGCTGCCGAGTCCTTCCTGAGGAAGCAAAGAAGGAGCAGGCTGTGTGAGGAGCCTCACCTAATGGGGCTGATGGGGGACTGGAGGATCTTCCTTTCTCGCTCCGGCAAAGGCTCCCAGTGGAAATCCAGCTTCCAGTCCAACACCCCACGCTGCAGGTGCTTGGAGGGGTAATACTGGAAATTCTTCCAGTCAATCACATCTATGACTGGAGACACCACTCGGCTCCTGGAAAAAATTGTGGAGTCAAATAAGGGATAAAAACCATTCACTTGCTGGGGGATAGAAGCATAATCTATACTTGCGCTGCCTAATATGGCAGCCAGGAGCCACATGTGGCTTGCAGGCACCTAAAATATGGTCTGTCTAAATTGAGATGGGGAAAGTACTGCAATGGCTTGTCTCTCTTCAGCCTTCCAAACGGTGCCCTTGATGGGTAACCAGAGTGAGTGCATCCTATATCTAAAATGTTTGTGGGGGCACCTCGGTGGCTTAGTGGTTAAGCGTCTGCCTTCGGCTCAGGTCATGATCCCAGGGTCCTGGGATCCAGCCCCGCGTCGGGCTCCCTGCTCCGCAGGAAGCCTGCTTCTCCCTCTCCCACTCCCCCTGCTTGTGTTCCCTCTCTCGCTGTGTCTCTCTCTGTCAAATAAATAAATAAAATCTTTAAAAAAAATTAATTGCATGTTCCTTTTTGTTTTATAATATGACTATTAGAAATGTTTAAATTTAAATGTTAAATACATGGCTTGTTATATTTCTATGAGATAGCACTGTTCTAGAAAATATGTTTTTCCATAAGGAATTGGGGGCCCATTTAAGTAAAGAGCATGCCTGCCTCTTTCTTTTTTGAAAAACCTCTGTTGACAGCACCAAAAGACAGAAGAGTGGGGTTCTAGTCTCAGCTCAGTTGCACGTCTCTGGGCCTCAGTTTCCTCAGTTGTAAAATGGGAGTTTGAACCACTTCCCACAAACACCTTTCTCAGCTGTAATGTTCTAGAACAGTGGCTCTTGACTTCTTTTGGGGCCTTTGATCTCTTTGAGAATCAGGGGAAAACTATGGAATCCTCTTCAGAAAAATTATCATATGCACATATCCAAAATATTATGCACAATTTCAGAGGGTTCATGGGCCCCTGCTCTAGGGTCTGGTTCTTGTTCTTCCCTATATCAGACAACTTGATCGGCTTGAAGAATCAGGACTGCCAAACTCCAGCAGTGTCCCTGGTGTAAATGCACATGTACGCGAACACATGGCGTCTATGAGCAAACCAAAGTCCTAAGTCGAGGCTTATCTGCTTGCTCATTTACTGATGCTGTTGGTAATTGGATTTTACCCCTTTTTTGCTGTTGTTCTTGTTTGTTTTGTTTTGTTTGCACAGCCTGGGATATGACCTCAGAGAGGGTGATGGGGGAAAATGGTACAGGTCAGAAACCTCACCTTTTAACTAAACAGGTCATCATTCAGGAGTACCAGGAGCTGATCTCCACATAGCCGATATCTCAGTCACATTTTTTTCTGGCCTCTCATGACTGTTACTTCTAAAATCTATGCCATGGTGTGCCTGAGTGGCTTAGTCGGTTAAGCCTCCAACTCTTGACTTTGGCTCAGGTCATGATCTCAGGGTCGGTCGTGAGATCAAGCCCTGCATTGGACTCCATGCTGACCCTGGAGCCTGCTTAAAATTCTCTCTCTCCCTTTCCCTGTGCCCCTCCTCTTTCCCCCTGCTCACTCTCACGTGCATGCTCTCTCTCTCTAAAATAAAATAAGTTAAAATCTATGCCATGAAATGGATCAGGCCTGAACTCAGGGGGTCCTGGAAGGTCTCAATCTAAGAGAAGAGAGATTCCTGGCAGAGAGATGCCAGCCACACTGTGTTTACACTTCTATCGATTTCCATCTCTATTCTTCCCACCTCAGAGATGGCCAGGCTAGGGTGGCCCAGGCTACATGGAAAGCACCAGGCTGGTCCTAGGACTCAATTATCTGTCCTTAAGTGGCTGACATTGGCATGAGGAGTCATGGGGTTTATATTTAGAGCAAGGATCCCAATATGATTTTCTTGCCCTTTTCACATTGTTCCCTCTGGAAGGTAAAGTAAACTTAATCCCTCTGGGTCCCCACTGCTTCTGGCATCCTGAATTGACCTAAGAAAACTGAGAGGCAAGATCAAGAAAGAAAGGAGGACACCCAGCCCCCCTCCCAAGTCTCCACTTCCTGTGGAGTGAACTGAGCAGATGGGATGGATTTGGCTATGGGCAAAGCATTTTGTGGAATTTCAGAGTCAAGAGCCAGGGAAGCCGTGTGGCTGAATCCTGAAGAATCCCATCAAATTCGTGCCATCTTAGTAATCATAACAGGACAAGAAAGGAAATTGCATCTGAGCATCCATACAACTAGCTTCTCCTAGATCTTTGAGCTTGTCCTGCCTGACAAGGCTGTGCATTACTTTGGACCAGAAAATGGGAACTCTAGAATTTATCAAGTCTCTCTATTTGCTCTGTCTTGCTGGAAGCTCAGAGTCCTATGCAAAACTCATGGTTAATAACTGTATCACCCCAAATATCCAATGCTTCTTTTCCTTTCTGAGATCTCCTTTTCCTTCCATTTTAACCAGACACCTAAGTGATGAATCACAAGACACTCTGAGTGCCTTTTGGATAGAGATGAAGAGGATAGCAGCTGCTTAGCCACGGCTGAATTAGGGAGTAACTGCAGTCTAGTGACTCAAAAATGGTGATTTAAAAAACCCAGACAGTCTTATATTTAACTTTGGGTTTTGTACCTACAGATGTGTCTGGTGTTCTTGGAATACATTTAAAGCAAAATAGCAACGCTGCCCTGTTTGACTTGGAAGGAGCTAGAAGTGTCTGCTTACACCATCATTCTCTCTTGCAAATTGAGTTTTAACTCTCAGGCAAGTACAAGGTTGATTCTCTCTTAAGCCTTTCTAAGCTCCAGGGGGTCAGGCAGTTGGGTTTCAAAAGACAAACAGAGGTAGTAGAGCTGTCAACAAAGACTGGTTGACCACTGAACGTGAGGTCAACTAATAAACTACTGTCCAAGTAGTCAAAATCTAACTGCGGCTTCAACCTTACCAACCAAACTTAGGTTACTTACAAGCCCTGGCTTACCTCATCCCTCTTTATTATTCCTGCACCTCCATGTTCCTCCGGGTCTGTGATGTCTAAAGTCATTTTGAAAGTTCACTCAAATTCTTGGTGTTGTGGACAGTATCTTATATTGAGAAGCAAAAGTCTCTGAATTCTCTAATCCCAGAGCTCTTGCTTCTCAAGTGTGACCCTAAGACTTGTGTTGGCCGTTTCACCACTCTGTCATGCTGAGGGGTGTGTGGTAGGAAGAAGGCTGGAGAGTTTCCCTGGGGCTTGAGACCAAAAGAAGCCTGCTCCCTTTGTGGGCTGGGGTCATCTTGGTCCCCCTGCTGCTCCTCACCACACACACACACACACATACACACACACACTCTCTCTCTCTCTCTCTCTCTTTTTCATACACTCTCTCACACACACACACATATTCTCACACACACACACACACACACACGCACGCACACTCACACTTTCACATGGGATTCCTCAGACTGCTTTTCATCATTTAACCCCTTGCAGGGCAGGGTGATGGGAGGTGGTCTGTTCCCTGTCCCACCTTGCTTCTCCCCATGGAGCAGGCTCAGCCCTAGCTGAGCACTACATGACCTTATGAACTAGGTGTCTCTAAGATAGAGGACCAGACCAAATTCAAGGGGAAAACAGCTTGGACAGCCTCTGGAGCCAGCATCGCCCCTCAGTGGGTGTTGTCTTTCAGCACTTCACTGAAGACTGCCCCTTTCCCATTGGAAACCTTAATTTCTCTAGGGCCATAACTCTCACTCCTTGGCTTGGGTATTAGAGCTGACAGTTAGCACAAGGCCGTTGTCAGCTGGCAGCTGGAGTAACAGCTACCCTTGATCTTCATCTGTGTTACTTTACACGGAAACCAACTACCAACCAGCACCTCTAACACTGCTCTAAAAACTGCTCTTTGAGCAGCTCTGTCTGGGGCTGCTATGTACAGTTATGTGGGTTGTGCACTGCCCAAACTTAGAGAATGCTTCAAATATCATAGGCATTATAAATTTGCATACTTCATTCTAAAATTTCTGGCAGTTAGCATTAAAGTAACTTGTTCTAAAAAATGAACGTGTTATGACACATGTTCTGAGAAATGAGAGTAAAGGATAATGAAGAAGGGACTCCTTTTACCAATTCATACAAAGTTGCCATATGACTCTCTGTAGACCTGTTCTGTGGGCAGGGTGGGGGACCAGGGCTAGGAACCAGGCCTTGAACCCTCTGATCGGGGTGTTGAGGAAGTTATGACTCTTTGAAATAGTTGATTTATGGCTTGTTACACTGTTACTCATCATCCCATTCCACCTTTTTAATGAAAGGCCTTAAAGACCTCTTCCTGCCTCCTGCACAATGGATCCTCACCTGGTGACAGAATGTCTCCTGTCATGAGCCTCAGAGGCAGCTGGGACTCCTTTCCTCTCTTGAAGAGCAGTAGCTATTAGAAACTGTGCCCAATGGCTTCTACAGCTTTGCTTCACACAAGGTGAGCTGCCATGGGAGGCCAGAGGAAACGCTCGAGCAAAATTGCTATAGGAGCAAAGCAGACCTTAAAAGGGCCACTCTCCCAGGCCACACCTTTCAGAGCATCTCTGTGTGCAGTGGAGAGAGATGAGAACTCAGACCCATGAGAGCTAGCTTTTCTTTCAGACCCTCACCTGTGAAGGCCTGCAAGCTGAACATCGGTCCCAAAGAAAGCAGGGTACACAGGAAGCTGTGAATGAGGTGTGGGATGACAAAAAGATGGCTAAACCATAGAAGAGAGGGGACATGAAGAGGAAGCCAAGCCAGAATGGGGTCTAAGACCAGAGGCCATGTGTGTGCCCATGTGTGTGTGTGTGTGTGTGTGTGTGTGTGTGTGTGCAGGGGGGCAGGAAAGGGAGAGAGGGAGGGAGGGGAGAGAGGGAGGGAGACTGAAAGGGAAGAAGAAGGGGAGGGGAAAAGTTGGATAACGAGAGGAAAGAAAGAGCCCATGAAATGAAAATTTCACGGACCCACCTTCTTAACTGCGGAAAGTCTCTCAGGGAGCCCCATATTATTTATAGCTGAGGACACTGAGGTATTGCCAAGTCTTCCTCTCTCAGCCTAGAGTGAGAAATCTCCAGATCTGTGAAAATGGCACCAATGTGAGCAGCAGACATGAGGGGTTCGTTCTAATCAATGTTTTAACACATGTCTCACAACCAGGGTGGGGAGGGGGATGAATAAATCTCATTCCCTGATCAGCATCTCCAATTCTTAAAATAATTCATAGACAGCAAAAAGAGCAGTAGGCCCAGAGTTAGAACACCTGACTCAGCGGCAAAGTCTCCATGCACCCTCGCAGATCATTTCACCCCAAGGAGCTCCACTATCCCTCTCTGTAAAATGGAAGCAGAAGTACTTGCCTGAGACATCTCATGGGGGGGCGTCAGTAAAGAATTATATGAGAACAGTCTATTCGGGTTATACATACATAAGACTTAATGATATTAATTTCTGGGTTCCTAAATGTCTGCATACAAGAAGCATGGAAAACAGTCTAGCTCTTTGAGTGGCTGTGTGACCCTGAGGGGTCTCCTTGGCCTCCCTGGAACTCAGTTTCTTTCAGCAGTGAAATCGTGAGATAGGACTAGATGATCTTACAGGTCCCTCTGAAAGCTATCTGTCTGTGACACGGGGATGGGAATTAGATGGGGAATAGGCTGGACCAACTTTAGTTCCCACTGCAATGATACACGGTCATTATGATGTTGAGGGCAAGATCCAAGATGGCAGAGTTTGTTAGGTTTGCATGTTTACTTGTCCTCGTCCTGGTCCTGGATTTATACACATCTCCTTTTCTTCTGAGGTAATAGCCAGGAGTGGGCAGTAATCTGTATTACGGTACTGGGCAAAACTAATCCTTCCCGATTTCACTTGAACTCTGATTGTTCTTTATTAAAAAGGAATTGCTGGACTATTAACGAATGACATCATGTTGCTTGAAACCTCCTTCATCTAGTGGAATATGCTAATTCCTCTGCCTCCTTATCCAGAAAGGTCTTTTCTTAGATGTTGTCATCCCCGACTTCAAAGGAGACATTGAACGTATACCATGGGGAGGAGTGCAAGGATAGAAGTCATAAGGCTTGGTTTGGGCATCTGCCCTATCTGGCTGGCCATCATCAGAAACAATCATTTGTTGAACTCCTACTGTGTACTAGGCCTCTGCAAACCCCAAGCGGTATGCCTGAGGTGGTCCAAGGTGGGCTAGCCACCAGGTTTTGCTTTTTCTTAGTGGGATATTCAGATTGAGGAAAATGGTTGACAGGGCATATTTAGGAACAGTATGAGGAGAGCAAGGAAGTGGGGAGTGAATGACAGCAAGATGGGGAAAAAGAACAGAGAAATGGTCAAAGAAAAAATTTTAAATGTTGGGCTAAGGGGTGTGTAATGCAATTCTCTCTGACTTCACATTCCTGAGGCCTTAGTTAGGACATTAGAGACCCCTCATCCCAAAAACCAATGCTGGTTCTTGATTGAAGTTTAGCAATCACAGAGTCTAACACATTCTGTTTAGGGGTAAGTACCTACGAACAAAATATAAAGACTTTTTCTCAGGTTATATTATAATCCTGATTAAAATTCCTGACTTTTCAACAAAGGGAGTGACACCATGGTAAGATGTTACCCTATCCAGGAGTATTTGCAACTTAAGAGAAGCTGTTCTCTAGGCCCCTGTTTCTGTATTTAGAAAACAAAGCAGATGGACTGGAGGACCTCTAACTTCCCTTCCAATGTACCTCCCTATACTTTTGAAAAGGCTCAAACTCAAACATCTGAAAAAAAAAACCAAAGAAGCATGTTACTCTCTCATGGGGAGCCTCGGGGACTTGTTCAATGGTGGATAGATGTTCTGTGAGTGGTGGAGGCTGTAGACTCTTTCTCCCAGCCCCACCTCTGCTCCCCAGAGGTGAAGTTACCTGTCACCAGCTATTCTGCTGAGGAGGGGCTCCAGCCAGCCCGGGTGGCACTCACAGTGGGAATCCATGAAGACCAGCACGTCCCCGGTGGCCCTGGTGGCCCCCAGCATCCGGGCCCTGATGGCACCCAGCCTCTTGTTGCTCCTGAGCAACTTCACTCCCTCCAGCCTGGCCACGTATTCGCTGAGAGAAGACTTGAGTTGTCCTGGAATCAACAGAGTTGTGGTCAGTGGGGTCACAGATGCCACAGCCAATGAGAGCGTGATGACCATCACTAGGATCATTGTCAGCGATTCTCTCTTGGGAGCTGTGGTGAGCACCAGGGTCCTGAGACTCAGATACATCACACTATGGCTGTTGCTAAGTTGCTTCATTAGTTTGGGGTGGGTCGGTATTCCCTCCAGTAAAAGCCAGGAGAGATGGTGTCATAAACCCGGAGAGGAGAGGAATGGCTAATCTTCTCTAAATGCAGCAGTGGGTTATGCAGATTCTGTTGGTGCCCGACTCAGATGACCTAGGGTCCCTTCTTAGGTTTGGTTTGGTTTGTACGTGCCCAGCAGCTGTAGGTTTGTTGCTAACTAGTCTGCACCCTTCTCCGGGGACATGCCCTTGGGTATAGAACTGCTTCTCCTGTGAGTGCCAGAGAGTCCTGCAGAATGCTGCCCCTGGCCCCAGGTGCCCAGGGTCAATGACCAACCCGTGCAGGGCTATCAAAGCCCACTCCCTCGCCTCAAGGCAGGACAGATTCTGAGATGCAGTTGGCACTGCAGAACTGTCCATGGGATCAGGCTGTGGCTGGACTTCATCCGAAACCTCATCTTGGCTCAGTTCCTTCCTCTGCCTCTCCTGCTTCCCCTACTCTCCTATAGGCTTCCCCTGAGAGTACACCCCCTAAAAATCACAAGCACATGAATCCCATCTCAGGCTCCGCTAAAGAAATCTGACCTAAGGCAGTGGTCAAGGAGGTCAAAGACAGAGGTCCATTAAATGTGGCCACTGGTAGATCATTGGTGGTGTGGGCCAAAGGGTTTCATTGTAACGGTAGGGGTGGATAGCAATGCAGTGGGTTGGAGAGAAAGTGGGACTTGAAAATCCAAGACCAAGAGCCTAGATGTTCTTTGAGGAACAATGACTCTAGAGGGGGTAAAGGGAGAAGCTTATTAGGTTTTGTGTTTAAGAGCTTTCTTATCTTAAACACACACATGTGCGTGCACACACACACACACACACATGCATACATCAAGATGAACAAGCTAGTGGAGACAAAAGGAAGAAGGAATAATGCATTCATGGAGAAGTAGTGTCCTTCATGAAGTCTTGGAAATGGGGTGCCCCTAGTCCACTGAACTAAGATCTCAAGGGCAGGGATTATACCTCATGCATTTCCACTGCTCTGATCCCTAGCACAGGGCTGGCCCATGGTAGGCACTCAGTACATGTGTGTTGAACAGAACTGTGCTGAAGAGCAAGAATTTCCCTGGTTCTCCAGCCCAGAGGCAGTCTTGATGGGAATACACATAGTCTTGCTATTTTGGTAGCTGAGTCTCTAGGGAGTTCAGGAAGGCTCAGGCAGCCGTACCTGAAGGCCCCAGCAGACTCCCTGGAGAGCTGCCTTCTGAGCAGCATGTGGCTCCTCAGGGAGACTTTTCTGCAGAGGAAACTGTCCTGAGCAGTGGACATAAGGATTCCCAGTCATTGGCTGTTGAATTTCTTGGTGGTAAAACATTATGTCGATTACTTTATAATTATTTTTCTGATAAGTTTGTTAGTCCCAAGTCCATTGCCTAGAGAAGGACCTCTGTTAGCAAATTAAAATTTCTGAACTTGGATGTGTGAGAACCAGCCCCTCGGTGACTCCACTGTACTGAGAACTGCTAGTTGTCTTGTCCAACGTTCATTCTCCTCTTCTACCTTACTAGCAGAAACTTGATTTTGTTCAGGGCAGCTAAAAGCACTAACCTACCAAGACTCCCTTGCTGTTAGTAATAGCCTTTTAATCTAACTCTGGTGGAAATACACTAGGTGAGAAGATTCTGGAAAAAACTGTTGTTTTACGGATTTTTTTCTAAAGGACAAACTTGGCTGACCTCGGCATTTCACCCTTTTCTGCTTGGAATGTGATGTGATGTGCAGAGGTAGAGTAGCCTCATTGGATTAGGAGGCCAAAAGCCACACTCCAAGTCGGGCTAAGTGGAAAGCAGAAGATGCTGAGGACGGGGCGCCAAGGTGGCTCAGTCGGTTAAGCCTCTGCTCAGGTCATGCTCTCAGGGTCAGCCCCATTTCAGGATCCCTGCTAAGTAGGGAGTCTGCTTCTCCCTCTCCCTCTCCCCCTCGTCCCTGTTCTTGCTTTTTCTGTCTCTCCCTCTCAAGTAAATAAATAAAATCTTTTTTTTTTAAAGGGTTGAGAGTATTAAAAAACAGAAGATGCTGAGGACATTGGAGGACCCCACTGCCCTGGGGCCCAGCTCCTCGGCTTCTACACACACAAGGAGAAGGGAAGGCTACCAAGGGACACTGACATAACACAGTTCATAGTCTGACGGGGGAGGAACCACAGATGTGCTCTTGGGAGGACCCCGGCACAGCCGAGAGTTCAGAGAGTCTGTGGGTACTTCCACCAGCCAACACAGCCCAGTCCAGGAACTGCTTGCCTGTCCAGCCTAACACGCAGCTGTCTGTACCTCAGTAACCTCACACGCTTCTGGGGCCTCTGGATAGTCTGATTCACTTCCATGCCCAGGCTGGGCAAATTCCCAACATGAGGCCCTTCAGAAGAACTAGCAGAGGCCAGTGGCTACTCGAGCCTGTCTTCTGTCATCCCCCTTAGAAAGGTGTTTTTCAGACCTCAGCAAGTGTTCAGTTTCCCTTGGAGCAGTCTGTTCTCCCCACAGGGCCCGGCGGCAGGGGGCGGGGCTCCACAGGCCATTTGGTTGAGCCAGAAATAAAGCCTGAGGCCCCAGCCGAAGAAGAGCAGTGGTTCTCAAAGTGTCGTCCACGGACCAGCATCATCCGTATCACCTGAGACCCTGTTAGAAATGCAAATTCATGGGGGCCCAGTACCAGATCCAGAAACTCTGGGGGAGATCCTAGCAATCAGTGTTTTAATAAGCCTGCCAGACAATTCTGATGTACATTCAAGCTTGAGAACCACTGACCTAGAACTTTCTTATGTCTCCATCTTCTTTTAACAACTCAGCCAGGCAAGGGGCTGGTCCCTAGCAGTGAGTTTCCTGTCAGTAGAAACATTTGAGCAGATTCTGCAAGTCTGGGCTCTGGGCCTGACTCTGCTGCCCTTGGCATGACTCAGTCCTGGTCAATTCTCTTCTCTAGGCCTCAGCTTCCTCCGTCTGGAAAATGAATGGATCAGGATAAACAGGAATGATTTAGTGACTAATACATGTCAAGTGGTTTACCCAGTGTCTAGGAGGCAGTGAGCGATAAGGAATGGTCACCCTGCTGTGATTCTTGAGTGTCTTGGGAAGAAGCATATTGGACTGTGTGGAGGTTGAGACTGGGAGAGATCCCGCTGGGATCAGGTTGGAGCGACCCTCCTGAGATCCTCGCTGGGACCCCCTTGCCTTGTTTGGCTGCTTTGCCTTCTATGTCTTCTCCCCCCACTTCCTTACCAGGTGCCCCTGGGGCTCTTCACTAATGAGTTACCTGCACCTGAATCCTCATCTGGAGGTATGCTTCTGGGAACCTTTCCTCTACAGGCTCTAAACCCTAGTCTTTGCATGGGAACCCCCCAGGGTCTAGGCCCACCCGAGAAGCGGGAGGAGCCCATAGCCACCTTGCTGGCTGAGGTCATCCACCAAGATGATCTCCTTCAGAAAGGCCCTGGGCACTGTGTCAAGGATGCTGTGCACAGTCCTCAGGAGGGTGGACCAGACCTCGTCGTGGAAACAGAGGATGACGCTGGCTGTGGGCAGGCTGTCCCCGGGGTTCTGCTGTAGACACCTGCAGGGAAGAGAACCAGGGAGCCATGGGAAGAGAAGACCAAAAGGAGCATTGGACATCCTCTAACACACTCCCTAGGCCCTGGCCAGGGCTGCTTTAACCAGATAGCCTCCCCGCGCCCCCCACCCCGGGTTTGCTTGAAATTTCCAAGGAAAGAGAACCCCTCACACCCTCGCAGTACTGCTGTCTACTGTCTCCCAATCCTCAAATCCCAGGAGCAATGTTTAATCCATGCCTCTCTCATAGCAGTTGAGAGATATTGCCACTATTCCCAGCAAACAACTGTTCTAACCTGTAAAATGGGAGTGAATGACATTACCAACCTCATAGAGCTGTTGTAAGGCTTAAATAGGAGGAGGTACATAGTGAGTATCCTATCAACACGCATTGTCATTCATTTAAGGGCAGAAACACTATTTTCTTTATTTTTGTGTCTGTATAATCTAGCACAGCACCTAGCACATAATAAAGGTTAAATATGATTATTGTTCTTGAAGAAGGGCAAGGATTGAACATTTGTGAGTGCCAACAATATGCCAGATAATGTGCTAAGTCCTCTACACATATTACTGCTTGTTTAAGCTAAAATAAGTCTTTGGTTTGGGCACTTACCCCATTTTGTGGATAAGGAAACTGAGGCTCAGAGAGTGGACAAGACTTACCAAAGCTCACAGTGCTGGTAAGTGGCAGAGCTTCCAGGCTACCCTGCCCTTTCCCCTCCGCTGGTTTGTGGCTGGAGAGGTAGGGGTGGGAGGTACCACCCCTGTCAGGAGCCTGCCTGGTTCCCTCCTTCCTTTGCAGATGAATAGTATGCTCCCTATTTGCTTTGCATTTCATCTGCTGAAAGTTGTGAGTGAGACCACAGTGGAAAGAATTATAATAACAACAGGATGGTCGGAGCAGTGTGTGGCTCACAATTGTTCACAAAAGGCGCTTTTTTTTTTCTAGGTAGCCTCTAAATGTCCCTCCCTGGAGGAGGATTGGCATTTGAGTAGGGGTTGGCTCAAGGACCTCAAACTTCCAACACCTAAAGGCAATTGTGAAGGTAGAACTGCCTGCAGACTGACCACCAGACTAAGACTGGCCCAGCTGGAGGGAAATGCCACGCTGGTCCTCAGCTGAGCATCTCTCTGCCTAGTACAGTCCTACCCAAGGCTGAGACTCTCAATGTGCAAGACTCCTGCGTGTGACTCCAGGCAAGAATCTTATGCCAGGGGGTGGAGGAGTGATACAAGGTAAGTGCTTTAAGGTAACAGTAAAACAGAAATCCTAGATTAAAAAAAAATCCCAAACATATGAATATCTCATAAACTAGGGGCCAATTATTTTATCAACTTATATATTAATGCCCTATTTCTTTCCATAAAGGATTTGAAGTCACTCACAAGGAATATGCACAATAAAATAATGGTAATATAAAAGTAAGGATGAAAAGTGAGGGGGAGGGAAATATAAGTAATAGAAACTCAAGGGGGGCCTGGGCGGCTCAGTCAACTGAGCGTCCGACTCTTGATTTCTGCTCAGGTCATGACCTCAGGGTGGTGAGATGGAGCCCCACAATGGCTCTGTGCTCAAATCAGGAGTCTGCCTGAGATTCTCTCCCTCTCCCTCTGCCCCTCCCCATGCAAGTGCTCACTCTCGCTCGCTCTCTCAAATGAATAAATAAATCTTAAAAAAGAAAGAATAGAAAGTCAATATCTAGAGAAAGAACATAGATATATAGGCCATAAGGGCCTTGGAGTTTCCAGAATGAATTTGAAATTTGAGCTTCCCAGTAGCCAAAGAAAATGGAGGTTTATTCTGCATCAGAATTGTCACCATCAGAGAAGTTATATACTAGAATTTTTAGGGAAAGTGATGCTCTTTCTAGTACTTTTCTTTTTTTACAATTTACAACTTTTATTTTGAAATAGTTAAAGACTTGCAAGAAGTTGCAAAAATAGTCCAGAGAGTTCCTGTGTTATCTTCATGCAGCTTTGCCCAGTGATGATATATTATATAACCATCCACCATGAGCAGAATCAGGAATTTGACATAGTTCAAATACTATTAGCTCAAATACAGACTTTACTGGAACTTCACCAGTTTTCACATCTCACACTAGTTTTTAAGAGAAATTCCTACAGATCTTAGAAAGAAGTCCCTAAATGGGTGACTGTCCTTAGAAGCATCCCTACAACAAATGAAATCATGAATTTTATGTGCACTTTTACAGGCTGCTCACATAACCCGTTCGAAGTGAAACCCCCTCCTGTAAGGTTTTCAGGAGATAACCAAGGCTGCAGGGCTCACTGCCTGCTCTGCTGAGGGATTTCACCCCTGCGGCCCCTCCCCGCACTCACCCTCCTCTCCCCGGAAGCCCTGGTGAAGCTTTGCTCCCCCACCTCGCCTGACTTGGAGAATTTCCACTCTGCACTCAGAATTTCTCTAGACCTGCTCACAAACAGGTTCAACATTTCCATCATGTCCTCTCTCTTTCCTTTGAAGTCGGGAGAGTAGGAAAATCCAGGGGTCAAGATTGGGGCCTCCAGTGGCTGTGAGAAGTAATCATGCCTCAGTGAATTCAGGGGGTACAAATCAAACTGAAAATATCACTAGGGCAATGGCTTGGGGGCTGGCTGTTTTCCAACGCAGATAGGAGAGACATTTGGGGACAGGGAGGCCTGCAAATGGCATTCTCGTGGCTGCAGTTTTGTAGGGACTGAAGTCTGTCACCTGAGGGCAGAACACAGCCATGCCTTCCGGAGGGACGGGTCTTTTCCCTCCCCCAGTCCATAGAATTTGAGCACCGGAAACAGCGTGTGTGTGTGTGTGTATGTGTGTGTGTGTGTGTGTGTGTGTGCGCGCGCGCGCGTACGTGCGCGCGTCCTTGAAGAAAGGTGGTTAAAGAGCTTAGACTTCAGAATCATATTTAGATTTGAATCTTCACTCTGCTGCTTCCTAACCCCTTGGATAATATATTCAATATTTACAAGCCTTAGTTTCCTCATCTGAACACTGGATAATATTTACCCCCAGGGCCTGTTGTGAGAATCGAAGAATAATTACAGGCATGCCATAGACAGCGGCTCTTTTATAGCTATCTTGGAGAAAATGTAATTAGCACGTGTAGTGTATTTACGCTTCTCTTTGTAAAACATAACCATCCTTAACAACCAACCTACAGTATGGCCTGAGAGGCTGCCTGAACTACTTTTGGAAGTTGGGTTTTCCTCATCTGCACAATGGGAATGTCCGTGGCGCCCGTTTCAAAGCTTTTGTAAGGAACAAGTGCCTGGCACGCAGTAGGGACTCCACCAGTGAAAGGGATTCTTACTGAAACTCCCGCTCTTTGGGACCACGGCCCTCACACATTCCTCAACGTCAGGAGACAGGAGAGCTTTCTGCTCTGCTCCATAGCTGGTGACTCCAGGGCGACTGACTTCCTTTCTTTGGCTTCAGGGACCCTTAGAGCATCTAGCCTGATGATTCAGGCCATGCATGCTGGGGCTCCGCCCCTTCCTCGTGGTGCAAATGACCCTGGGCAAGTTGCTTAGCTTCTTGGGGTCCTGGTTTCCTCCAGATGGTCATAACAGCACCCGCCTCACAGCGCTGCTGTGGAGATGAATGGTCTTCGTAAAGCACGAGGGACAGTGGATGGCACAGAGGAAGCGCTGGGTAAGAACTGGCTGCCATGGTTAGAAGATGTACCATTACTAACAAGATGATCCCCGAGGCTCTTCCAGCCTTGAAATTCTGTGTTCTTGACTCTTCGCGGCCCTCTTCAGGTAGGAGAGGGGAAAGCAAGAGGAAAAGCCAGGGGAGCAGGGATTCCGAAGAGAATTTTGTTAAGATTCTTCGCCCTCCAGCTGTCTTGCTCCAGCATTTTCTAGGTTTTGTGGGTAGATAGATCTGTGCTCTTGCTTCACAGTGAGAGAAGGTGGAAGAAGAGATGAACGGGGACGAGGAGCGTGACTGGGATAAACTTGATGAGGCTCCTAGGACTTTGAAAGGCCAAGTGGGTCTCTGAGAGCTGTTACAAGGCCAAGGGAGATGCCCCCCACCCCGAGCTGTGAAGATGGGAGTCCTGGCAACAGCTCAGGCGCGACCGTCACCTGCTCTACAGAAGGGAGCTCACATGGTCTCCAAGCAAGCTCTGGGGCACCTCTTCAGGCAACCGCAGGACTGCTGGGAACCGTGGAAATAATCTGGAGTTTGAGGGGAGGACAAGCATGGGCTCTGAGTGAATCCTGTGGTTTGCCAGAAGGCCCGGCACTCTCGGCAAGGCTCTGGAGAGAGTGCAGCGCTAAATATTAGAAACAGAACTTTGGCAAGGCCTTGCGTCTCAGGGCATATTTGACGCTTTTCACAGGAGCCAGGGATGGATTATTTTGTTTCTGGTGAATGGAGTGACCAGGCGGAGGGGCCTGTGGATGGTGTAGGCTGTGTTGCTTCCAGACACCAGTGGCAGGAAGCAGGACCAGCTATATGCGTGCCCTTCTGGGGGTGTCTGTGGTCATCATTCCAGGGATGGGCACCATCCACCTGTGGGCAGCACTGTCTTGTGGGGATGGGCAAATGGGGTGCGCCTTCTCCATGCCCACGGCCCAGGTAGTAGCACAGAGTGGAGGAGGGTGTGACACGCGATGCCCTGAGGGCAGGCGAACTGCAACCCCACTCACCTCGCTGAAAAACTCTGTCCGTTCAGGGCATCTTGGAAAGAGCCTGTAAGTCACGTGGACAGCGATCAAGCTTTGGCATTGAGCTCTAACCTTGAATCTGTCCTTATGTGGCCTGGGCAAGTGACATAAGCTCTCTGATAACCATCCTTCAACAATTTCCAGATCCACAGACCCAGTTATGTCTATAATAATCAATCCTTACTTTTTGCACTCCTTTTGATCGCAGTAAGTCTTTTTTGAGCATGTAATATGATTAACCTCAGTTTTCTCATCTGTAAAATGGGGGTGTTGGAAGGATCAAATGAGTTAATATATATGAAGTACTTATCCCAGTGCCATACTCATAGTAAGAGTTCAATACATGTTAGTTTTCGCAAGCCTCCCATGTGCCAGGATACCCTTCTAGGTATGTGTTTGTCTATAAAATGAGGATAACAAGTAAAGCTACTTTGGAGGGCTATGTAAAGATTACATAGGGGTGCTTGGGTGGCTCAGTCGATTGAGTGTCTGACTCTTGGTTTCAACTCAGGTCATGATCTCATGGGTTGGGAATCAAGACCCACATCATGCTCAGCAGAGAGTCTGCTTGAAATTCTCTCCTGCTGCCCCTCTCCCCACTCACTCTCTCCCACTCTCTCTGTCTCTCTCTGAAAAAAATGAAAACAAAAACAAAAAAACTTAAAAAAAAAAGATTATATAAACAAAGAGATGCCTTACGTGCCTTGTCCATAGCAAGCTTTCAATAAATGGAAACTCTTGCTATTTCTCAGGTTAGTGTCGTGGGCTGGCTAGTTTCTGGTATTGCTTTTCATCATAGGAGAAGCCTGATCAGGTGTTCTAAAAATACTGATCCCTGATATGTGTGGGATTTTCCCACGTGCTCTGTCATTTAATCCTCATTCCCGCCCCGGGGGCTGCTGCACCGCCCAACTCCAGGGGGTGCCATGCTCACAGAACGCCACGTGACAGGGCCCCTTGGAGTTGTATGGCATGACGGTGTGGTCCACCACGGAAGATGGCAGGCAAAGAAAGCCATATGAGTGACTGGAACTCATACAGATCCCCTGCTGGACCCAACCTCTACAGAACACGGCCTAGCAGTGAGATGTTCTCAGTCGCCAGGCAGCCTTTGGGAACAAAGGCCTCCCGTCCCCTGTTGACCCAAGTGGTGTTGGTGGCTTCCATTTTGTTTTATTAAAATATAGAAGGAATTCTCCTCAGGAGAGTAAGGCTTGTGAGAGCAAGCATCCACTTGCCCCTTAACTGATATGAGTGGGTAAGGTTTGGGAGATCCTGAGGGAACAGTAAGAAATGGTCCAGATGGTGGGGCCCTGATCCCCTGTGTTTGGGAACCCTGGTCCCCTGATGTCACCATGGGGACATCAGGTCCCTAAGGAGAGAGAGGGCACAAGGAGGGAGGTGGGGCCTGGGAAGAGGAAGGCAGGCGGTACTACAAACCTACCATCTGCTTCATAATATACCTGTTCTTCCTGCCCACCTCCCACCCATTTCACAGAGGTCTGGAGGGTGGGGGGCGAGGGGTGTAGGTAGGCCCGACTAGGGAGAGAGCTTGAGCAGTGATTCAGAGAAGCTGCTGGAAGCCTCTAAAAAGCAAGCAAACAAA
>NC_138369.1:74148386-74167969 GCF_054177405.1 Leptonychotes weddellii
CAGGAATCTCTCAATTTTTAAATATCGGTCACTCTTCCAATATTTAAAAAAAAAAAAAAAAAACGCCTGTGGTCAGGGGCGCCTGGCTGGCTCACTCAGTAGACCATGTGACTCTTGATCTCAGGGTTGTGGATCCAAGCCCCATGTTGGGTGTAGAGATTACTTAAAAATAAAACCTTTTTAAAAAACAACTGCAGCCAAACAGCATGTCTGGGACAGGATACAACCCGTGGGCTGTCATTTTGTGACATCTGAGTTACTCCTTACTTCGGGGACTCCTGCTCCTTCATCCCAGGCAACACTTTGCCTTCTGTGCTTCTTTTCCCTCTGAGACCTTCCTGCTTGGAGCCTGACCCAGGATACCAGTCCGGGAGGAAGAGTGTGAGACCAGGGGTCAGAGGGCATGCGCCACGTGCGCTGGAAGAAGACAGATGCCATGCTCAGACCTCTGAATTCCCTGTGAGCAAAGGGCAATAAGGGACTTTGAGCAGGTCTGTCACCCCCCTGGGCCCTCGTTTCCACATGAAGGAAGGATTCACTCACTATACAACGTCTAGACCTTTCCAGCTTCGCTGTCTGCAATCTGTTCTCAGCAAGGGGGATTGGGGAAATTAGGGTGGGCCATGTGATGTTGTAGTGTCTTATTAATATTCACTGTAGCCACCACTTAATGAGGGTTCCTACACATCAGGTGCTGTGCTAAATACATGCATTATCACATTTGACCCTCCCAACTGCCCTTTGAGGTAGGTATTTTCGCGTGTGCAGAGATGGTCACCACAATTCTGTCCACCCTCATATGCATGCTCCTTTGCAACATGACTTTGCCACTTTTCTCATGAAGAGGTGCAACCTATTTCTCCACCTCCACCCCCCCCCCAGCCCCCAAATCTGGCTGGTCTTGTGACTTTTTCTGACGGATAGAATGTACTGGAAGTGATATTCTGGGACTCCCAAGTTGAGGTTCCAAGGGGCCTTGCAGCTTCCCCTTGCTGCCATCAAATGCAGTGTTAAGGAAAGGTATCTTACTCTAACAGAGGGTGAGAGGCCACTTGGCGAAAAGCTGAGGTGCCCCAGCAGAGGACCAGCATACGCGCCAGATATGCGAGTGAGGCCATCTTGGGTCACTCAATCCCACTTAGCCTCCAGATGACAGCAACCCCAGGAGGGACCCCAGGTGAGGGTGGCAGAAGAAATGCCCAGCTGAGTCCAGTCCTAATTATAGAATCATGGATAAATGGTTATTGTTTTAAGCCACTAATATTTTGAAATAAGTTATTGAGATATAATTCATATATCATAAAATCCACCCTTAGAAAATTGTACAATTTAGTGGTTGCTAGTATATTCACAAGCTTGTGCATCCATTACCAGTATCTAATTTCAGAATATTTTCATCACCCCCAAAAGAAACCCATTACCCATTAGCAGTTACTCCCCACCCTCTGGCAACCACCCTAGCCCCAAGCAAACACTAATCTACTTGCTGTTTCTAGAGACTACTCTGGACACTTTATACATATTAATGGAATCACACAATACGTAGCCTTTTGTGACTGGCTTCTTGCACCTAGCAGAATGTTCTCAAGGTTCATCATGTTGTAGCGAGCATCAGTATTTCTTTTTTTTTTTTTTTAAGATTTTATTTACTTGAGAAAGAGAATGAGAGAGAGAGAGCACAAGAGGGGGGGAGGGTCAGAGGGAGAAGCAGACTCCTTGCTGAGTAGGGAGCCCGATGCAGGACTAGATCCTGGGACTCCAGGATCATGACCTGAGCCGAAGGCAGTCGCTTAACCTACTGAGCCACCCAGGCGCCCCGGTATTTCACTCCTTTTTACTGCTAACTAGTATTCCATTGTCTGAATATACCAGTTTGTTTATCTAATCATCAGTTGATGGACAGTTAAGTGTTTCCATGCTGGGCTGTTTTGAGTAATGCTGCTATGAACATTCATGTACAAGTTCTTATGAGTTTGTGAAACAAGTTTTTAGGAACATACGAAATATGTTTTCAATTCTCATGTGTCTATAGCTAGGCCAGGCATCCCTGAGTTATGTGGTAACTGTTTAACATTTTGAGCAGCTGCCAAACTGTTTTCCAAAGCAGCTGTATCATGTTACAATCCCACCAGCAATGTGTGAGGGTTTCAACTTCTTCACATCCTTGTCAGCACCTATGATGGTCTGCCTTTTTTATTTTAGCCATTCTAGTGGGTGGTGAAATGCTATCTCATTGTGATTTTAATTTGTGTTTTTCCCTACTGACTAATGGTTTGAACATCTTTTCATGAGCTTTTTGGCCATTTCTATGTATTCCTTGGAGAAATGTCTACTCAAATCTTTGCCTATTTTTAAATTGGGTGTCTTTTTGTTGGGTTGGGTTGGAAGGGTTCTTTATGTATTATGATACAAACCCCTTATTAGATTTGCAAATATTTTCTCCCATTCTTGGGTTGTCTTTCACTTTCTTGAAGCACAAAAAGTTTTGATTTTCATGAAGTTCAATTTATCTGTTTTTTAAGCCATTAAATTTTGAGGTGATGTGTATGCAGCACTAGATAGTGGATACACATTCCCATTTTAGAGATGAAGAAACTAGAGCCCAGAGAGCTCAAGTGACTTGCTTTAAGTTACACAGCAGATAGCTGATTGGTCAGTCTGATGTTAAACCTAATGCTCTTAACCAGTATAGATACTGCCATCTTGGACTAAAGTGTTAACAGAATGTTCTGGATTCAGGGTCATGAGGCTTGGGTCCCGGGATCCAAATCAAAGTGACAATGATGGAGGGTTATTTGAAGATTATGCAATCCATTGATTCCTTCAGCTGCTCTGGACTGTCTACACTGATTCATTAAGGTCCTCAGAAAGCTCTGTCTTGGCTACCTTAGAAATTTGTTTTTGTGGAGTCATGCTTGGCCTCGTGCTCTCAGCTTTCATCACAGAGGGAACCTGTTGAGGGTGTTGTGTCTGTCCTCTATCACTGACTATCACCTCTACACAGCTTCGGAGGGAAATTCCCGTCAGATATAAATGCTAGGAAAAGGCACTTTTCTTCCTCTGAGGACTTGGTATGTTTTCCCCTCATGAGCAATAAGGATCGTGATATCTATGGGTGTTTCCTTTTTCAGTTTGGCTGCCAGGAAGCTCAGAGTAAGGAACTAGGATATTTAGTCATTGAGAGGGTTCTATGGATTGCCTACTTTCATTCTAATTTTCTCTTTGGTCTTGACTTTCCCTCTTTCCGTCCAGTTATTTAACAGGTATTTCCTGACAACCGAAGTCTGTGAGGACTGAAAGATGAATTAAATAGGTAAGATCCTTAAAGCCGAATCTGTGGTGCCCCGCCCATATCCCCTTGGGCCGTACCCCTACAATACACCACAGCCTGCCTTCCAACTGCCTGAGGGATTTCTCTGCCTGCTGGAGATGCTCTCCCACGGCTGACCTGAAGAGCTGCCCTCCCCTGAGAGCTGCCCTCAGCCAGTGACTAAAAGGAGCTGACGTATTCATACCCAGCAACCCTGACCCTAAGGAGGTCAAACACATGGAGACGCGTGTTCCATAGCACCTCCCAGATTCCCCAGCAGGCTGAGCCCTAGCTGCCCACAGAGGTAACTGCCTTGAAAACACACCTTTCATCGGCCTTCTATTTTCTGCTCCACATTCCCAGTCCCTTACCAGGGCTCCCTGGCATCGTCTGCAACATGAATTTTCGTCTCAGGGTCTGCTTTGGAGGAACCCAAACTAAGACAGTCTCTGATGTCACGGAGTTTATATCCTATGAAGCTGATAACCAAGTGATTATTTAACAGCCGCAGCTCCAAGGAGACACTCAGGGAGTGGGGCAGGGATATGAAAGCCAGGACCTGAAGGGTGGGCAGCATGCAGTTGAAGAAAGGGGCGTGGGTGGGGAACAGTGTTCCCGGCAGATGTCACAGCCTCTGCTAAGGCCTGCAGGTGAAAAGGAGCTTGGGCATACCAGGAACTGAAGGGAAGGTATTCCAAATTTATTTCCCCTTATCTTGATTAGCATTATATTAAGAGCAATTTTCTATTTTATGCCATATTTTTCAATCGTCTGAGGGAATAAGGTAGGTAGGTAAAAAACAAGTGAGCAAAGGGGCCCTGGGCAAGTCACCCCCCTCTCCACGTTTCCGATTCTTTCTGTCAAGTGGGGGTGCACGTTCTTCCTGTTCTATTTGTGCCACAGCTTCGCTGGGGGAACCGGTGAGGCGGTGCCTAGAAACCGCTTTCGGACATTGCAAAGTGGTCCCCAAATGGGACAGGCAGTTGTGAAGAGGATCCATGAAGAAATGCATGTTCTTCTTATTTCCTAATGGGGTTACTTTCTTTGTCCTTCAACCACATAGCTGGTGGATATTTTACTCTCTCGCGTTAGTATACGTCCACAAGCTCACCCTGACTTCATTTGTTCATCTTTCTGAGTGGCTGCAGCAGGGAAGGAAAAAACCAAGGGCTTTGGAATCAAATCAACTTGGCTCTGGCTCCTGGCTCCATTTACATCCCCTAATTAGCCAACACGGGGAGGCTGATACGTTTCTATAGCTCAGGGGTGCTGCTTGGATTAAAGGGCTCCTCCTGGCCCAAGAGGGCTGCTGAATGAATGTTAGCTTCAGATCTTCACACTCCGAGATCAGAGGAGTCTGGGGTCTGTGTTTACACACAGATGCACGCCCTCTCTGCATGCAGCTCCAGGATCCCCTATGAACCCAGAAAATGCATTTGGGCAATGATTCTGAAAAGGATGAGTCATCGCTTTGCGCCAGATGGCCTGGCTGGGCCACAAACACCGCCCCCCACCCTTTCTGTGCCTGGCCAGAGTAGAAAGGTGTCTGCTGGGTTTTCTGTTTTGGGGTTACTGACCTCCAGCTTCCACCAAATCAGCAGAGGTCCCCCACTCAGATGAGTTTCCATATCGCTGCCTGGAGTCCAATGATGCAACAACCTGGGTGCTTATCTGCGTCCCTCAGTGCTCCCCAAGCTCCTTGGGTTTAGGGCTGGGTCTTGCTCACCTTTTCACCTTTCATAGTTGCTAAATAAATATTTGTCCAATGAATGAAGGTAGGCACTGTTCTTGCTCGCAAAGAGCATATAGACTGGTGGTCTATGCAAATGGGAGGGTAATGCCAGAGAGTCAGCATCCCACATTCTGTGAAAATCCCAGTGTTCAGTCCGTTTTGTAATCGCTGGAGCTCATCCTGGGAATACCAATTTCCAGAAGGGCTGGGACACAGCTGGGGATGATCCTTTGAGGGATGGACAACTTCCTACAAATGAGAGAGGAGTATGGGACAAGCTGGAGCCTAGAGTTGAGGCTAGTGCTGCCCACCTGTCATTCCCCAGAGTTGGAGAGAAGTCACACAAGGGTCACACAGTCCCCTTCTCTTTATGGGGTCCTCAGAAGCCTCACAGTCTCCTTCTCAGGGGCTCCAGGCATCATTGGCTTTGCTCTGATTCTGGCTCCCTGGCCCTGGACTAAAGATGGGCACTGACAAGGAGTCCCTGGTCTGCACACTGACCAGGGCCTATGAGGCATCCTGGGGCAAGAGTCCCCCTAACGGGCATAGCCTCCCCCAAATCGTAGCCAGGTGAACCTTCCAGCTCCTCTACCTCAAGGAGTTTGATATTCGGACCTACAGAGGGGATCAGCAGTTGGTAGCAGGTCATAGAACAGGCAGTAAGCCGAAGACGAGGCAGCAAAAGCCAAGAGGTTGCCCAGGGCCTCTCAGATGTTAACGCCCACCTGTCATGCCCCC
Organism: Leptonychotes weddellii; assembly: GCF_054177405.1. NCBI lineage: Eukaryota > Metazoa > Chordata > Mammalia > Carnivora > Phocidae > Leptonychotes > Leptonychotes weddellii. The sequence goes on from NC_138369.1 coordinate 74,154,167, forward strand.
CCCACCCCAATCTCCGTCCATAAATGCAGATTTGGATCCCAGAGGCTGCACTTCAGGTGATCCTGATGCTGCTGGCCTCTGGACCAGAGCTTGAGCAAAGGACAGTGGTTGTTAGTGGTAAGACATTAGCTGGTAAGTGGCCAGGAGGGCAACATGAGAAGGCTCCGGGGACACTGGCTGCTGGAGGACATCAGGAAGGCCCAGCCCTAGAGGGGTTGTGGCTTGTGAGTCTCTTTCCTGTCCTCCTCCTGCACCCCCAGCCCTTCTCCTTGGGCAGTCCCAGCTCCTCACTCCCTGTGCAGACTACAGGAAGCCCTCCAGTGTCTCTGCTCCTTCTCACCTCAAAGGGTGGCGGCAACTGGAATCACTTAGGAGAGTCCCAGCGAACTGTATTTAATTGGTTGTTCTGGGGTGGAGCCTGGGTGTGATGATCTGTAAAACTCTCCAGTTGATACTAATGTGCAGGCAAGGCTGTGAACCACTGGCCTCATCAGAGTTTCTGAAACTCTGACATGAATATAAATCAGCTAGGGATCTTGTCAACAAAAGAGATTTTCATCTAGTAGGTCTGAGTGGGGCCTGAAATTCTGCATTTTTGATCCTGAGGACCACACTTTCAGGGGAAAAAGCAGTTTTCCTAAGAATTAAAAAAGGTAAGACGGGAGTTAACCACCTCTGATCTAATCCGAGCCTAACCCGAAGCACAAAGCAAGACTCTGCTGCATTGACTCCCATGAGCACATTTGATCTCAGACAGTTAGACTCAGCCTGTCTATACCACAAGCCCACTGAAGGGTGATGGATCCAGAATGGAGATCCAGGGTTGGGGGGGGCCCGCTCCCAGCCGTGCCTGCCCCGGGCTTGAGGGCCGAAGGCTTGGTGCGTGTGTATTCTGTCTGTGACTCGGCTGGCCAGGGCCCAGACCCAGCACTCCTACTGTCCACACGGGGTTGTCTTCCTTCCCTTGCAGGTTGGGAGGGTGGGTAAGCTGAGCTCCAGCCCCGGGTGACGGCCCCAGCCTGCTCCTTCTGCTCTCCCCTCGCTGACCCCGCCCCCGAGCAGCACGACCCTCTCCTGGACAACAAAGCTGCTGCCAAAGAGGCCTCTGGGCAGGGCGGAGGGAACAAAGGAGAGGATACCCCTTCCTGTGTCTCCCCACTGGCGGTGGACCTGGTGCCTCGAAGCCCTGGTCCTCGGCCCTGGCTGCCCATCGGAACTACCTGGGGAGGCCCAGGCCTCTCCCCAGACCAACTAAGTAAGAAACCCTTGGAGAGTGACCCGGCATGAGTAGTTTTTACCACTTACCAGGTAATTCCACTGCGCCACCAAGTCAGTGATGATTTAGCAGCCCATGGGGTAGAAAATAACTCTTTGATCAGAGATAGGACAGTGACATGATGTCCACAGCTGCCTGCTCAGACTTTTCTCCATCTCTCATTTCACTCCTAGGCCCTACACTTAAGAATATGACAAGGACACCTTCTGTTTGGACTAGACTACTGAGGGGGGAGGTCATCACACATTTTATCTCATTTAATCTACAACCCCATGAGAGGGTGTTATTTTAGCTACATTTTAGAGGAAACTGAGGCTGGAGAGGTTGAGTGATCACACGGGGTCCCACGGGAGAAGCTGGGGCCAGGATTCAGCCCCAGGTCCCCTGTTCTTTGGGCGTATGAGTTGGTCACAGTTGTAGGGATATAAACCAGGGAGACATGGGCCAAAATAGGAACGCAAGTTCTAAATTGATGCAAGTAGGTAGCACCCAGCCAGGTACGGCTGAGCTGACATTTGTATTTAAGTACAAAACTCTGGGTCATGAAGGGGACTGTGTTCTTCTCTGCCTCTCTTTTCTATTTTCCAATTCCAGTACTACCTCCTCCATGGAAGCTTCCAGAGCTCTACTCCCTCTCCACTCACTGTCCACATCAGTGGTTCTCCGAACTAAGATCAGCTTTTAAAAATTCAGATCACCACACTCCAACTCAGAACTATATGGCGAGTCTCCAGCAAAGCGGTCTGAAAATCTACATTTTTAACAAGCAAAATGGGGGAATCTGATGAGTATATACTTTGGTGAACCAGCGATGTAGCCCCTTGCTGCTGAAAAATGTGGTCTGTGGACCAGAAGAACCAGTACCAGCTAGGAGCTTGATGGAAGTGTCAAATCTGGGGCCAAACCCCTGGCCTACTACATTAGACTGTGCATTTTAACAAGATGCCTGGGGGGAGGGGTTACATACACTTGAAAGTTTGTGAAGTGCGGCTCTGTCTAACCTGTTAGGTATACAGAGTGTCTTCGGATCAGCAGCTTAAGCATCACCCAGGAAACCTGTAGAAAACAAATTCTTGGGCCCCACCCTTGACCTAGTGAATCAATGTAGGAGGAGAGGCCAGGAATCTGCATTTTAGCAAGGCCTCTAGGTGATCCCATGTGAACTCAAGTTTGAGGGCCACTGCCTGGACCAGGAGATTACGAAGCACTTTCTCAGTTGGGAGCCTCTTTGATCCTGGCAATCGGTTGCCCCACGCCAGATGCCAGCTTGATCAAAGGAGAGCTGGGCCTGGCAGAGGCTCGAAAGTTGTCATGCCACACGAGGCTGAATGGGCAAGGCCTCTTCCTCCCGACCCCCTCTTTGATAGCAGCTTTGAAGGACTGAGTCAACCCTAGTCTTCAGTCTGGGGCTCTTTATTTCTCTTTATTTCATCTATGTAATCATTCACTTCTAGTCCTGCCCCTGGCCCCAGGACCCTGCCCTCCCCACAGCACAGCCAGTCCACGGAGCTTCATCTGTTCTTATAAAGAACACACTGGTCAGTGTGCACGGGGCTCACATTTCTCCAGTGATGTCATGCTACGGACCTCTTTTCTGCATCTTACTTGCTTCGCTCCGCATGGTGCTCGAAGGTCTCCCCCCATCGGTATTGTGCACTGAGTCTGTGACGTCTGCCTCCTGCAGAGTGCCTCTGGGCTGCACCCAGCTCCCCCAGCGCCCCCTGATCACGTGCCCAGGTGGCTTCCAACTCCTCAGTGCCACCAAGGACGCCGTGACAGACATCCTCCTCCCTCCTCCGTGTCTCCCTGTGGACCCGTGTGAGTTCTCCCTAATTTATAGGTGGAGAAACTTGAAAGGCTTCCAGCCCAAGTGACTTGCCCAGGAAGTACAACGTGGCAGTTACGAACATGACTTTGGTGCCAGACACACCTGGTCAGATAACCTGGCTTCAGTCCCTTCACTTTTCTGTGCCTCAGTTTTCACATCCGTAAAATGGGAATGATACTAGTATCTAGCTTATGGGTTCGTTATGAAGATTAAGTGAATGAAAACCACTTAGCAGGGTCCCTAGCACATAGGAAGTATTCAGATAAATATTCCCTGTAATTTTGCCTTTCTTCCCAGAGCCTCCAGAGCCAAGTCAAGTTACTTGACTTCTCTGTGCCTTGTTTCCATACCTATAAAATCAGCCTGATGGTAAATCCTCTCACTCATCGGACAGAGTTGTAAGGACTGGTATATGAACAGCTCTTAGCCTAAAATCAGGCACGATGGCAGGAGTCACGTAAATGTTAGTTTCAATTGTTATTTTGACCCAAAAGGAAAGCAAACAATAGCAACAATCATAATATCAAAATGTATCAAGGCCGAGTGTTAGAGCTGGAGGGTGGGTTGGAGAACATCTGCCCCAAGCTCACTATGTGTTGAATGGAAAAAGTCTTTTGACTTTTTACACTGATTTTTTTCTTTCCTGTCTCAGTCTTGTGTTATTACTGACTTCCTTGCATGCCCCTTTTCAACATGACCTTCAGCAGTGACCTTAGAGGTCTTCAGAAAAAGCCTGAGGCTTTTTGGGGGGAATGAGCAAAGGCCAGGACTGGTTTGGAGATTTTGGTGCATGAATTGGGGCCGGCAGGACTTGTCTGGGTTAGGACAGGCTTGCAAGAAGCCCTAGGTTGGGTGGTGCTCGGCACACCACAGCCGAAGGCAAGAGGCACTGGGATTTCCAGAGTTCTCCTAGCCCGGGTGGGAAAGCACTGCAGGACTCGCACGGAGTAGGCGCTTACTACACGGCTGTTCTTTTATGAGCTGTATCGGGGCCTGGTTTTGTAGTGGAAAGAGGAGGAGAGGCCCGTCACCCTGGAGGGAGTGTGGGGGCTTGTTGCCTCACTTTGCAGAGAATCCCTTGTGTGTCGTGAGAGGGGCTGGAAGGGCAGCCCCTGAGCTGCAGAGGGGAAAGCAGACGCTGGGGGCCGACGCCCGGCCGCACAGGCTGCATGGGGGGGGCTGGGCCAGCAGAGGGCGCCACACACCTCCACACGGAGCTGATGGCGGGCCTGGGAGAACTGGGGCCGGCTGGGCGCGGGTTTGCCTGGGACTGCGGGGTTTCCCAGCCCGGAAAGTCCCAGACAACCTAAGACCAGTTGGTTATGCTGGCTTGAAGAGGCACCCACTGAAGCGGCGCACACACACGCGCGTCAGTGAACACGGCGCACGTGACACAAACTGCACCTGCACTCCCACCACACATGCACAGCACACACCCATGCACTCCACACCCCAAGCATAACACACGCCACGCACTCGCACACACACGTACAACTCGCCCCACACACTTACAACATACATGCAACACACTCAACGCACACAGGCAATACACGCCAAATACACGTGCATACATGTACCCACAAACATGCAAAATAAGCGGCACCTCACAATACACACACGTACACCACACCACATGCAGCGCATATACAATACGCATCTACACCACCTACAGGGGCACAACGCACGTGCCGCAAAATTCATCCACACTTGCACCCACACGCACCCAAGACACTCCTGCACTTCACACCGCGTGAATAGTACACACAGCCCACATACACAGGTACAACTCAGATAATAGGTGTGTGCCACACATGTGCAACTCACGCAACCCACACACTCACACAAGCATGCCATGCACACGTAACACAGTCACAACACGTGCACACCTATACCACAAAACATACAAAACAAAAACCCAGTCACAACACACACATGCACAATGCACGTCGCATTGTGTGCAAAACATACATAATCACACACGTACCACATATGCCACTTTGTACATCAACATGCACACACATAAGAACATGAACACATGCATGTGTGACTACACACCACACAAGTCACACCTGTGCACAGCGCACAACACACGCAGTCACTTGGCCCACGGGCACCGCATAATGCACGACATACGCGTACTACGCACAACACACATGCAAGCTGTTTACTACACACACAACACACACGTGCGCAAACACACATATACAATGCACGCACAGATATGCGTATGCACAGCACATTTGCATAATGCACGCGCATGTGCGCGTGCACACACACACACACACACACACACCTATGGGTAGCCAGAGACCCTCTTGTCTGAGGCAATGTTTCTTATTGGCAAAATGAAGACACTCCTTCTTGTTCTAGGCCAAAGAAAAACCGTATCCAGAGCATTTGAAAACAATATATTCATTCATTCAGCCCTCATTTCTTTACTGTCTGCATGGCAGGGACCTGAGCACTGAACAAACATCAGTGACCATTTAGCTTTGGTTGTAGTGAGTGTTATGAATTCAAACTTCTGAGAGCACAAAACTGCACCGGGGTGGGCCTGGCTGGGTCTGGAAGTTTCCTGAAAAGAGCTTCTTAAGCCAAGACCTGAAGCTGGAGCGGCAGGGTTGGGATGGGTAAGATGAGTGAGGCACCCACACGCGCAATGTAAGGAGCCACTCTCCCACGCGCTGACCTGTATTTGCACGGCCCCGAGGGTGAGCGCCAGGCAGGCAGGCTGAAGGAACATCCCGCCTCCCTGGCCTCCGCCCAGGGCTCAGAGGAGTACATTGTCTCGCTCTTGATTGCGGCTCTACATGGACTCGCTCACCCACAGGGTCAGAGCATGTGTTTGCTTGTTGGGAAACTCTCTGGGCTCTAGGAACAGCAGTGGCTTATAGGAAGGGACTTCCCCGAACTAACCAGCCACTTTGGCCCTGGCTGCTGGACCAGAGCCCTCCTCTGCAGCTGGCCATGGTCATGGTCGGGGAGGACAGGGGATGTACAAGGCGAGCTCAGCCTCTCCCTGGGTCCAGCCTGCATATTGTCACACTTCCCAGCTTGCCTCCTGGCCGTGGGGCCACCCTGCCAGGCTCGGCTGCATCAGCACAGCATTCTGGCCCCTGGGCACTGGGACTGTGCCCTGAGTCTAGTAGACTAAGGAGGGCAGCATGGGGTGGCTGTCCAGGGAGACTGGAGCTTCTTGGATTCCAATCCCTGCTTTGGTACCTGCCAGCTGTGTGACCGTGGACAAGTTACTTGACTTCTCTGTGCCTTGTTTCCATACCTATAAAATCAGCCTGATGGTAAATCCTCTCACTCATCGGACAGAGTTGTAAGGACTGGTATATGAACAGCTCTTAGCCTAAAATCAGGCACGATGGCAGGAGTCACGTAAATGTTAGTTTCAATTGTTATTTTGACCCAAAAGGAAAGCAAACAATAGCAACAATCATAATATCAAAATGTATCAAGGCCGAGTGTTAGAGCTGGAGGGTGGGTTGGAGAACATCTGCCCCAAGCTCACTATGTGTTGAATGGAAAAAGCTGTTTGACCTGATAATCCCGAGACAGAAGGACTAGAACCGGGGTGGGGAAGAGAAGAGCAAGTAAGAGCTCCTCCTTTTCGCACGTGGAGCGCTGGTTAAATCACCGGACCCACCCAGAGTTTCTCACTCAGTGGGTCTGGGATGTGGTCTGAGACTCCAGGGACCACATCTTTGGAATTGCTGCCCTTAGGACAGTGGAGGCAGAGTGGAGAAAGTTGGCATCCCTAGTCTGCCGCTAACGTCTCAGAAACAGGGGAAGCCAGGGCCTTACTTACAGTGGATGCCGTACCTCGGGCAGCGCCCTCTGCAGGGGGATGCGGGCACTGAACGCCTCCTCCAGGCTGAGTGGGGTCAGCTCATCTTCGGATACCGCCCCATCTTCCTCCTCGGCCGCCCAGTCCCTCTCTGGGGCCTCTTCATCCTGCCTTCTGCTCGGCTGTTTGATGAGCCGGTAGCTGCCACCTCTCCTGCCCTGGGTCTTGTTCCTTCTGGCCCTGGGTGAGGCCACGGCCACCAGGAGCTGATCCTCCCGCAGCGAGATAAAGGGGGGCAGACCCTCCAGGGGGCCGTACTCTTGGCCCTCATCCTCGGCCTCCAGCACCCATTCCTGGGATTCCCCGAAGTGCAGGCGGTACCCAGCATCAGGGCTGCGCGGGGCGGCCTGGGCTGTGCGGGCAGGGTGTGGGGCGCGCGGGGGAGGGCGCAGCATGGCCACCATCAGCAGGGCGCATCCCAGCATCAGTAAGAGCAGCAGGAGTTGCAGTCCGCATGGTCCATGCCGGCATCGCTTCCTTAGCAGCATGTTGCTGGAACTTGCCAAATGCAACAGGTCATATTCAAGTCCGCTCCCTCCTCCAGCTCCAGGTTCCTTCCGGCGGCGTGCAGGAGAACCTGGCTTCTAGTTCCACCTGGAAGTTTTTTGCTGGTCACTTAACCTGCTCCTTTTTTCCCATCTGACATTAGCCAACAGCATGTGTGAGACTGACTTGCACTTACAATCAGAAAGCCACGGGACCCAGGTCCCACCCTGGCTCCTCTCTGAGTGGATTTCTGTAATTGCCTTCTGAAAGCCCATTCGCGGGGTCTGCAAATGGAATCGTTTTGCCCCCTTTACCCCCTTTATCTCCTTGGGGAAAAAATTATTCCATTCTGCTCAGGTGTTTGGTCTCACGTGTTTCGTCTCCCCCCTCCCCCGCCCTTTGCATGAATGGTCAGGTTGCTATGCGATGTCTTTGGGGGGAGCTGGTGGGTCCTCAGTCCAGCGGAGCTGACAGTCGTCCTCCTTTGGATGCTTCAAGTCAGGTCAGATCAACAGATGTGAAGCCGGCAGGCAGCGCCTGATTTCCTTTCACACATAGCTCCGTGCTCAGCTGAGAGCCCTCTGCCAGACACATCGGGAGCCAAGCATGCGCCTCGCTCCTGGTCCTAATGCCCTCACTGTTCCAAGGCTTTGCACAATCCCACAGAGCACAACTCCAGGGCAAAATAAACACCGGCACTGCCAGGACCAAACCCAAACAGGAACATCCCAGAAGTTCAGATTTGAATCTCACTGATAGAAGACTTCTTTACCCACCCACGGGGGCAGGAAAGAGTATTCCCTCCTGATTTCAGAAAGGCTGTACCTGCGGGCATTGATGCAAACAGCTAGCTATCTATTGCACCCTGAGCCTCCCACGAGTGATCTGGAAAGTTAGGCTGGACTCTCCCTCCTTCTTGAGGACCACTGTCCTCATCCTTCTGAGAATGAGGAAAGCTGGGGGGAGATGCTCCCTGAAGTCCCTCCTGCCCACAAAAGCATCTGAATGCCTCTTATACACGGCCACTAAGGGGGGGAAATCAGGAGAAGAGTGGCATGTTCTTCAGTTGTAAAACCTCCTTCATTCAACCAACAAATATTAATGAGCACCTACTATGTGCCAAAACTATTCCGGGACTGGGAGTCCAGCAACGAATAAAACGATGTGGGGATGAGCATCTGGGGCAGAGGGGATAGCAAATGCAAATGTTCTACAGCGAGCATGTGCCGGGCCTTTCCAGGAGCAGCAGAGAATCCAGTGTGGTAGGAACAGAGTGAGGAGGGCAGAGTGTGATGAAAAACAGGATGAAAGGGGTAAAGGGGGTAAGAAGTGAGGGGGGATCATGGAGGACTTTGGAGGGCATTGTAGGGCTTTTCCTCTTTGTTCTAAGTGAGATGGGAGCCCTCGGAGGGTTGTGAGCAGAGGACAGACACAACTGACTTAGATTTGAATGGGATCACTCTGGCTGCTATGTTGGGATTGGACTGGGGGAGCAAAGGGCAGAAGCAGGGAGACCAACTCAGGTGCTGTTGCAGAGAGAAATGATGAAGGCATGGACCAAAGTGGAGGTGGCGAGGAGCAGTCAGCTTCTGGGCATATTTTAAGGAAGATCCTATAGAACCGGCTGGTGAATTGATATCCAGTGTAAAGAGAAAGAAAAGAGTCCAGGATGATTTCAAGTTTTTGGTCTGGTAGTTGGAAGAACAGAGTTGCCATCAGCCAAGATGGAGAGGGCGGGAGTTGGTAGAAGGAGATATATGACAGCGGCTGGTTGGGCCATGTGAAGTTTGAGATGTCAAGGGGAGATGAAGGGTGGACGGATACGTAATAGCTGGAGGTTGGGGGAGAGGTCTGGCCTGCAGATGGTAAAGCAGCGCAGGGATGGTGCCTGAAGCCATGAGATCCAAGGGAGTGTTGTAGATGGGAGAGAGGAGGGAATCCGGCATGCTAAGAGTTCCTGGGCTCCCGGCTGGATTAGCTGATTAAGGGTGACTAACCATGACTGTGAGGTACATTTCTTCTGCTGACTGCAGAACTGCCAGTCTGCCCAGTAACCAGGAGTGTGTGTGTGGGGGGGGGGGCTGTCAATGGGGAATTCCTGAAATGAATTGCTCATTTTTCTATTTTGATTTTGATCTTAGAATGTGAGCTTAAACATCTCACAGAAAAAAAATGTTTTTCCTTTTGATTCAGTTGCTTCTTCCAGAGCTCCAGCTCAGTGTGTGTGTGTGTGTGTGTGTGTGTGTGTGTGTGTGTGTGTGTTTTCTCTAAAGACATTCAGAGTCAGAGGTGACATAGCGGGTTATATGTGATTGTTCTTAATAGCCTAGCATAGTGTCCCGATGGACAGCAATTAGGATTGCTGGATTAGACCATATTTTCCAAATCCCACATCAGGGTGTAGTGGGGTGGGAGTTATATGGCTTTCAGGTCCAAGAGGCAGGCACTCTGGGAGATGTCATTTCAAATTTCTGGGGCATTTTGAGGTTAACAAGGATGATTCCAGAAGACTTTCAGAGAACAAGGAATGTGCAGTCTCCAGCTCCAGGTCAGAACACCCTCCCCGACCCTCTCCAGCAACACTGGTTTCAAACTCACCAACCAACTCCCCTCCCCTCCCCTACCACTGCCAGGGCCTTTACCTGGCTGATCCTTTGTTTGACCTCTCCTTCCCCAAAAAGCCAGCCATAAGGCTCATTTACTTGCTTTCATGTTTCTTCCAATATAGCCTGTTCAGCGAGGCCTCTCCTGACCCACCCTTTCACACCAGAAGCCCCTCCATCTATGCATGGCATCCTGTCCTCTTGCCTTGCTTTCTTTGAGAATCTCTGTAGATTTGTCCAACACTTGATAAACAAGATAACTCGGTTCTTTGCTGTCTATGCCCCCATCCCACCCCCGTAAAAGGTAAGCCCTACAAGGAGAACTGTTCCATCGGTTCACTGCTGTTTCCCCAGAGAACTGTGTCTGACACAGAGTGGGCGCTCAATAAATATTTCTCGAGTGAACATAGAGACAACAATATAGCTATTCTGATTCAAGTCAAGGGAGGTCAGCATGTCCTCTGAAACTCCGGGATTTAGATCAGCCCTAAAAGGATTCCCCACAGCCCATAATCATGGGATGATACTTGAAGTCTGCTAAGAATGAAATAAAATTCCCACGTACTTCCCCCATGGACAGAGTCACCCCGAGCGGAGGGAGCGGGTGGGCCCTCCTGGCCGCAGGCCACTGGGACCATCTACACATGCTGCTCTGCCCCGTCCCAGCTCCTGGCTCCTGGGGGTGTTACTTTGCTGTTTGTACATCTTCTCTCAGCTGGAGCCTCCCTTCAGCACCCAGATGTCAGCAATGCATCCTCAGTCTACAACCCTGGCTCTTAGCTTCTGTCTTTGTGCAGCCAGAATTTTCCTCATGATGTCTTCTGCTCAGAAACAGAACCAAGCAAGCCATGGGTCCCCAGACACAACACAAAGTCTTTTTAGTCTCCATGTATTCCTCTCAGCCTGGCTGGCTCAGTCAAAAAAGCGTGCGACTCTTGATCTCGGGGTCGTGGGTTCAAGCCCCCGTTGGGTATAGTGATTACTAAAAAATAAATAAACTTTAAAAAAAAGAAAGAAATGGGGCTTCCCCTAGAGACATCCCTTCTGTCATTACCCAAAGCTTTGAGGGCTACCCTGCCCCTGCCCAGGGCTCTTTAGGGGAGGAAGGGCTGGACACAGTCCCATGGCCCCTGTCACCTGTCATCTCTCTCCTCTCTTTCTCATCTGTGTTCCTGTTGTGGGTTGAACTGTTATGGATTGAACGGAGGGTTGAACCTCAAAAGATGCTGAAGTCCTATGGTACCTGGGAATGCGACCTTACTTGGAAATAGGGTCTTTGCAGATGATCAAGTAAGATGAGATCATTAAGGTGAACCTTACTTCAACATTACTGATGTCCTTATGCAAGGAGAGACTTGGCTGCAGACACACACAGGGGAATGCATGTGAAGATGAAGCCAGAGATCAGGACGATGCACCAACAAGCCAAGGGACGCCAAAGGTTGCCAGCAAACCACTAGATGCTAGGGGACAGCACGGAACAGATTTCCCCTCACAGCCTCAGAAGGAACCAACCCTGCCGACACCTTGAGTTCAGACTTCAGCCCCCAGAACTGTGAGAAAATGAATGTCTGTTGTTTAAGCCCCCCAGTCTGTGGTGCTTTGTTACAGCAGCTCTGGAAATTATTACAATTCCTTTTGCCCGCCCACCTTTGCTTTCCCTCAACTCTCCCTCTCCCTGTCTTTCCTTTCTCTTCTCTCTTTCCACCTCTCTTCTCATATCACACTTCCTCTGCAGTCAGTGTGCTAGTCTTCCCATGGTGCAGGCAGCCTGAAGAAAGCCGCCTCTAAGGACTGGACCTGGCTTGGCTCTGGCCTGGGGCTCTTGGTTCTGGTTTAAGACAAGCCAGGTCTGGGTCCCTCCTGAGGCTATGGCCTCGTTCTCTTCACCTCAAAGCTCCAGTGCCTGAGGTCCTTCCTTCTTCCCTCCCTCCCGCCTCTCCCCCGCCCCCATCCTCCCTCCCCCCTTTCTCCCTCCCTCCCTCCCTCCCTCCCTTCATTCCTTCCTCCCCGCCTCCTCCCTCCCTCCCTTCCTCCCTTCCTTATTTCCTTCCCCCCTCCCTTCCTCCCTCCTTCCTCTCTCTCTCTCCCCCCCCCCCGCCCCCATCCCCAACCATGGGTTTTTTTCTGATCACTGAATTGTTGAAAATGCCAACCATATTCTAAAACTATGGTCAACCAGTTCTTCCTGATGCTGGGAAAGTGTTGGGGGATGGTTTGAATTTTGTTGATCCTTAAATTGAATTTTCAGTGCTGCAGTTGAGAATCACAGGCTCTAAATGAATTTCTCTAAATGAATTTTTTTGTAGTTTTGTAATGATACATATACGTACCAAGAAAGCTATAATTTAGGGTTAGATTGTGGGGTTTTTGCTTATTTGTTTCTGTTTTTTTTTTTTTTTGGAATGATTTGTTAATTTTTCTAACTTTACCAAAATCTGCAGCTTATACCTCAATAGAACAGGGGTATTTTAAATCACACAACTGCAGAAAAAAACAAGAGCAATATTGGGAGCTGGGGCAATGGACACTCCAGTTGGGTGCCCACTGGGATGTCTGCATGTTACTTCCTTTAGCTTTTTGTCCGCCTGTTTTCTCGTAGGCCACAGCACCTTTAGTGTACGAAAGTCTGCTATTTGCCTAGAAAAAAAGTGAAGTCTTCGATTCAGTCTGGTAGCAGGTCAAAGTGCTGGAACAAGTCAGAGACCAAGAGCCTTCACTGAAGGAACAGTGGACATCAGCTAGTACATAAACTCTGCCATGCAACAGGAGACCTGGCCTAGGCAGTTCAAGACGTCATCAACAGGTGAATCATTCAGTTCCCATCTGAACTTGAGGTGGAGAGAAGAGCCAGAAACAAGATGAGAAGAGAAAACAGTTCCAAGCGCCTGGCCACAGGCGTGTTCTCTGTGTGATTTTGTTATGCTATATGGTGATGGCCGTGAGCTTTTTGGCTTCCCCTATTAACGGTGGCTCCATCTTTGTCTCTCCCACACGTAGCACAGTGCCTGGCTCAGCAACACATGTCAAATGCTTGGCTCTTGGAGATGAGACCTGAGGTACACTACACATTGTGCACTGAATGAATTGTTGACAATAAGGTAACAGCCTGGGATGGGTGCCAATGTTCGGCCTTAGAAAGGGGAGAAGGCAGTGAGAGGCCCTGCATGCCAGCCCCACCTCCTCCCTTCCCTCAGACCACCTGACAGGACTGGGACTGAGGTGGCCAACCCCACTCCTGCTTCTCGGATGTAACCCATTCTGCTCGGCTTTCCTTGTGCCTGGATTGTCCTGGGAAAGAACATTACCGCTGATTAGGGTGCAGCCACGTGTGGATACCACAACGATAAGCATTGACGGAGAGCAGTTTTTACGCAGGGCTACCTCAAGGGAGGAGTGGCATCTATGATCCTTGTAGGGCCATCTCCAAATGCAAGAGTGACCAAGAATAGAGGCCCTTCTTAGCCCTTCTCGGACTTCCTGAGCTAGAGTTGATGGGGGGTGGGCCCAGGCATCTGTGTTTTAACGAGCCCTCCAGATCCTTCTGATGTCTGCTAAGGATGGAGAGCCCCCTCGTAAGGATCAAGCAGAGAAAAGTCAATTATCATATGGTTTCACCTATTTGTGGAACATAAGGAATAGCATGGAGGACATTAGGAGAAGGAAGGGAAAAATGAAGGGGGCGGAAATCAGAAGGGGAGACGAACCATGAGAGACTATGGACTCCGAGAAACAAACTGAGGGTTCTAGAGGG
>NC_138369.1:74168469-74193549 GCF_054177405.1 Leptonychotes weddellii
GAAATATTTCTATATATTCACCGAAGGAAAGGGCTGGATACGATGTTCCCCAGAGATTTTTCACCACTAATGTTCTATAATGGAAACTGGACCTGCATTATAAAATGGAGATTTTGGTTGCGCCATTTATACAGAACCTCTGAATAGTCATGCAGTTGGAGGAAAGTGAATAAATCTTCAACATTCCACATAGCCTCCCTGCTTTCTGAACAAGAGTTCTTGGGATAACCAAATTCCTAGCATCTGCAAATATAACCCCATGGAGAACCAAGTCATCAGCCGCAAAGAATCATAACTTCAGGCACAAGACTACCCTGCATTCCCATTAAAAAATGCCCACGCTCTTGGCTCAAAATATTGATTTACATTTTAAATTATATTTGCGTATGGATTTCAGAAGACCCCCCCCCCCAACAGCTCTGTAAATAAATCACGTAAATTAATTAGGAGAACTGACTGTGGTAGCACTCCCGATCCAGCAGTGAAATCACTCACAGAGTGCAGAGCTGAGCTTATAAACCAATCAAGATAATCGTGTCCTTGATTGGGGAAGAGAAGTGTGCAGTTGAAAGCAATCGTCTGCTCCTTACTGGGACTCTTAGAGAGACCAGAAGACAATGTCAGAGAAAGGCCAAAAGGCATTTCTTGGGTTGGGTATTCGGGCATTAGTACTTTTCTGTATGAGTCATGGGGGGGAAAGCATGAATCTTGAAAAGGTAGCTTTGGATTGAAAATTGGAAGCCTTGCATCATAAAAAGCAGCATGATCTGCTTCGTAGAGTCTGTCCAATATTTTTTAGGCTCTGCCTCTTCCTAAAAATAACAATTACCATCTGCATTTTATTTATTTATACTTTAGGCCTTTCTTCGGAAAGGATTTATGGCAGCTTGTGTGTACATTCAATTTAATAGGACAGAATAAATAGCTAAAGACTCTGGGTCAAAGGGAAAGTCAGCTTGGGGCACCTGGGTGGCTCAGTTGGTTAAGCGACTGCCTTCAGCTCAGGTCATGATCCTGGAGTCCCGGGATCGAGTCCCACATCGGGCTCCCTGCTCGGCGGGGGGTCTGCTTCTCCCTCTGATCCTCTTCCCTCTCGTGCTCTCTGTCTCTCATTCTCTCTCTCAAATAAATAAATAAAATCTTTAAAAAAAAAAAAAGGGAAAGTCAGCTTAAGGAGTAAGATGAAAACAGAAGTAAAGTTAGCACATGAAGCGTAGACCATGCAGTCTGTGCAATTGCTAAAAGTGAGCCACTCTGATCTTCCTAGCAGCCAGTGTAAAGAAGGAAGTATGATTAGTCCTCAGATTCACAGTATTCATAGAATAAGAATATTCTGCCTGGACAATCAATAGATTCTCCTGGTCATTGTCCATGAAACCTAGGGTTCAGGCTTTTAATCTTTATTTTCAGGGTTTTAATCTTTAAATGGCAAGTACCTAGAGAGAAAATGTCTATATTGGTCAGTTAAAAGCAATGCTAAGTGCTTTGACAATCAAGAAAACATAATATAAGGGTTATATTCTTTTTGGTTTGAAAAAAAACTGTTCACACCAGGACTTATGCCTGTGTGGAGATCCACTCCACACTTGCGGGGAGGTGGGCTGGAAGAGACTGTGGATAGAAGCACACTGTTTTTTGGACATAGGGGCATTCAAGTGCCAGTGTTCTAGGTCCTAGGGCAGTGGATCTCAATCCTGGCTGCACATCAGAATGACTGAGAGCTTTGAACAACATTGAAACCCAGTCCCCCAGGGGATCCTCATGTATAGTCAGAAATGAGGACCAATGCCCAGGGCATGAATGGGGCTGTTTCAGGTGGGAAAAACCCAGGGTAGCTACTACGAATCACCAATCATAGCCATAGTTAGTAAGATGCCCCTGCTATATCTGACTGTGAGTGATGGAAGATCCTGGTGAACAATGAGAAAAAATGTACCTGGAGATGGTAGAGGAGTTGACCTGTTGCATCAAATTGTTGGAACTTAGTCAGTTAGTCTTGGAGGATGCCTGCCCACAAGAAGGAATTAAGCCCTTTCAGAATGGGGCTTCCTCCTGTGACTTTAGTTTGTAGAGTGACCAGCCATCTCAGTTCTCCCAGGCTTACCAGACCATGGGGCTTTCATTGCTCAAACTGGGAAATCCCAGCAAACTGGGATGAGTTGGTCATTCTGTTAGTCTGACATCTTCTCAAGACAGGATCAAAGAGTAAAAAGGGGTGACTTGGCCAAAGAGGAAGAGTCAGGCCTGAGACACTTGTGACTCGTTCTGAGGCAGAGCAGGTTTTGGCTCTCTGTGGATGTTTATCTGGTCAGCTGTGGCCTCCTTTCTAGAAGGGCTGCCAATGGCAGGGTTCTCTGCCTTCACCTCTGTCCCTATATCCCTGAGACATCTCTGTGTCCTCTCCAGATTCCAGCAGGGGCCCTGGGCCCTGGAACCTTTGGGGTCTTGAGAAAGTGGAACTCCCCTAAACCTTGAGATTTGTACTTTGGACCTGTAGGATCATGGCTCTCCTCCAAAGTCAGGTCACAGGACTTCAAGACTCACTGCATTTTGCCTGAAAGCTTTGTCCTTGAAAATCAGGTGGGCAGTCCCTGGGTTACAGACACGCAGATAAAGCAGGATCCCCACAGGTAAATGGTGACCTATTACCAGGGTTGGTTTCACAGACATTCACAAAGGGCCTATGATCAGAAGAGCCCATGTTTGGTTTAATGGTTTATTGTCACCATTTTGAAATCTTTAATAAATTTTGAGCAAAGCATCCCACATTTTCATTTTACACTGGGCCCTACAAATTATGTAGCCCAAAGGCTTCCCCACCCCAGCCCAAAGGCTTCATTCTACCCCAATAAATTACCTTCTGCTACCTTTGCCAGGGGTGCCATCATGAAAAAAACTGACAATAAAATGGGGAGACTTTATCTCAGGAACTCACAAGCGTGGCCAACTCCTGAGACTGTGTTATAGCACCTCATTATAAAGCTCTTCCAGATACCATATATGTAAATAACCTCAGATGCATAGATAATAATAAAATGTAGTAAAATACTTAGGAAGTGATAGATTTTGAGTATCCCTTACCTTTTCTTTTAATATACTTCACTCAAGTATAAATTTACATAATTTAATTTTTAATAATGAGTATGTTCAATAACCAGCTAGGAAGATTCCTGAAATTTAACAACTGGCTGTGTTTAGCTAGCACTTCTGGAACTGGGCTCAGTGATTAACAGTGCTATGATCAATTAACAGTGTCTCTTAAGGACACAGAAGGGAAGATAGGTGGCACACATTTTCTAGAATGCCAGTGACTTTATGAAAACAACTTTTGTTTTTTTCATTGCAAAGAGCCTGGAAAGGAAACGGCACATTTCTCCCTGGGAAGGGACATGTAGATCTTGCCCCTGGTTTACAATGCTTCTTTAGTTCTATCTGATTGCCTCTCACTGGCATTGTCAATGTTCTGGAAAGAAAGGAGTGGAAATAACCTGGGGACGAATTTCTCATTTTTGTCGCAAGTTGCTAACAACTCCATTAGTACTATACACTCCAGAAAAGTGAACTACTGAAATGTGGGCATAAATAGTTTGCAGATTCTTTTGTTTGAGTAGAGAGAGTGTTTAAGGTCTGAATCTCACAGTTTAACATCTCATCAAAACTTTCTGCACCAACTTTCCCATTTCCTTTTTTTTTTTTTTTCCTGGTGGTATTTGCCTGCAGATGAGCAAATCTAGAATCACCCTGGTTCTTGGAGGGACCAGGCAACAGCCGCCTCAGTAGAAGCATGAAGGAGTTAATGTGACTTCCACAGTGTCAAAAGTGTCTTAATGAGCTGTTAGTGTTTGGTACAAATTGCCTCAGTGGCTATGAGGACTTCCAGATACTGCTTTTGGAGTTGAAAAAGGCTCCCCAAGTCCAGAGCCCAGGCTCGATTCCCCCCACCTGTTGCTGTATCTGTGGTTACTGCAAGGATCTGCCCATAGTGGGTGTTTGATAAACCTTCATCCCAAGTTGATCAGTTGGAGGGTGTTAGCTACAGCGAAGAGATAACCATTCTTACCAACAGACTTTTTTATTTCTTTATTGAGTTATAATTTACATGTAATAAAATACACATATCTTAAGTGAACAGCTCAATACTTTCTTGTATATACATTTGTAAATATCCATGTGACCACCACCCTATCAAGATGTAGAATGTTTCCTTCACCCTAGAAAGTTCTCTTGTATCCTTTTCCAGTCAATGCCAGCTTCCCCAGAGGCAACCACTATTTCCATCTCGTCTTAAGGTTGCCGTAATAAAATATCATAGGTTAGGTGGCTTAGACAACAAAAATTTATTTTCTCATGATCTGGAGCCTAGAGGTCCAAGATCAAGGTTCCGACCAATTTAGTTCCTGTTGAGAGCCCTCTTACTGGTTTGTGATGGCTACCTTCCCACTGTGTCCTCACATGACCTCTTCTTCGTATGCAAATGAGCCCTCTGGTCTCCCTTCTAGAAAGACACAAATCATATTGTATCAGGTCCTCTCCATTATGGCCTCATCTAATCTCGATTTCTTTCCTAGAGGCCCCATCTCCAAATACAGTCACACTGGGGATTAAGGCTTCAACACAGGAATTTGGGAGGCACGCAAAATTCAGTCCATAATAGACCTCTATCACAGATTAGCATTGCTGGTCTGAGAGCTTCATATACATGGGATCATAGTATATGCTCTTTTGGGTGTGCTTCTTTTGCTCAGTGTAATGCTTTTGAGATTCATCCAGGTTGTTGCATGTGTCAGTGGTTCATTCCTTTAGGAATGAACCTAAGTATTTGGGAATACTGAGAAGTATTTTGTTGTACAAATAAGCCATAATTTGTATCCATTCTATTGATGAACATTTGAGTTGTTTCCAGTTTGCCAAGAGATGTATTTTTTTAAGATTTATTTTAGAGACACAGAGAGAGAGAGTGGGAGGAGGGGCAGAGGGAGAGGGAGAGAATCCTCAAGCAGACTCCCCACTGAGAGTGGAACCTGACGTGGGGCTGGATCCCAGAACCCTGAGATCATGACCTGAACCAAAAGTAAGAGTGGGACATTTGATCAACTGAGCCACCCAAGTGCCCTGAGATATTTATTCTTTGTAGGTCATTATGTTAGCTCCTGGGCTATAAAGGAATGTAAAATATGTCCCCGCCCATCAGGAGCTTATCCGTGGGGGTCTGTGCTTGAAAAATAGCTAAGACTAAACCAATGTATCAAACAAAATATGACTCTGACTCAATGAATAGAAACTGGGCAAGGAATCAGGAGGAGGGAGTTTTGAAAGGAACATCAGTAAAGTCTGTTTGTAAATACATGCACTTAGAAGATGAGCCAGCTTAAAAACATCAGCTGCCAGAGAACCAAAAGCAACTTCAGATGAGGTTGGAGCAGGCAGGTAGTTGGGCCTGTTGCATGGGTACCTCTGGGAGGCCTCCCAAATGCCTCATGGCCTGTGTCCTAGGCCAAAGAGCTTAATGAAATGGCAGCAGGGTGAAAACATTCCCCTTAGAACATATCTGGCTCCTGTTTTGTTTTTGTGGTTTTCTCCAAGAGGGCGGGGAGGGAAAGGCCTGTCTTCAGAAGGACAGCTAGTTGCCACATCCACCATCAGGAAGGGCTCTCTGTGGCCAGGCATAGATGTTCCAAGTGGTGGAAGGCAGGGTGGGCAAAGGGGATATTGGTCCTGGGTCCCAATTTGGGGTCTAGAGGGTGCATATTCAGCAGCTCTGCCCCAAGGGTGGAGTTGGGTGAGTTGGGTAGAGTTTGGGGCACCAAGAACAGTGCCATAAGGGTAGATATGGGGCTGGAACATGACAGCCCCCTAAGGGGACCTGAGAGTCAGTGGGCAGTGCTTATTAACATCCCTGTCCAGGAGGCTGAAGGTTGAGGTCTCGTATGTGTTTTCATAAACCTTTGGAAGCTCATCTCTTCAAATCTTACCTCACCAAGCTCTGTCTACTTCTTAGGGCTTTGCCTTTCCTTGCTCTGGTCACATAGCATGATTGAGTTGAAAGCGACCTTGGAGCTCCTAAGCATTCAGAGGTGAAGGAGTGATAGAATGGGCAAGTTTGGGGAGATTTCGGAGAGTTTTTCGATGAAATCTCTGAACCATAGTTTCACGATCATGTCGGTGATAATGACATCAATAAGATCACATAATATTAATGTTCTGCTTGCTTGGGTTTTAAATTTTCTTTTTAATGTTTTTTTTTTTCATTGAAAGGACAAAAACCATCTTAAATAAAATTTGGGGAAAAATGAGAAATCTTCCTGATAGCACTTCCGTATAGATATCTTCATGTTTGTCTTAACTTCCAGGTTATATTGCAAATATTGTATTCACACATGCTCACCTCAGCATTTTCCGAGTTGCTGCAATAATCTCGACAATGATGATACTTACTAGCTGCACAGTATTTAATGTTGATGTACCATATTTTCCTATTATCCGTTGCCGGACATCTTAGAGTCCAGATTTTGCTATTATCTGTAACTCTGCAACTGAGTAATTCCTTAAAAAAATTTTTTTACCCATAGGTGCCACTTACCACAACCCTGAGGGAGGCCCAGGGTGTCATCAGTGACAAAGAACAGAAAGATGAAGAGGACTCATGACTTAAAACTGTGTTGTTGTGGGTCCAAAGAGAACCAAAAATGGAGGTGCGGTGGGGGGGACTGCCCAAAGCATAATGTTTCAAATGCTAAAAAAGCATAATTCTCACACAAATACATTATGAGTACATGCCAAAGTTTTATTTTAACTCATTAGTAAGAGAACCAGGTGTACAAGATGTACAAGATGACTCATATATGGTAGTAAAAGAAAAAATGTGGAAGGAGTGGGGCGCCTGGATGGCTCAGTTTCTTGAGCATCCCGCTCTTGGTTTCTTGAGCTGGGGTTGTTGTCTCAGGGTCCTGGGATCAAGCCTCGTGTCATGCTCCGTACTCAGTGGGGAGTCTGTTTGAGATTCTCTCTCTCCCTCTCCCTCTGCCCCCCCCCCGCTCTCTCTCTTTCTCTGTCTCAAATAAATAAATAAATCTTTTCAAAAATGTGGAATAAGTTCACTAAGTTATATGCAACACTAATTCTTTTTCTTCAAGGCCACAAAACTCTAACCTTTAAAGTTATAGTTTCTCGCAAACAGAAGTCATTTTGGTCTCTACAGGAAAAAACCCATTTGTACCACTATTGGATAAACACCCTTTGTATCTTAATTCTCAACGAACTAATAGCTAATCTTGGAGAATTCTACCATGTTGGATCAAGAGTAAATAGTAAGTTAAACAAAGTTACGTTCTGCTAGAAAGTCAAGTGACCCCGAGGCAGGCTTGACCACAAGGGTCATGCGTCTATTTTGCTTTATTTCTGACTTTGGGATGTTGTTTTTCCTGAAGAGAGAAGTGACCAGAGAGGAGACTCCCCTCTAGGTATTTCAGTGCAGGGCGGTAAGCTGGGTTGTTTTGGGGGCTTGAAGCCTTGAGCACAAGAAAGGGAGCTTTGAATACTGAATGCCCTGCCATTGGGGATGGACAGAGAGGGAGAGCACCCCCACCCCCAGCACATGAGAGGAGCAGGAGTGGGGCCCTGGGATCTGGTGAGAGGCCCAGACTGCCCCTAACTCCCGAGGATTCTTGGAAGGCTGCCTGGGAGGGACCTTAAAAGCTCAGGTGGAACATGTTCATTTTTTTTTTTTTAAGTTAGATTCAATCAGCCAACACAGAGTACCTCCTTAGTGTCAGATGTAGTGTTCAATAATTCATCAGTTGCGTATAACATTTTACAAAGCTGAGTGATCCTTTCCTTACAGGGTGGAGTTCCACCGTGGTGCTTTCGTGCCATGAAGAGTATTGTTCACTTTCACCACTGCCACTTTCTCACCCAAACATCACTTAGCACCCCGAACCTAGAGCCTAAAAGCTTGGCTGTGCCTCTGGCTCTTTCCTTTCCCTTCCAGGCCCTGGCCCACGATCATCTCGTTGCCCCTTCCTGCAGTTCCGGAGCAGAACCCGGCTCTGGGCAGCAGAGCAGTGCGGGGAGCTTCTGATTAAGGAAGAGAAGGCCAGTCCCCGCATTTCCAGGACTTTCTGGTTATAAAAAATGGAAAGCCCCAGGACCCCCCTCAGTCCAGGCAAACCAGGACAGTGGGTCACCCTAAGTCCAGGCCCACTTGCCATCTGAGCAGCTATTGGATGCTGCTCTTCCCACCCCTGGTGGTTCTTTTAACTCTTTCCGCTCGGGTTTCCTAGACCTGATGCTCTCGTTGTAGCTCTCTTGAATACCCTCTCAATTCGTGAAGCTCAGGCCATAGGTCGGGACTCATAAAAGTGTCCTGTGTATTTCAGTCTGGAACAGAAATGGATACCAGTGTTGCATTTTTGTTTTCTAGCAAGGAGATATTTGTGGAAGCTTCTGAGAAGACAAATTGAACAGGAAGGGGTGTTTGCTTTCCTGGATCAGAAAAGAATCACACTGCTTTCTTTCAGTCATGGCACAGAGTGACAGAGTCACAAGAAGGAAAGGACAGAAAGAAAATGTTTTCTGGTGGAGATTTGTGAATAAAGGCTCCTGCGTGGAGACCCAGGATTGTGAGACAGAGATTGACAGTGGTTGACTGTGGTCCACTCTTGAAGGACACTTAACTTGCCATGCTTATTTACACCTGGGTGCTGTTTCCAGATGCTCTCTCTAGGCATTTATTCTGCTCAAGGGTCTTTAGAAAAACAGGTTAATAACTGGCCAAGGGAAGGGAGGAAAGGGAGACTGTGTCAGTGTGGAATGGTCCATGGCTGAACTCCTCTCAGGGATGAAGGCAAAAGCAGATCCCAGGATAAGGGGGCATCACGCACAGCTCTGAAAATAAAATGTTATTGGCTCAAGTCTGAAACTGTCACTTTCCACTGAGATGGAATATATTACTTAGAAAAGAGAAGCACCAAATATTATGTAGTCTGCCTTTGGGGAAAGAAAAAAAAAAAAACACCCACTTCTTATAAAAACACTTTTTTGGGATGAAGGATTTGATTTCAACTGATGAGTCATCACTGTGTTTTTTTACCACTTCGCCAAAAAATGAGGTTTTTAAAAAAGCATTCCTTGAAGCAAATTCTTCCATTGCTTGGGTTTCCCTCATCTGAGAGAAAAGGCATTCTAAGCACTTAGATCCGCAGTGCCAGAAGTTGTCCCAATTAGCAGGAAAGATGTAGTGGGACAAGATTCATAACTACCAAGTTCCAGAGTCATCATGAACAAGCAACCTCAAGGTAATAATTATGATTTAGAAAAAATAAATGATCAAAAAACAAATTTTAAAACACAAAATTTCAATGAGTAAAGAGTATGTTTTAAAATGACACAATGAACATCAGAGAGGCAAAAGAATTTAAGAGAGCTTGGAGAGCATAGTAGTAGAGGTAACCCGTCTTGGCTTACCAAGGCCAGTTTTATTCATGCTTGAAAAGCACCCACTTTTGCTCTCAAAATGTCTTGCTTTGGACAGTGAGTTATATGGTCACTCTAGGTGTAGTGGTTCTAAAACATGTCTACAGACTCATTGACACTCTCACCATCAAGAAGGCTGTATCCGGGACGCCTGGGTGGCTCAGTCAGCCAAGCATCAGCTTTTGGCTCAGGTCACGATCCCAGGGCCCTGGGGTCAAGTCCCGCATCGGGTTCGTTGCTCAGCGGGGAGCCTGCTTTTCCCTCTGCCTGATGCTCCCCCTCCTTGTGCTCTCTCTCTCTGACAAATAAATAAAATCTTAAAAAAAAAAAAAAGAGTCTACATTCCCTCCCCTTGAAAATGGGTCAGCTTTTGTAACTGCCTGGATAAGTGGGGTGTGATATGATAGGACTTCTATCCTGCTCTCTATCAGGACACACACCCTAGAAACCCAGCCGCCATATTGCGGGAAAGCCCAGGCCACACAGAGAAGCCACACGCATGTGTCCCATCGGATAGCTGTGGCTGAGGTCCCAGCGGATAGCCATCATGAGCGTTCAGACAGCTGAGTGCCTTTTCCTTCAAATGATTCCAGCACCTATCTCTTGAGCCACCCCAGCCAATGCCAACTAGAGCAGGGGTGAGCTCTCCCCTTTGAGTGCTCATCAACATGATGCACTATATTGTCATTGTTTTAAGACTAGGCTTTGGGATGGTTTGTTATGCAGCAATAGATAATCAGAACACCACTGTATTTTTATTTCTTAGAACTCTCTCAATTGTGATATATAAATATTTTTTAAATGATTTGCTAAATGTCTGTTTGTCTTCCTAAATTGCAAACTCCATGAGAGCCAGGACCCTGAGTGCCTTGTCCACTGTTGTATTTCCAGCATGTGACAGTGGTTGATCATACAACAGGGGCTCTTATATATGTTTATGGAACGAGTCGTGTATACAAATGCCTGAAAAGTACATGGGAATGCCAAAAAGATGGAAATGAAAATCAGAACAGTCCCTGAGGATCTAAAACAATTATTTTGCTTATTAGAAAAGTGAGGAAGGATATATTGCTCATACAAGACATCTGAGGAGCCTTGCTGCCATTTTGCAGTCTTGCATTTATCAATCATCCATCCACACTTGGGTGCACACTAACATGCTATCTCAACAAAAGCCTTTTGTAATCTTTTGACACCTTTAAGAGTTGGGTTCAGGGTAGATTCTTGGTTTACCCAATTTCATTAATGTGTTTATACAAGATTTAGCTGTACCCACATACCAAAACAAGTATCACCTCCCATGGGTGGGAAGGTGTGTGTCAGACTCTACTCCACAGAAGAGAGTTTGTTTGAAGGTGGGTATATTCAAACTGGCAAAGTAGGAGACTCAAGGAGTTGACAAGTGTTATTGCAAAATACTTAGCTATTAATTTTGAGAACATGTGGAAGACCGAGGTCCCAGAGGCAGGGAAGATTACAACAGTGTCCATCTTTTCAAAAAAAAAAAAATAACATCTCAAGAAAAAAGAGGGGTGCCTGGGTGGCTCAGTCCATTAAGTGTCTGCTTTCAGCTCAGGTCATGATCCTAGGGTCCTGGGATCGAGTCCCACATGGGGCTCCTTGCTCAGCGGGGAGCCTGCTTCTCCCTCTGCCTGCAGCTCCCCCTGTGTGTGCTCTCTCTCTGACAAATAAATAAGTAAAAAAAAAAAAAAAAAAAGAAGAAAAAGAAAAAAAAAGAAAGGAGAAAAACAGAACAAAACACCAATTTATCAATTTGTGAATGCCAGGCAGAACTCAAGGTCCTGAGCAACCAGCTTGGTTAGAAGAAGATGGATTTGGAGCCAGGACCAGCTAGCTGTCTCCAATGGGAGTGACAGGCTGTGTAAACAATGGCAGAGTCTGAATGACTGTATTTGGGCTTCTCAGGTGTTGTCTGCAGGTGAACAAATCAAATACCTCTTCAAAGCGCTGGGCCTGAGAAGAGTTGGTGAAGATCTCCTACTACTGGGGGAGAGATAGACAGCCTTGTGAATTGGAGCCACTCAAATGTCACGTAACTTGCACTGGTCATCCTTCTGTGTATACCTCTTCCATCCTCTGGCTCAGTGTCTCCAGGGGCTGCATCTCTAGTCTCGTTTGAGATGGGAGAAGGGTAGATATTAAATACCCAAGATGGGAAAGGGGTCCTCGTCCACTGGTATTAGCTGGTGATGCACACACCCCCTTCTTTTTAAATCCAGTGTTCTATCTGTCCCACTCATAGTGCTATGGACTGAATGTTTGTGCCTGAATCCCAATTCATATGTCGAAATCCTAACCCCAGTGTGATGGTATTTGGAGGTGGGGCCTTTGGATGTAATTAGGATTCCTTATAAAAGGGACCCCAGGGGCGCCTGGGTGGCTCAGTTGGTTAAACGACTGCCTTCGGCTCAGGTCATGATCCTGGAGTCCCGGGATCGAGTCCCGCATCGGGCTCTCTGCTCAGCAAGGGGTCTGCTTCTCCCTCTGACCCTCTTCCCTCTCGTGCTCTCTGTCTCTCATTCTCTCTCTCTCAAATAAATAAATAAAATCTTTAAAAAAAATTAAAAATGAAAAAATAAAAGGGACCCCAGATTCACTCTTGCCCTCTTTCTACCATGTGGGGATACAACAAGGAAACCACAGTCCACAACCCCAGAAGAGGGCTCTCACTGGGACCTGACCATACTGGACTGATCTCTGACTTCTTGCTTCCAAAAACGTGAGAAATAAATTTCTGTTGTTTATAAGCCCCTCCGTTTATGGTTATTTTGTTATAGCAGCCTGAGCTAAGACATCTACCAAACCTCTGTCCTTTCTAAACTCATTGTGTTCTCTCTGCCCTCTGTAAGTTTGCCTTGAAATGCCCTACCATTTCTCCCTCCCGTATACTTCTTACAGTTAACTTTACTGCTCTCCTCTTTCAAGTGTCAGTTCAGGTATTGTAGTAGAGACCACCTGCACCCCACCAAGATCCCTGTTAGCTGGCAAGTATACTCACCCCAGCTGCTCAAAACTACATCCTTCTCCAGAGATCACCAGCTGCCAGCAGGAGCTTCTCCCAGAATTATGTAGGATGTTAGGTCCTCTCCCCCTCGGGAGCAGCCTGTAGCCTGATAAGGAGCACAGAAGTCTGGCCTCTTTGACCCCATGAGGGGCAACTCTGGTGTGATTTATACTCCCTCCAGATATACCTTTGGGATCAGACTAAGGATAGACTACACGGTTGAATTCACATGTATGCGTACATCTATCAGGCTTCCCTCATTTCTTCACAGGTTTCTTCTGATCTCCTTCATTAAATCACTTGTCTAAGATTTCTCCTCTCAGACTTTCCTTCCAGGGAACCTAACCCAAGCAGAGTTGTCTCTTCTAGGAGACTTTCCCTAACCATTTCCCACCCAAACTGAATTAGGGACCTTCTTTTGGGCACACACCACTATGCAGAGCTTCTCACTGAGTATTGGAATCCTTGAAATACTTGTCAGTCTCCCCATTTGTCCACTTGAGAGCAAAAACCCTGACCCATTGATCTCTTCCTCCCTAGCTTCCAGGACACTGTTTGTCTGGCTTTTACTGGGGCTCAGGAAAAGTTTGATGAGTTGAATTCTTGGGGACATTTTTGAAAGAGAACGTGCTAGTGAAATGTACAGAGGTAAATAGAGGAGGTTTATTTTGGTCTCCTACATTGGAAGAGGGTTCAGAAAAAAAAAAAATCACAGAGGTGGTTATAGAAATAGGATATGGGCCGTGAGATATTGATCGGCACTATTGAAAATGGAATGTAATCTGGCAGGTGGGTCAGTGAATGATTATCAAGTCAGTTACTTACAAGGTACATTGGAAGGTTTCTTAAAAATGTCATACATGGACCCGACTTCAAACAACTTAAAATCCAGTTTGGGAAAGATTGGTTGTAAATATATGAAGAACCATTCCAGAGCAGAGCACGAACCAACTTCTAGCCCCAGTAAAGAACAGGAATAAATAGGTTTAAACCATGGTGAGAAATACGGGAAAATCTCTGAATCAACTTTCTGACCAGCAGGGCATTGGAGGTCTCGCCAACATTGACAAAGACTCTGTCTTTAACCAAACTTGAGTCAGGCTCCTCTGTGACCTCTTCTTGAGTAGGCCTCAACCTCAGCCTAGGAAAACTGCAGACTTCCAGAACAAATTATTTGTCCACCTTTCACACTGAAAGACTTAAACAACACCAGCAAGTTTCTAACAGCTCAAGGGTGCATTCCTAGAATGATGGCCCCAGTCTCCTTAAATTCCTGCTTTGAGAAAGCTCAAAGCTGCCAAAAGAATTTACTGTTCGTTCTAAAACATGACTATAGGCTCCTGACCTCCGTTTTCTTAGAAGCATTAGTTTAAAAACTTGCAACTGTAAATCTTTTTTCTGTCCTTTTGTGACGTGCCTTCCACAAGCCAGGAATGTTTTTCTCAAGGACCTGGAAGCCATCACTTTGAAATGTAACCATCAACCAGAAAGGTAGGACCCTGTCACCCAGTTTCTGTGGGACGGTAAGAGGCTGACTACAATAAGCAAGCACAGGTGGCCTATTCACATCAGTCTTCTTGCCCTGACCCCAACTTTTTAAAGTACTTTTCCTTTCAAGTACACCCCAGCACTTGAAAACCCTCCTGCCTTTCATTTCTGTGAAGTCAAACTGAGGTCTCTCCCCTACTGCAGTAGTACTGAATAAAATCGTGCTGCCTTCACTAGTGTTTGGCTGTTTCTCTTTGGCAGCACCCAAGGGAAGCTGTGACTTCAACATTAGTGGACAGCTCTGATGAGAAGAGCAATGGGGTTCTACTTCAGAGGTTTTGTCCTGTAGTGAAGTAAGAGGTAGACAAAGTGACCTGTCAAGCCCCTCTCCTGACCAATTTGTCAGATCGTTAGTAAAATATCCTTTAGCAGCTCTGTGAGTTTAAGGAAAGGATGAGGCAATGAATTAGGTCCCCAAAGGAAATAGAAAAGTTGTCTCTCTAGTAATTAAGCATGAGACTGGTCCTGACCCCTGCTTCTCCATTGCTGGGTGACTTTAGATAGATTACAGAACCCCCCTCCCCCAGCCTCGGTTTCCTAATTCTATAAAAAGAAGGGGTTGCACTAGATGATGTTCAAGCTCCCTTCCCTAAATCCCTGAATTATCTGGAAGAATCCCTCCTGTTAATCACCCTTGATGGCTATGTTGAAATCCCTGTCATCTGTGTGTTGAGGTGGGGGAGGAGCCCTCTACTGTATGCCAAGGAAGAGCTCTCACACCTCTTCTAGGGCCATATGTGGCCAGGATCCCCTGGGAAACCAAAAGCACACATGGTTGCCAGAGAGTCTAACTTTGTGACTCAGAAATTGCCATCTGCTAAACAGCTTTTAATTGAAGCTCCAAGAGACAGAAGCTGGCTGGAAAAATCTTGCAAGTTGATCCAATAGGATTATCTTCTCTAAAAGAGGTTTCTCTATGTTTAATTAGTTGGAAGCCATTTTGCTACAGATGGATTATTCAGGTGTCAGTCCTTTTGGTGCCCTGCCCCCTCCCTCTGTGTTTGAGTCCCACAGATTCTTTACTTAGCAGCAGCCTCTGATTTTTTTCCACCCCGGAGACCGCACTGCCCATCCTCTGAGGCACCCAGTGTCACAGAAGCCTTTTCTCCACCACTCAGGATACAGGTGAGCTATTTCACCGTGGATGGAGAAGGCAAATGCAATCAGTTCTCAATTTTTGGTAATCTGAGTCAGTTACATATACTCAGGAACCAAAAACTCATGGTCACGTTGATCTGCACTGAGTCATCAGGAAGGCATGAGCCTGAAAAACAACACTGACCAAAAGGAAACCCAGTCATTTCAGGGGCAGAGTGTTAACCCTTTGCAGTCAGGGTTAGACAGGGCTTTCAGCTTCATCTGCAGCTGGTGAGAGGTGGGTGAAGGAATAAGTACCCAGAGTCAGAGGCTTCTTCCAGTCTGGGCTGCTGCAGTTCCTCGTCTGTCCTCACGGCATGTAGTGTGAGCTTCTGCTATGACAAAGTGGGTAGAATCAGGCAGTGGAGACAGGGCATCGGAACCAATGTCAGACGTGGCTGCACCAATGAAGATGCTGTTCAAAGTGCTTCTAGGTTTGCAACTGGGTAAAATACTCAATTTCAACACAAAAGTAGGTAATATTTTCTTCATATAATGCTTTTATTATGGAACATTTCAAAACATACAAAAGTAGAGAGAACATTTAAAGAATTTCCATATACCAATTGCCCAGTCAACAATTATCAACTCAAGGCTAATCTTGTTTCATCTATACCCCACCAATCTCCTCACGCCGCCTCACTCCCCATATAATGTCTTCACATTTCATAAGGAAACCAAAGCTATAAGCATAAATGAGGAGGAATAAATTGGGTCGGTTATTCTCAATGAGTGGGGAGAGGCAGAGGGTAGAGGGCATATATTACATTCTTTGGCGTGACGTGTGTGTTTTGGAAAAAGCAAGATCGATAATACACTGTTCTATAATTTTTATTTGAAACATGAAAAAACAATTGTTTTCATAATATAAATTACAGAAAGCAAAGTGAGACCAAAGTTTTCATGAGTCAGAGGGTGGGAATGACATCAAACCTCCCAGTCTGTGAGATTTTTATGTTTATCAGAAAGAGGTCATGAGTGAGAATAGGTCATGAAATATAGAATTAGAATCTGTCCAAGGTCCCTTTCCTCTTTTACCTCCCAGGATTTACTATCTTAACACCTGCTCTTTTATAGCATCTAGCACAGTTCTGTGTAACCAGGAGGCTTCACTAAACGTTTTGGAGAAGTGGCCTTTCCTAAAGTCATAGTTAAAATATGAACCAGTGGGAGATTTAGAGGAAATTGCTCATGCACAGTTTTCACATGGCATTTCCAAATTGGAAAAATAAGCAATCTCCAAATTGGAAAAAACTGCTTAAAAAATAAGCAAACTCTGTAGTTTTAAAACTCTGTTCCCTGGAACCTTATGGCTGCAAGAGGGGATTGGCAAGAATTGACATGTCCCGATCAACCTTGGAAGAACTGAACTCTGTATTGCTTTTGTTTTATATTTGGGTTTTGCTATACGATTTCATCAACATTTCAAAAATGAGTTCTATTGCTAAAAAGCCAGTGATGATAGTCTCCTTCCACAGGGGAGGAGCTGGTGATGCAGAAAGGGAAATGTGACTTAGCCAAGTTCACACAGCAGCGTAGTGGAGTTGCTAGGACCAGAGCCTGGTATCCTGGGATCTATGGGCAGTTGACATGGTTGTTGGATTGGAAGCCACAGAGAAAAGGCGAAAACCCTTTGGAATGCAAGTGCTGTCCACACAAGTTCTCCTGCTCTTCAACCCCAGGTCAGGCTCAGCAACTTTCCAGTGGTTTGTTCTGTAATTGTTACAGTGAGGGAGAGGCCTTGTGGTCCAGGAAAACAAATGAATAGACAAACAAACGAAAAAGCAGAATCAGACCTATAAATGCATAGAACAAATTGATGGTTGCCAGAGGGCAGGAGGATGGGGGGATAAGCAAAATGGATGAAGGGGAGAAGGAGATACAGGCTTCCAGTTACGGAACGAATAAGTCACGAGAATGAAACGCACATCATAAGGAACACAGTCAATGATATTGTAATAGCGTGGGGGGACAGATGGCAGCTACACTTGTGGTGAGCGCAGCATAATGTATTAACTTGTCAGATCACTATGTTGTACACCTGGAACTAATATAATATTGTGTCAACTATACTCAAATAAAGAATTTTAAAAAGAAACAAAGAAAAGAAAATGACCTAGATCACTGCTGTGCTGCTGGTCGAGGGACATGCCCCTGAGCTCTCAGCCAGAAGCTCATCTTTGCTAAATGTTTCTCTCTCACTCAGCTAATTCCCCAGAAAGGAGACCATGGACACATCACACCATTAAGGAGCAATAGAGGAACTTTGGTTGGGATATTTGGGAGGATTCCTGCAGAGGAAGCCATTGCTCGGAAACATGGCAACATGATGAGAACACAGGCTGTGCTTTTCTCTGCAGAGCTAGAGAACCCTTGACTCGTGGCCCTCAGAGTACCTGCTCGTTGAGCTAAGGCTGTGTCAGTGGTTGCAAAGAAATGATCAGTAGACTGAGCACTACCCTCAGACATGTTTTGTTTAGCTTGCACGGTGTTTGAATATTTTTTTTTTAGTTAGTCACCAACTTAAATTGGGAGATTAAAAACTAGATTTCTGGGGGTGCCTGGGTGGCTTAGTCGGTTGAATGTCTGTGGTTTCAGCTCAGGTCATGGTCTCGGGGTCGTGGTGTCCAGGTTGTGAGATAGAAACCCGAATCAGGCTCTGCACTCAATGTGGAGTCTGTTTGTTCCTCTCCTTCCCCCTTGGCCCCTCCCCCACAAGCATGCACACTCTCTCTCTCTTTCAGATAAATAAATAAACAAATAAAACCTTTTTTTGAAAAAACTAGATTTCTGGTGTCTCTTCAAAAAAAGGAAAAGAAAGAAAGATCTGGTAACAGTGGACAACACTGACACCCAGCTTGCTTCACTTGTTCAATTTACCTCCTGGACCCTATAGCATTCTGGCTTGGTGACTCAATACTCTGACAAAGCGCTTCAAACAAAAATTCTCAAAGGTAGGATCAGAATACTCCTGGTGCTCGCCTGGGGTTCTACCCAAGAGATCCTGATTCCAGTGCACTAATAAGGCTCAGGATTTGCATTGTAAACTGGCAGCCCCTGGGTTCTGAGGCAGGTGATTTTATGTCATCGTTTAAGAAAAGCAACCATAAAATCAAGGTTCTCAATACTGGGTGCACATTTGAATCACCACTGGGAGATTATACAATATATTCAGCTTTTACCCCAAACTAAATCAATCAGAAAACACTAGAGGCATGGCCCAACATGGTTAATATTTCTTCATGCCTTTTTTTTTAATTGCCCCCAATACACAAAATTCCAAAGAAGAGTTCATTCGACTCCTTTAAACTTCTTATCTAAATGAACCAAATGTTAACATCTTGCCACATCCACGCCATCACATGTACTTCCCTTTAGCCAAACCATTCAAAAGTCGGCCAGAGACACTTGCTATTTGGCCCGTAAATGTGGCAACATGCCTCCTTTTATTTATTTTTTTTTAAAGATTTTATTTATTTATTTGACAGAGAGAGACATAGTGAGAGCAGGAACAAGCAGGGGGAGTGGGAGAGGGAGAAGCAGGCTTCCCGCGGAGCAGGGAGCCCGATGCGGGGCTCGATCCCAGGACCCTGGGATCATGACCTGAGCCGAAGGCAGACGCTTAACGACTGAGCCACCCAGGCGCCCCAACATGCCTCCTTTTAGAACGAGTATATTCTTTTACACAACCACACAGCGTCACCAAGCCTGAGAAGAATCACTGTTTCCTGGTGATTAGATTCAGGTCAGGTATTTCCAGCAAGAACCTCACATAGGTGATTCTTTGTGATGTTCTGTAGCTCCCACCACATCACATCAGGAGGCAGAAAGGCAGTGGTTCACAAACTTTTGTGTGCACCTTGAGGGCTTGTTAAAACCCAGGCTGCTGGGCCCTACCCTTGTAGATTCTGATTCCAGAGGTCCGGGATGGGGCCCGAGCACTGGCACGTCTCACGAGGTCCCAGGTGATACTGATGCTGCCCGACCAGCCTCCCAACTTGGAGAACAAGGTCATCCCACCAACGCAGTAAGTATCGGTGATGATGACATGCAGGCAGCCTCGAGAACCGCCGCTAGTCTGGCCCCTTAATACTCAGATACAGTCCCGAAGGGGGGACCTCGGGCCCCACCCCAGATCTACCAACCCAGAATCTGTATTTTAACTAAATCCGCAGTGATCCAGGTGCACGTTCAAGTCTGAGCAGTACTGCTCGGGAGCACCTGGGAGCTTCTCCCACACCTGGCGCCGGGTGTCTCTGGGAGCCAGCTGAGCCCATGCTAGTGGGAGGGCTGTGGCTTCAAGGCCACAGGGAGGGAGTGGGGAGAAAATACCACCTACCAGCTTCACTCTGCGCCCTTTTCCCACCCCTGCTTCAGCTTTGTCAAGTCCTTTTGAAGAGCCCTCACCTGAGTTCCAAGGCACCTTGAATTTGGGTGCCTTATATTTCCTACTTCTCTGGCTTGGGGTCCTCACACATGGCCTCATTTAATCTTGGGATTTCTGCGTGCACAGCATTTTGCTAAGCCCTGAGGATACGCAGGTGACTAAAGCAAAGTCCCACTGTCAGGGAGCCTGCAGCCTGGTTTTCTGTTTCCCAGCTGGCCACCTGCATGGCCTTGGAAGGTCCCCACCTCAGCCTCAGAGTCCCCCTTCGGTGGCCTGTTGTTTCCGCCCACTCCTCAGCTCTGGACCTGCAGGGTTGGGTCGGACACGGAGCTCGTCTGACCTCTTTTTCTTTCCAGTTTAGGGGCGGGTGCTATTTGGGGCCATCTACCAGCTACCATCCAATAGTCATTCATCAAACAAGTATCGGGAACCCACTGTGCACTAGGCCTTGGATCCCATGAAGACACGGTTCCCGGCTTTCGATTACCCACAACATGGAAGAGGAGATGAGGCACTTATGGAGAAGGAAACACCACCAGGAAGAATGTGTTTGGAGACATTTGTGAGATTTCAGACTGGGGAGAAATCACTTCTCAATGTGGAATTAAAGCAGGCTTCATGGAAGAGGAGGTGACATGTGGAAAGAGGCAGTTGACATCTTCAGGGTTGGCTAAAATAACCAGGTGGCTTGGTTCTGCTTTGAGACAGGCCCAAGAGTTGCTCAGATTCAGACATTGTTTACTGCAAACCCACTTCCGCACCCTGGGCGTCAAGGAGAAGGCAATATATTTGCTCATAAAGCATTTTACAAGCCTGAGCAATGGGGCATGGATTGTAAAGGGCTCTAACTAATTCAGTGCTGGGGTAGAAATAGCTTCAACATGTGGGAGGAGAAGAACCAAGTGGGTAATGTGACAACTGGGGATTGGAAACAGCCGGCAGAAGGACTGGTCTGCACCTTCCACTCCTGGCAGAGAGCAGGTCTATCAGGACCATAAGCAGATGGCTGGGCCGGGGAGCCTCGGCAGCAAATCTGGGGCTGGGTAAACTGTTGTCCTGGGTGAAAGTGAGTTCAGGGATGGTCAGGAGAAGGGGACAGAGGAAGAATCAGAAAGAGAGCGGCCATCTCCCCAACGCAGAGCCCTGAGCAAGGCAGAACCATGATTCCTGAGCTTGAGCATCAGTTCAGAAGGATGCTCCTGCTGGGGGTGGTCAGGGAGGGCTTCACGGGGGAGGGAAATCTTGTGACTTGAGTGGAGACTTTCCAGGTCGGTGAGGACTGGTGGGAAAGTAGAGAACAGCCCACAGGAAGTACATGGCTCCCCCTGTGCTGCTTCTTCCCCTCCCCCTGCAGCCCTGTCCTTTGCTGTGAAACTGGGGTACCCTCCCACTATGACTCCGGCCCAGTCCTGTGCTCTCTTTGACCAATAGGATGAGACAGAAGAGAAGGCGTGCAATAAAGGATTAACTCAGCAAGTCCGATGGTCCAAACCCTGAACGTTGCAAAGGAAGCTTTGGCCCTGGGCTGGTACCTGGTTCCCAGGAGGTAAACCTCTAAGTCCTCAGAATAGCCTGCTTGTTAGGAGGGAGGCCTGGGGCTGGGCCAGATAGTGATGCTAACAGTGTTATTAACGATGGGGTCCTTGGGCTCCCTGGTATCAGCTTGATCTCTGGAAGGACAGGAAAGGAGGCTCAGTCGCGCGGCAGTCAGCCGAGCCTGTGTGACCAACCCCCAGTGAGAACCCTGGGCACCATCTAATTGGCAATGTCCCATGTATGATGTCACCCATGGTTGCTGGGAGAAAGAACACCGTCTGTGGAGCTCCACTGGCGGCTTGCCCCTGATGTCTCTTACACTCTGACCTGTGAGCTAGTGCTGATTTACTCTGTATCCTTTTGCTAGGGCGAACTGTAGCCTAAGTATAACAGCTTTGCTAAGTTCTGTGACTCCTGGTGAACCTGGGGGTGGCCCTGGGGACCTCCAACCTATGCACGGTATGCCAATCCTGAGCCTAGGCTTGAAGAAGCCTTAAACATTTTTCTCTTTGTTCTCTTACATTCAGTCAATTGCCTTGGGAAGAGTAGGCTTGGGGCTGCCCACTAGTCCAGGAGGGGAAAGAGAGATACATGGAGCAGGGCCACTGCCAAGAGGTTTAGCCTAGATCCATTTACCCCCAGCTGGCTGTCCAGGAGTGAGCCCCACTGAGAACAGCAGAACCACCCAGCTGCGCGACCTATCCCAGACCCCAGGCTGACCTACAGGCTCATGAGAAATAATATACACTTGTGGTTTTAAGCTGCTGAGCTTTAGAGTGCTGTATCCACCATGCAGCGGTAGAATCGATAAAGCCCCAAACAACTGTGGTGGCCCCAGCCTTGCTCTGATATCAGGGCCTCGAAGGGCCTCTGCAAGGCGGTTAGTCTGAGGGACTATCCGTCCCCAACTTCCAAGTCAGGATAGAGTCACAAAGCAGACAGCCACGTAGCTTCACTCATGCACACGCAAGTGGTCAGTGTCTCCAAAATATGCCCAAGTGTCACCAAGGCTTGGAGGAAGGGGCACAGGTGATCTGGAAGCGGGTTTAGGTAAAAGGAAGAAAGAGCGGGTCCCAGGGAGAAAGGCAAAAAGAGGAAAAAGAGAATAAACATGAGGAAAAGGACTGTATGGAGGGCGGTGTGGGGAAAAAATCTTGGGAATATTTTTTACAACCTTCCATCAGGTTTATGTACTCTTATA
Organism: Leptonychotes weddellii; assembly: GCF_054177405.1. Taxonomy (NCBI): domain Eukaryota; kingdom Metazoa; phylum Chordata; class Mammalia; order Carnivora; family Phocidae; genus Leptonychotes; species Leptonychotes weddellii. Next base: position 74,190,775 of record NC_138369.1, read on the forward strand.
CCAGGCAGCATGTATCTTCCAAAATGCTACAGGCTTCCCAGGCTCAATCCTGGATGCATTTATGTCTTTGCTCAGGCCCCTACTCTTCTTGGATATACCATTGACCTTTTGGACTTCAGCACAGTTTTGAATTCTCTGGCTCTGACTCTCTGTACCCTCCCTCAAACAAGGTTTGCTTCGTCTCTGGATCTATCCACTCCCAACTTCCCTGGTGTCCCATCCCTATTTGATGGAACCCTAGCCTCCAGGATCCTCCCCAGGCTGATGGCCTCTAGCCCAGGACTCTACTGACCACCTGTGGTAGGTCTGATTACTTTAGAACAAATATTCACTACCTTTACCCCAACTCCTTGAAGGGAGTTGCTCACACACACATTGATGTAGAGCTTGGCCATGTGACTTAGTTTTGGCCAATGAAATATGAGCGTAAGTAAAACTTTTCTCATTCCAAGCTTATGTCTTAAGGGACATCATGTTTCTGCCTGTTCCTCTAGGAGATTCTGATCCATGAGAGACCATGCCCCAAGTCCCCTCATCTCATGTTCAGAAGGAGACATGGGGGGTAGATGTGAACTTGATCCTCAGCTTGAAATAGAGCTACCTTGGTCAACTCACAGGCATTAAAACCAATTTGGGGGCGCCTGGGTGGCTCAGTTGGTTAAGCGACTGCCTTCGGCTCAGGTCATGATCCTGGAGTCCCAGGATCGAGTCCCGCATCGGGCTCCCTGCTGTCAGCAGGGAGTCTGCTTCTCCCTCTGACCCTCCCCCCTCATGCTCTCTCTCTCTATCTCATTCTCTCTCTCAAATAAAGAAATAAAATCTTTAAAAAAAAAAAAAAACCAATTTGGAAGCAGCTTATTATGTAGCACTTTATAATGGTTGCTGACTACTGCACCACCCATGAAGGGGGAGAGCCAATGTCTTGCTGAAGCGGGATCACCATTATGACATTAGCTACCACAAATCACTAATTAAGGAAAATTCTTTTTATTCAGAGACACTTCCATAAGCCCATTCTTGGTATCAACATTTTTAAGCCGCATAGAATTTGGCTATTACTTGTTCGTGAGATTTGGGGAAATGATGCTAAAACATGAATGCTCTGAAGAACACTCAAGGGGGCATTGGTCTACTATCACCAGTCCAAATGAAGGCAAGATACTAAGTGTCATTATCATCTCAGGGAAAGAAAGTTGTGCACAAGCACATTGAATCCCCCCCCTCCTCCTTTTTCATTTGGCTACTTTGATGTGGGAACGAATGTAAGTCTGAGGGGTATGGGAGAGCTCACTTGGTATCCAGCTACAGGATGTGCTTATAAAAAAAGATTTTGCAGGGGCACCTGGGTGGCTCAGTTGTTAAGCGTCTGCCTTCAGCTCAGGTCATGATCCCAGGGTCCTGAGATCGAGCCCCACATCAGGCCCCCTGCTCCATAGGAAGCCTGCTTCTCCCTCTCCCACTCCCCATGCTTGTGTTCCCTCTCTCACTGTGTCTCTCTCTGTCAAGTAAATGAATAAAATCTTTAAAAAAAAAAAAAAAGATTTTGCAGGGGCACCTGTGTGGCTCAGTCAGTTAAGCATCTGTCTTCGGCTCAGGTCATGATCCTAGGGTCCTGGGATCTAGTCCCACATCATGGTCCCTGTTCAGCAGAGAGTCTGCTTCTCCCTCTGCCCCTCCCTCTGCTCATGCTCTCTCTTGCTCTTTCAAATAAAAAAATAAAATCTTAAAAAAAAAAAAAGATTTTGCAGACCTGATAAGATACCTTGGAGTATGTGAAGGGTTGCCATGGGGGAGAGGGATTAGACTAGTTTTCTACGTGAGGTGGAAGACATAGGAGTAAAATCAATATTCAGAAGAATTCTCTGAAAAGAGACATCATGTACTGCCAAAGGAGAGGAGTTTTCCATCACCAAAGCTATTTATGTGTTGAATGGATGGCCTCTTTCATTCAATAATGAAACTCAATAAATTCCATTCAGTAAATATGTCTGTGGAGCCTGCCACATTCCAGGTATTACTCGAGGTGCTGCGTGATGAACAAAGCAAGCATAGTAGCTTCTCTCCTGGAGTTTTAAGTCTGGTGGTGAAATTAGGTATTATACATGCAACACAGAAGTGGACATATAGTGGCAAATTGCAGAAAGTGCCTTAAGAGTATAATGACTGCTTTACATTGGGTGGCCAGGGAGGATATGTAACAGACGTTTGTCACTAATGTGATTGATTACTTCAGGTGCTTGAAAACCCTTTTATCTCAGGCATATAGGCCCTTTCCCAGGACCAGTAAATGACTTGAAGTGGTCCTAAGCAGTCAGTGAACTCTCATCTCCCTTGATCAGTGACTTGGTTGTAGGGAGGTTATTTACCAATGAAATTAAAGTCATTTGTGGCCAATGAGATAGTCAAAGTCTGCCAGGTAGGCCTTATTAGAAAATTTTGCTTTATCCATTTGTCTGTTGAAGGGCATTTCGGCTCTTTCCACAGTTTGGCTATTGCGGACATTGCTGCTATGAACATCGGGGTGCATATAATGGGTGAAGGAGATGTGGTCCATATATACAATGGAATATTACTCAGCCATCAGAAAGGATGAATACCCAACTTTGCATCAACATGGATGGGACTGGAGGAGATTATGCTAAGTGAAATAAGTCAAGCAAAGAAAGTCAATTATCATATGGTTTCACTTATTTGTGGAACATAAGGAATAGCATGGAGGACATTAGGAGAAGGAAGGGAAAAATGAAGGGGGGGGAATCAGAGGGGGAGACAAAC
>NC_138369.1:74194049-74233246 GCF_054177405.1 Leptonychotes weddellii
TGGTTTATAATCCCACACAAAGCTGCCTGCCTTAACATGCTAGCTGTTGCCCTGGAAAAACTCGCCTTGGGTTCTATAAGATCTCTTTCCCTTGCACTTCCAACATAGATCCTTTATTGTAGGATATAACTCCCAGAAGAAAAGAATCCCTGCCCCTGAGATAAATGTATCAATTGTAGAGACAAGGGGGAAGAATCATAAAATCATAAAAATTTGCTTGGGATCCTGAATGTAAGATTCTGCCATAATTTCCTCTCCTTCCTGTTAAAAGAGGGGGGTGGGAGGATGGGTTAGCCTGGTGATGGGTATTAAAGAGGGCACGTTCTGCATGGAGCACCGGGTGTTATGCACAAACAATGAATCATGGAACACTACATCAAAAATTAATGATGTAATGTATGGTGATTAACATAACAATAAAAAATTTTTTTTAAAAATGTGTTTTAGAAAAATGACCTTGGGCAGGAGGAGAATGGTGGAGCATGGCTGTGATTACTCCAACCAGATCATTTCCACCAGCTCATTCTCCTGGAATTTCCATTCCTTGGAACATTACTACTGCTTAGCAACGTGGCCTAAAGAGCCAGGCTGACATCTTTGGTGGATTTTGAAAGAGAGTCATGCCTTAGATGAGTCAGCTTCAACAAAGAGCTGCAAATTCAGTACTCCCTACTTACTCCTTATGCTCATCCTGATGGTGTGAGTTTTGGAGGGACAGAGGCCAAGGAATCTGTCATTTGGTGAAATATACAAAAAGGGCACAGTTGAGCAATTTCAGGAAAACCGTAACCCAAGGTGAGTTCAACATACAATGTTTTCTACCATCATTTGCAATCAGAGGATTATAAATGGAAGTCATTTTTTAAAATACATAAATTATTACTGACGTAACTATTAGCATTCTTGCTTCCTGAACTCCAAAATGTTTGTCTTCATTTTACAGACCATCAGATGTCTGTCTCCTAGATCAGCTATCACCCCAGACCACCCTCCCCACACCACTCTGGGCATGCACTGGCCCGCCCCAATCTTCTACACTGCTCTGCCACCTTCCCACTGGACCCTTCAGGTCTCACATTCCTGCCATTGTTAAAAGCTTCTAGAGCCTTGCCATCTTCTCAGCCTTCCTTTTAGCCTCTTGCCCTGACTCTGGAAGCTAGGTCTGCCCTGAAGACACCACCTCCCCCTGAGCCCTACCAAGTGGAGTCTGCTTTGTTCCTTCAATATTACCCTCCTTGCTCCACTACCGCTTCCAAGCCATTTTCCATTCTTCTATCTGCAAAACCCCAGCTCCTCTGAAGCTCATGACTCCAACCTAGACAAGCCCAACCTCTTTCTGGTCCTGTGTTCTAACAATCCCTATGGGATCATCCCTTAATCATGGAGGTTTCCAGCACCTGGCCCCCTATCTTTCTCTCCACTCTGGCTCTGCAACCACAATTTCAGATACATATATGGATGACTCATCCACCAACTTGGCATTCCCATTCTTTGACTGCATTTATCTTCTCTCCAATGCCCCACCCCCAGCCACCTTTGCCCATAGTCATTCTGACCTTATCACCACTGATAAAAGCACCACCCCAGAAACCTTCCCGCTCACTTACTCAGACAACCCATTCCAACCCACCAACCTTGTTTTCCATGGAGACGCTCAGTCCAGAAGTGACGATCTCTTTATCCATTACCCCCTCAAAAGCCTACCCTCCTATTTCTCCGAATTACATTTTGTGATCCAGTCTTTCCACTCACTGCCTGGCAACCTCCAGCGGCTCTCTGACCCTCTCTCCCTGCCATGTTCACATGGTTAATTTGTAACTCCGGTTGAATTCACCCCTCCACCCACTCCAGACCTCCATCTGAGTAGCAGCACCTGCTGAAGCAGAATGCACCAACTGTACCAATGGGTCTCACGTTAAATTCATGGTGACCACGATCTGACATGGGCCTTACCTGGACAGCATCCTACAGCTGCCAACATACACCCCACCACTCTTGACATACGACCCTCATGGACTTTGTTTTCTGTCCTCAAACTGCCCACATGCCCTCCTCTGGCTTTACTTCCAGATGAGTCTTAGCGGATATTTTACTGAACAAATAGTAAGCAGTCAGAAACTCTCCCATGTTCCTGTTACCAAATCTGTCAATCTACCTACATCGGTCTCCAAACCTCTGCTTTCCCTCCTGCTACAAGGGATGACGTATCCCTGCTCCCGTCTAAAGCCAACACCTCCCTCTCGCCTTCTCAAAGTTGTCACCCCTGAAGTTAGGCCTCCTCCCTAACTCCATGGACAACCTCAAAGCCATACGCTCACCCCAAGTATCTCTCAAAAGAGTGGCCCTTCTCTCCCACACCTTATCCATGGGGAACACCAGGACTAGCATGGAGTGAGAGAGTTACAAGGCACCTGTGAGTGTGACCTTTAATTTCCAGCCCTCAGTGACTTTCTTGCTTCATCCTAGTCCAGACCCTGTCTCTAGGTTCGTCAAAGCCATGCCCCAGTCTCTTTTCCTCAGACTGTGACAAACTCCTATCTCCTTTATTACATTTATCACAATTATAATCAAATAATTATGCAATTATTTGTTTGATGTTTATCTCCCCTACTGGAATAAAAGCTCCCAGAGGCCAAGACCAGATTGACCACATTGACCGTCATAATCCTCCATAAAAACTCTCTGTTCCTCAGTTTCCCTGTCTGTAGAATGAGGATAATAAAGTACCCAATAAATGTTGGGGTTTATGATTAACAGTATCCCTAGCAGCTAGTAAGTTCCCAGCACATAAGAGGTACTTCATCAATAATTATTGAATGAATCCATAAATGAAGGAATAATTCCGGGACTGAAGTATGGATGAAGATTCCACAGGGCTGAATACTTTTCTGAATGTAGTAAACTATGAAAACCTGGCAATAAAATGGCCTAAGGATGCAAGCCTTCCTCTTTTTCTGCTGGTTGGTGAAATGCGCTCCATATCTTCCTCTCCCATATTTGTGGTTACCTACATTCTGCTGCCCCAAGTGACGGTTACCCAACCAGGTCCAACCTGCCCCTTCCTTCCCAGTTCCAGGGGAGCCCAATGTGTGAAATCTTTGGCAAAACAAAATCATTAATTCAGCTTTCCCCTGACACCCTGGCTAAGGTTATCAAGCTCTTCAGGGAAATAGAAAGGCAGGGAGACCGTTCTCTCCGTTGCTACAACAGAGGGCTTGCTAAGGAGACAGACTTATCCCTTGTCCCCTTCTGGGCCCCTCAGGGTCTGCCCACTCCTCCCAGGGCCCTCCCCACTTTCCTGAGCAGGCCCCTGTACCTTGTCCCCTCTGTGTCCTTCCTCCCCTCAGAGAGGAAAAAAGAGACCCAGTCCAGGCCAGAAAGCCAAGGAGGCCCTGCAGAAAGCTTCAAGGCTCTGGTCCCTGGTGACCCATTGGCTTCCAAGGCCTCAGCTCTCAAAGCTGATCCCCCCACCCCCATCTCCCCCCTCCTCAAACACTGCAAGCACTACACCACAAAATGCCCAGATACAGGCTTCAGGGTAGCCCCACAGGATTGTCACGGATAACCCCCAGCATTTGTCAACAAGAAATAATAGCTACGACCTGTTCCTACTACCAAGAAGCGGTGTGGCGGCCACTCCTTGGTCTCTGGCTGTGGTTTCTCTCGGCCTGGTGGCCTGGACTACAGGGCTTAGAGGAGTCCCATCAGCACTCCCTGCCGATCCCATGGCTGCATCTGCAAGAGCGATTTTCTTTTATTGCCTCCCCTCACCCGTGGTTTCTCTTCCAACCTCCCCCCTTCGTCCCTCCAGTCAGGTTTCTGACTTTCTTCAGGTTTCCCTTGGGGTCAGCTGTCGAATATTTGATTTTACCTTGAAGGTGCTAGGGCCTTCCCTGTTGCCCTCTCCTGAAGCATGACCGAAATCTGAATGGCTGCTGAGCTAGAAGTGGGAGAAGCAGCCCCGTGCTTCCCAGCTTTCTAAAACCCTCTTGTGTCTGTCTCTCTCTACCCATCAGCCCTTGCTTCAAGGTGACCTTTCTTCAAGCATCAGTCTTGGCAGACATCTCTGGTCCTCACTATGTGATTGTGGTATGAATTGCCCACCTTTCCTAACTGTGAATCAAAGGAATCCTCACTTGGGAGTGGACAAGAACATCTGTGTCCTCATCCAATCTTTCCTTTTATCACCTGGTTCTGCAATCCTCACTGATCCCCCTTTGTGTGTCATGCCTTCCACATTTTCGGATTTTAGGCAGTCAGAAGGACGCTTTCTTGGATAAAAGTACCCTGGATATTTTGGCTTTTACACTGAGATTCCCACTCTCTTTAAGTTTAATTGCTCATGGTTCCAACCTGAAGGCTCAGTTGTCTTTGTAGCTTTAACTCTGCCTTTGCTATTGGGACATTAACGGAGTCTGCCCTCCTTCCCCACAGTGGGCTGTGAAATGCCTGCTCCCGGTTTACTAGGAATGCCTTGTGCTGCCTGAGCTGCTGGGTACTCTGCCTCTCCCCTCTGGGTCTTCTCTGTCGGCCTTGCAAGAGGAGGAGGAGATCTGTTTTTTAAGATTTTATTTATTTGTTTGAGAGAGGACAAGCAGGGTAGGGGCAGAGGCAGAGGGAGAAGCAGGTTCCCCACTGAGCAGCGAGCCTGATGTGGGGCTCAATCCCAGGACCCTGAGATCATGACCTGAGCAGAAGGCAGATGCTTAAGCGACTGAACCACCCAGGTGCCCCATGAGGAGGAGATTTTAAAGCCGGCCCTGTTTATTGGGTGGCAAGTGATGTAAACAGCCTGGAAAGGCCTGTCCTGAGTCATCACCAGCCCGGGTAGTTGGGTGGTGCACTGTCCACACCCCCTATCCCCAGCTATAGCTCTCTGAAGTTTTTGTTTTCATGCTTTGTTATTTAACTATTTCATGCCCATGTCTGTGCAAGCTCCCTAGGCAATGCTCCAGCCACACACTGCCCAGCTCAGTTGGGACCCAGGAATTCAGCCTGGAACCCTGAATTCAACCCCAAACACCCCCCGGGCAGCTGCCACTGGGAGCTCGTTTAGTGACAAAAAGGGTCCCAGACAGACCTGTGTCTCTAAGGCCTCCAGCTGCCTGGGCCAGGCATGTTACGCTGAAGCTTGAGGAGTTTTGAGTTTCTAAAATTCTCGGTCCCTAAAATCAAAATCACCAACTTTAAAGCCCCTGTCTAAAACATACGATGTAAATGCACTGAAAGGGAATCAAATTATGAACATTTGGGTTAATGATTGATTTGTTTGTTTTTAATATTATCAGCCATAGCAAGAATCTCTGTTGTGTTTATGCAAATTTCATGTGCAATATGAAGATGTGTGCTATGATTTTGAAATTTTTATTTTGCAACAAAAAGCCCAGAGGATCTTTTGGAAACACACACACACACACACACACAAATAAGCACAAGAGAAGTAATGCAGCAATGATAAGATCCCTAAAAAGCCATGCAGTAAAATTAAGGGAAAAAAGTTCTAATGGGTTCCATTCTAATTCCAGCTAAGTCCTCCTCAGAGAACTGAGATAAAGCATGTGTGTGTTCTAAATGTGTGTGTGGGGTGCATATGCACATGTGAGTGTAAGCCACAGGAGTGTAAGCCTGTGTGTGAGTGGGAATGTGAATGCATAAGCCTGTGTGAGTGTAAGTGTAACTGTCTGAGTGTAAATGTGAGTGTGTATGTGTAAATGGAGCTGTATTTGTGTATAAGTGTCATTTATGTGAATATGAGTGTGTGAGGGTGAGTATGAGTGTGTGTGCCTATAAGTTATATGAGTGTGAACATGAGTGTGTGTTAGGTGCCTGAGTGAGTAAATGTAAGTTGTGTGAGCATGTGAGGAAAGCTGTGTGATGTCTGCGTGTATGAATATAAATTGTTTGAGTGTGTGTGTGACTGCAAATTCTGAGTGTGTGCACTCACTATGAAAGAGGATCCAAAGATGCAACTTTACAGGATCTTGACTGAACATCCATTACTTCCGAGCATGCACACCAGCTTGTGCAACCCTGGAGGGGCCATCTCGGGAACTGGTAATGATGAGGAGGACCAGACATCCCAATTTGCTCAAGTCAGAGCTCATTTATGCCTGTTATCCTGGCATAATTATCATGATTTGGTAACCATACTGATATTGTGGCTGAGGTAAAGCTTACACCAGTAAAATACACACTTCTTGAGAGAGCAGGCCAGTGATTTTTTACAAATACACACACCCATGTCATCATACCCCAGATCAAGATACAAATATTTCCAGCACACGGTCTCAAAAATACCTTGGTTTGGAAGATGAGTCACCCTAGTAAAGTCTTCCAGGGTTTCTCCTCAGCCCACCTGAAGGAGGGTGGATTTCACTGTCCATTAACATTATCCCATCTTCTGGCCTTTGTGGTATATTTTACACAGGCTGGAGAATCACAGTAAATGTATTGCAGCTGTTTGGGAACCAGGAAGTGTTAAATTACATCGGCTCGACTTGACAGGCTCTGAGGATGTGTGGATTCTGGAAGGTGGAAACTATTAGAACAAACACCTTCATGGAAACTGCCATTAATCCAAAGTGTCTGAACTTCCCTTTACCCTGTCTCCACCACTCTGGCCTTCCCCTGCCAAACTTTCCTTTCATTAAAGGAGTGACTCATCCCCATCGGGAATCATATAGGATCTGTGGGAAAGAGTATGGGATTTGGAGTCTGCCAGGCTTGGCTTTGCAACTTGACTGTACCATTAGCTAGCTCTGTGTCTTTGGGTAAGTTAGTTAACTTCTTGAGGCCTCAGTTTCCTGAACTGTAAAAAAGGTAATGTGATCTAATCTGCAGAGTTGGGGTGAGGCTTAGATTTAATGACTACAAGGTGCCTGACACATGGGCACCAAATATATGATAGCTAATATTTAAGTCAGATTTCAAGATCAGAATAAAAACAGGGTATGGCAGATCAACTTCTCCAAAATGGCCAGGGCAATGTTTCCAGTCCCATTCATTCTTCTAGAACTTTGCCACTCCCCATCAAGAAGCAGTGTCTCCTGCACCCCCACATCCCCCTTGAACTCGACAGGACTTTGTGACTGCCTCAACAAGTGACATGGGGTAGAAGCAATGCTACATGACTTCTAAGGAAAGATGAAAAAAGACAACACAGCTTCTGCTTAGCACTCTCTCTCTCTCAGGATGATCTCCTCAGGGAAGCAGCCACCATGCTGTGAGGAAGCCCAAACTGGCCCACATAGAGAGACTCAGTGGAGAGGCCCATGGGAAAAGGAATTGAGTGAGACTCCCCAGCCATGAGCTACTATCAACCACCAGACTTGTGAGTGAACAAGCATTTAGATGATCCTAACCCTCAGCCATTGAGTCTTCCAACTGGGGCCCCAGAAATTGGGAAACAAATTTAAGCCAACTTTGCTGCGCCCTATTCAAATTCCCACCCCATGAATCCGTGAGCATGATACATGTTTATTTAAGCTTCTAAGTTTGAGGGTAATTTGTTATACAACCATGCAACTGGAGCTCAGTGTAATCAGGATCTTGTGGGATGGGGCTGACATTTCTCACATACATCTGCATCAGGCCAAGTGAATGTGAACACAGCTCTCTGCTTTGGTACATCTAAACCTCAAAGGTGGAGGGAGAGTTTGCTACACACATTTGTCCTGTTGCTTGTGATTAGAACCTGGTGTACATGTTCCTGCTCACAAAGTGAATTGGTTCCATTCCTCAAACTCAAAGTGATTTCCTATATGCAAACTCCTAGAGCCCTGTCTGTTCTTTAACACTAACCATTTGCTAGTCTGTGGGAAATGGAACCATGAAATAATGCAACTATATTATAACCAAAGATGCCTTAAGTTATATATGCAAATTGGCTGTTATCCTCTTCAAACAGCAGTTGTGAAAGCTCTAATCTGATTTATTTTCTGTCTCACAAAGATGGAAACTTTACCCCATGCCGTGAATGCATCTGGGGAAGGAGAGCATTATGGCAGACTAGCCAGGTCTCCAGTGACAGCCAAGGGCCATCAGGAAAATCAGGGCAAAAAGTGGGGCAGCAGCAAGACCAGATTTCCACACAGGCCCAAGGCAAGAACAATGGGTCCAATGGCCTAGAGCCTGTCACACTGTCATGGCAAGGAAGTTAGTTTAACAGAGTAGTGAGACTGTGGGCTTTGGATCAAGCAAACCTGGGTTCAGATCTGGTTTCTCCACATACAGGCAGTGTTACCTTGGTTAAGTACCTTAACCCCTTAATTTTGTCAACTGTAAAAATAGGACTTACATGTGGCAGGAGCAGCTAGTTGTCTACCACGTGACTAGATGGACCAATGTGACCAGTGTATTTAGGGTGTGCCTTGTCTACATGATCATCCCCTTTCCTGGTGACCTGGGAGGTCAAAGGCTGAAGACAATGACCTCACAGGATAGAATGAGGCTGGATCTTTGTGTCACCCCTTGGAAGAGAGCCACTTAACTAGGCACATACACATCAGACTTTGTGTAAGTGAAAAATGAACTTTTACCAGGTGAAGACACTGAAAATTGGTGCTGTTTGTTATAGAAGCTAGCCCACCCTGACTCACACATTGTTTTAGAGAATGGAGACGTGCATTATTGTAGATAATTATAAAGAGTTGTTTACTGTCTTCCCCATTTGAATGATGCTCTTTGAGGGCAAGGACTGGGCCCTGTTGAGCCACAGTGCCCTCCCCTGTGTCTGGTACATACCAAGGCATGTCAGCAAATCTGAATTGGTTATCTGCAGCTTGATTAAGAGAAGAGAATTAAAATCTGGGCATTTTAGTGATAGAAGAAAGAAAAGTTTGATGTTAAAAAAAAAAAAAAAAGACCATTACATCAATACTTCAGGACAGAATGTACTTATTTAAACACTTATCAAAAGAACCAAAAACAACAAAAAAAATAAAATAAAATAAACAAAAAACCCCACCTAGCAGTAGAGTCATAATTTGCCAGTTTGGAACTTTGGGGCCAAAGGGGTCCAAAGAAATAAGTTTTCTCATTAGAAGTTTTGGAAACCAAAGCTTACTATTAGATTTTCTTTCAAGTTCCACAAAGCTTTTACAAGTTAATTAAATGGTTGGCTTAACCACTGGTTCATGTTTCCAGCAGATGAAGTGGAATGAGATCGGGGAGGAAACAATTGTGTAAATGCAAACTTGGTAGCAAGATTTGTCCCAGAAAACAATACCTTATCAGTAACATCAGAGATTTCTCTTTAAATTATCAGGGTGAACAAATAGAATTTGCGTTTCTATGGAGCACTCTCCTTTTTATTGTTCCCACTGTGTTCTCACAACACTCCTAAGAGTTAGGGCACGTTTTATTGTCATTTCACAAATGGAAAATCCATGAAATAAAGTGAGCCGTGATTTGGCCAACATCTCATGGCTCGTGTAAGAATCAGAGGCCAGGCCCCCTGACTCTCAGCATAGGACTTGCTCTCCACCGGACCTCCCACGTTGAGATGGGTTCAGTGTGGATGACAGTTCACTGGGAACCAAGTCGAACTAACTGCTTTTGAGCCCAGTGTGGGTAACGTTTCATGCTTGGGTATCTTACAGGGTAAAAAGTAAACTAAGACACAGTCCTACAGTCCAACAACAACCAGAACACCAAGTAGACTGGATGGAGGAATTGGGATTTCAGAAAAGAGAGTAAAATTATGTAAGAAAACTGTCTTATCTGCTCAGCACGCCTCCCTTATTCTTCTGAAAACATATCCCCCTTTCTTCCCCTATTCCAGTCATTTGAGATTGATTCTGGATATGGCTGTTAGTGATAGCATCCTACACCTTGGCCATTAGTGGGCATGAGACTTGTTCTAGCCAATTCGAATCCTTAGTGGGGAAAAAAGAACTGGAACTAAGAGAAGGAAGCAGTCCTGCTTGCACGAGACTGCTGGTGGCCATGGGGCTTGCTTCGTGGAAGAGATTGACTGTGAAAAGGCAGCTGAGATGAGTGATGGGGCAAGAGAGTTCTGGTGGCATTGGGAATGTGGTTCCAGCTGCCTCTGCCTCAGTGGTTGCATTGAGCTAATCATTCTCTTTTCCAGTGGTGGTCAAGTGGAGCTCGGGTCACTGGCAAACCTAGTCTTGCCTAAGGCAATAGGTAGACAGGGGAGGGGAAGCCACCCTCTCTTAGGCAGAAGCTACTAAAGGAGCCTACAGGGAAAGTGGGAAGATGCAAGACTTCTTTGGGAACATTGAAGAAGGCAGGTCTCTAGGGATGAGGATCTGCATAAAGACAGAGTGAGATACCAAGCTCTGAGCACATTGAATTTGAGACTAGAGCGGAAAGTGTCCATGGAGACACTGAACAGGCAACAGGATGTGGAAGTGGGTCTACAGGGAGAAATTAAAGCTGATGCAACTCTAGTGAAAAGAGTGCTGCACTCAGAGTCAAAAAGACTTCAAGGATAAAGGGCTTTTGTGCTGATTAAACCGGTTCATGAATTTAAGAGAATATTATTAATTTGGGAGCTCTCTGCATGGAGGTAACAACAGGAGTCATAGATGTAGAAAATTCTCGAGGGAAAGAAGGGAAGAGTCTTGGATAAATGCTCACAATTAGTCAATACAATAAAAGCATCAAAGAATTAAGAGAAAGCAGGGTGACAAAAACCAAGTAAGCAAAGAGTTTAAAGAGGGAGAGGTTGAGCAGTAGTGAAAACGAACCAGTGACGCCAGTAAGGAAGTTGGTGAGAGAGAAGTCTGTTTGAATTGGAGGGGCCGGAAGTTATTGGTGAAGGAACTTCAATATGGCAGAATGCCAGCCAAATGGTGGAGTGAAGTTATGGGTAAGGTCTTCTGCTGCCAGTGCCCACCCCCATTCCTTTCATCTTCCACTGGGCTCCTGCTGACTTACCCTTGTGGAATCTGCATCTCTGAGCCTGAGGGATCTTTCCCCCAGAACCGCAGAAGGCTACTCTGCCTGTGAGGCAAGCCAGAAGTGGTAGGGAATTAACAGCTCTTGAAAGCAGCGCTTGGACATAGAGTTGGTGTATAAACACCCCACCTCTCTTGCCTTGCCCCGGGGGTGGGGCGATTCTCAGGCTTGGATTTTGCACCATTTCTCAGAGTTTCCACCAAGATTAAGCTCCAGGTGCCCACTGTGGTGGCTGGCTTCACAGCGCGCTCTTTATTAGCTGTGCTCTTTTTCCCCGTCTTACTTCTCTAGTCCCCGAGCAGCATGGTCCCTGCATTTCCCAAGAAAATGACTTGTACTTGAATCCTCGTCTCAGCGTCTGCTCTGAGGGAAACTGAGCTAAGACAGGAGCTCGTGTAACTTACAGCCCGAACTAGGACACCTATGAAGAGTGAAAAGGACGGGGGGAGGGGGAACACTGTTAATAATGATGCTGGAACAAATGGGCAAAGAAGGATTTTGCATACCTGGAGGTCTGGCCCCCTGGTTCCCTGCCTCTCCTTTGAGAAGATGCAATTCAAATGTTAATTCTTTAGAATAACAGGGAGTGAAGATGCCTTTTCTTTAGTGACCATTTGTGCTTCGTGCCCCATTACCTGGGGGGCTCTGGAAAAGAATATGTCAGCTCGAGAGTGGGAAAATATCTCAGGAGGAGAATGGACCATGAGAAGTAGGTCAGCGTCTAGCCCCCAGGAAAGCGAGGCTTGTGCATTTCGGTGATGCTGGGCTCCAAGGCTGCGAGCAATCCTGTCAACTGCGGTCCGCAAGATGCTCACCTCCCGGCATCACTGGACACCCCCTTCTTGCTTCCTCTTGCCTTCCATTAGTCATGTCGGTGCGCTCCTCTCTGCAGCTGCACAGATGGACAAACCTCCTCTGACAGCGCCTCAGCGCCCTCGCTGCTGGTGCCCGCAGCCCTGAGGATATCGTCTGGAAACCTGGATCCTTTAATACCCCAGGCCTTCCACTTCACATGCTTCTACATCTACCCTTTTATCGTGTCTCCTCAAAAAAGAGATTTTTTTTTTTTCTGCCAGAAAACCTTTCAAGGAAGCCACTCCATTTTCTTGCATGTTCAAAGAGCTGCTGGATGTGATAGTGTGGGAAAAGGACAAGACACCAACATTTTTTCCCTGCCCTGTGCACAAATTCATCCCATGCCTGGATTCCCGATGGGAGTTGCTGCGTGAGGTCAATGGCACAGGAGAAGTGTCTCTGCACGGGAGGGCGTGGGCCCTCCAGGGCCAAGTGTGGAGCTGGCTGCTTCCTGTGCTCTCAGGACACCACTTCCCAGGAGATGCAGCTCATCCCTCTGGATGCCTGTTCTTGACAATCTGGCTCCCAGCTGCCCCGCTTGAATTTGGAGTTGATATATAAATAGATAGATCAACACGTGCCGTGCTAGGCCCCTTCTAGATGTTAGCTCACTCCATCCTCGAGATTCCATGAGGCAAATCTCGTTATTCATTCTGGGTTACAAGTGAGAGCAGAGATACAGAGAGACTAAGTAGCTTGCCCGAGCTCTCAGATAGTCAAGTTTGCAGTTTGAGCATCAGAAAACAGAAAAGCCTGTGGGGTATTCCAT
Source organism: Leptonychotes weddellii (assembly GCF_054177405.1). NCBI lineage: Eukaryota > Metazoa > Chordata > Mammalia > Carnivora > Phocidae > Leptonychotes > Leptonychotes weddellii. The sequence continues at coordinate 74,206,597 of NC_138369.1, forward strand.
TAGACAAACAGGTAAGATGGGGCTGGTCGGCTGGGTTGGCTGAGGAAGGGACTGCTCTGTGGGGTCTCTGTGCCACAGAGTTCTCATTAGCTTCACAGATTAAAATCCTGTTCTGTAGCTACACTCCTATCCTAGACCTCGGGCCTGGAGTTGTGATCCCCCATGGACAGCCCAGGGAGAGTTTATCAGGACACCAGATTGTGCTCCTTGTCTCCAAAACGCAGCTCCTTCCCTACTCTCCACTGCAAAGTGGGTTTTTCTCCTGAGAAAAGCTGCCCACTTGTGGCACAGACTAAATTCATTACCTCCTCAGGAAAGACCCTGAAGACCCTTCCACCCTCCCACTGCCCTTAGATCTTACACACCTGCATCCTTCTCTGCTTGTCTTTTGCACAGAATTTTGCTTGTCCTCCATCATGGCAGACGGTAGACCATGGGTATCTCTCAGCTAGACGAGCACTAGATGAACAGGCCGCTCACATCTCTATTCAGAGGGCTACTTGCTGAGCCAAGCTCCTTGATGCTCCTAAACACACTTGTAATGTCCTGCCTTGATGGCTTTGCTCATGCTGTTCTCTCTACCACGAGTGACTCTTCTCTGACTGCCCATCTGATAAGCCACAGTACCATGTAGCCACTGCTTGATGCCTTCACTGAGCCCCTCGCTGGACGGTCTCTGAACCTCTCCTGAAATGCTGTAGGCTTTTGTCTGTATCCCTCTCAGCTCACGCACGTGCTGCCTTCTTCTCTGAGATATGCATATTTATGTTCATCTTTTCTTTTCCAGGCTATGGGTTCATCAAAGGCTAAACCACAGTAATTCAACTGTGTTTCTTCAAATTTGCTTAGCAGAGAGCCTGGCATGTGGGGTGTTTTTGAATGAAAGAAAAGGGTAGACTCACACAGACAGGGAAAAAAAGCAATGTCTGGTTAAAAAACCTTTGGAAATTGCAAATAACGTATTTGCCGAATAGATGATGTACCAGATGCATCAAATAAAATAATATTTATATTCCAATTCCTGTTCTTTGGACATGGGGTCCAGGGTAATTCTGAGAACCCAAACAGATCAAATCTCCACTTAAAAGAGTAGTTCTATCGGGCGCCTGGGTGGCTCAGTCGTTAAGCGTCTGCCTTCGGCTCGGGTCATGATCCCAGGGTCCTGGGATTGAGTCCCACATCCGGCTCCCTGCTCTGCGGGAAGCCTGCTTCTCCCTCTCCCACTCCCCCTGCTTGTGTTCCTGCTCTCGCTATGTCTCTCTCTGTCAAATAAATAAATAAAATCTTTAAAAAAAAAAAAGAGTAGTTCTATCATTTAATTATATTAGTCACGGGAGGGGGCTTGAGAGAGGTTGTCTCGGGTGGACGTCCTTAGCTTCTCTCCTCACCTTCTATCTTCCAGTGGAATGTTGACAAACCAACTCCAGGGTTTCATACTTTCTCGGTAATTTTTCTTTTAAAAAGAGTCTGATACTGAATTGGGGACGTAAGATTTATAGCAGGGTCTTCTTCATTCCTTACTCTTTAGAAGCCATGTACCTTCTGAGTAGATTTGGAGGTTGTATCTAGTAATGATCATAATGAGAGTACCAGTAGCAGGGTAATAGCTGTCAAGCTCTTTACAGAACACCTCACTCAGGGTATCTTTGGCACACTCATCCACCAGCCACTGTGAATGTTGGTTACAAACAGTGCATAGCTGTCCCCTTCTCCAAACAATTGGCCTCTGCCAACAGGAGTCTCCTCACCTGGGGGGTTACCCTCCACCTCCCAGCAGCCCAGGGCCAATGACTGACTGCTTTGGGGGTCAAAAAAGGCCAACCAACTTGCCTCAAGGCAGGATTTGCTCTGGAGTGCAATTCACACCCACAGCCACTAGGCTGAGGCTAGACCCCTGCTGAGAAAGCATCTTAGCTCTTTCCCTGACCCATCCTGCTTCCCTCACTTCCTTCCAGATTTCTCCTGAGGGCACCAATAATCCATATGCCAAGAGGCCCCACCTGAAGCTCTGTTTCTAGGGACCCCAACCTAAGACCAAATGGCATTGGGAAGCCCACAGAACTGAAAGAGGACAAGACCTACAGGAGCCCTGGGGGGCTCTGGAAAAGGAACTGAAGTCTGATCTCTTCAGTCTGCATGTCTCAGGATGAATCGACTCCAACCATTTTCAAGGTTTTTTTCTGCCTGTTGAAGATTCAGATTAAAAAAAAATCCATATCCTGGATCACATGCCCACCTTAGTGCAAGGGTAGAACAAGGCATGTCCTTTAGTTGTCCTCCCAAACTATCCAGTTTCCTGGGTATTCTGGTACCTTGAGGTAACAAATACCATCTCACTCAGTCCTTAGAACAGGTGTGAGGTAAATCTGTCATCTGTATATCTGTATATCTGAAGAAACCAAGGCACAATTCAGGAAAGACCAAGGAGCACATGCAAAATTTTTTGATGCAAAAATCCTACTTTGTAGAGTTGACTTCCCAGTATCTATTCTATCCCCGTGTGGGTAGTAAGCCCATCATGGCAATCCCATCCCCCTTGACAGCTACTGGTTTAAGATTGGGCATGTGTCTGTGTCCCAGCCAATGAGACAGGAGGGAAAATTTTCTGGGCCCTTCTGAGATATATATATCTCCTTGTTCCTTAAAACAAGACCCAAGAAGAAACCATGCCCAACTCTTCCTCTGGACATTGCTAAGTCTGGATCCAACAGCCAAAAACTTCCTCAGCCACCTTGTTCACCTCCCAGCAAGACTGAAAGACTCACAGAAACATGAAGCCAGTCTGGAGTCTGCTATCGTCCGGTGTCTTTGATATATGACAGAATAAAATTCCCCTATTATTTAGGATATATAGCCCAAGCTGGGGATTTCTGTTCCTTTTAGCCAAATGCAACCCAACTGATGTACTCACTTCCGTGGACTAGAAAGATGCCAAAGGAATGAGGACATTTTCAAAGGTAAGTCCTGGGACAGCTCATGATTTTGAGAATTGCCATTTACTAACTGTGTAACCTTTGACTAGCTATCTAACCTCTCATATGTAAAATAGAGATAATACTTGCGTCTACTCCATGGTATGGTCATAAGGATTAAATAGGGTCAGGTATTTAGAAGGAACAACCTACCACCGGGCACATAGTGGGTGCCCACTAAATACTTGGCTATTAGATATGCTCTTGAAAGAAAAGTTGAAATAGAATAAAAAATTAATTACAAGGGGTGCCTGGGTGGCTCAGTCGGATAAGCGACTGCCTTCGGCTCAGGTCATGATCCCTGGGTGCTGGGATCGAGCCCCACATCGGGCTCTCTGCCAGCGGGGAGTCTGCTTCTCCCTCTCCTTCTGTGATCTCTCTCACTTTCACTCTCTCTCAAATAAATAAATAAATTTTTTAAAAAATTAAAAAACAAGAAAATGAATATTGTTTGCTTTTACATAGCTGGTGAATATTTAACAATTTTTTTCCTAAACTCCCTCCAGATGGTTCCTGATGTTTATCCACGTGCGGACCTGACTCAGCCACCGCATCCTCTCCTGTCACACAGGATAATGCCATCAGTGTGCCCACTGACAGGTTTGTTCATATTTGAACTGTGAACTTCTAAAAGGCAAAGAGTCCTCCTGCTCTGTTTATTTGAATAACGTTGTTCCAGGAACATGGAAACACGATATAGTCTTAGCTCAGCAGTTTCTAACCACAGGTCAGAAATCAAATGGGACTGCATTGGTTCTTAAACATTTTGGGATCATGAACCCATTTCGGGAATCAAATGAATGTTGTGGACCAACTCCCAGACAAATAAACAACCAAGCAAAATGTCTGTACACTGCTCATCTTCTCCTCCCCCGGGCCTGAGACTCCCTGAATTAAAGTCTTTAAAATAAACCAAAAACAAAATAGTTAATAAATACTGCCTTGGGTCAGGAGCTTCACAAACCACATCTTATTGAATCTTTGGGAAAAATGCCAAGGTGAAGGGCTTCCTCCAGCCTTCCGTGCAGGTTCAGAGATGGCAAGTATCCTGGGTGAGGTCACACAGCTAAGTGTTCCACAGTCCTGGTGTATAGACCCCCCTCGTTCCTTCAAAGGCCTGCCATAGATCACCAACCAAATTTGTAGGCAGGAACAAACGTTTTCACGTCAGCTCCGCTGTGAGGAAATGGGGGCATTCTGAGGAGAAGGCCTTGTGGGACGTAGAGGTAGTAAGATGAGGTCCACCCAGGTCACCCGGGTTCTCTCCTTCCTTCATTCTCTCAGACATTGGAGCGTTGGAGGTGCCAGGCACCGTACCAGGATCTGACGCATGCAGCATTATAGAAGGGAGCCATGGCAAGTAGGCCTGGATCTGGATTCTATCTCCAGCAGTTAGTTGCTGGGTACCTGGAGGGATCTAATTAATGCTCTGAGCCACAGTTTCCTTTTCTGTAAAGTGGGGTTAGTGGTGGGGGTTGTCCTACAGATCAAGGGGACCTGTGTCAGGAAAGCAACCTGCCCAGGGCCTGCACATTGTGCATACTGGACGGAGGTCACTTGCAGACACGTTGGATCTATTTTAGAGTTGTCAGATGAGAAGCCCTTAGAGGAAAAAAAAATAAATAAAGTCCTGCCCAGGAGAGGGACCCAGTAAAAAGGGCAGAGCAGGGACCTGCACAGACACAGGGAACATTAGCTTCCTCTTCTCTCCAGACCACTCAGCTGACACGCCTCTTTGTTTTCATGATGCAAAGGGAAAAATATTTTCCTGGCAGCTGGAAGCAGAGTTTTTCCATTAATCTTCCCTTTGCATGTTGTTTCACCAAGGTCCAAAGTGACACAAAACAAACCCCAGAATTTCACACCAAGGAGGGTGGAAAAATACACCCTTGCCAGGGCTGGACACAGCTGGTTCCAGGCGAAGGAGCAAGGGGCCGTTTCATCAGGGGAATTATCAGCACCCCCAACAGCTGTACCCCAAGAGCATGCACAAAAGCAGCTTCCCACAGACCTCCCCAAATATTTGAATGCAGTCTTGAAAGAGTGCTTTAGACATTTCTGGACATCTAAATAAAAATGACATGCCTAGGCAATATGAGGACTGCCACTGGGGGGCCAGCCAACCACATGAGTCCTGTCTTCTGGCCCAAAGTCTCCATCAGGGGCTAGACCTCAATTTTTATATTCAGGGGCTCATCGGTTTCCTTCCAGCCATGCTGGATGGTATTTAAAATGGATTCCTGTGGGGCGCCTGGGTGGCTCAGTTGGTTAAGCGACTGCCTTCGGCTCAGGTCATGATCCCGGAGTCCCAGGATCGAGTCCCGCATCGGGCTCCCTGCTCGGCAGGGAGTCTGCTTCTCCCTCTGACCCTCCTCCCTCTCATGCTCTCTGTCTCTCATTCTCTCTCTCTCTCAAATAAATAAATAAAATCTTTAAAATGGATTCCTGTGGCCAGTCCAGTCTGATATCCTGTCCAGATATGGGCACCCAGATATGGAATGGATCCCTGCCACTCATATAGAACGAAATAAACAAGGAGAAGAAAACCAAACCAGATGCTGGCCCAGAATCTAACCAAGATTGACTAGAATATGCCTTGAAGTATTCTCAGTGTTTGGCAGAAAATCAGCCTCCTTGATCAAGGGGATGGTTGTTTTGCCACTGAATAGCTAGCTATTGATTGTGCCAATGGGTCTTTTCTTTCACACCAGGGTGGGGCTGGGGTTGGGAAGGTCAGTCAGTCATCTGGATATGAGTGTCTTGGCTCTGGACACTGTCCTGCTACTTGGAGGTTGCTGGGTCAGCAGGAGAATGAGGGGAGGGAGTAAGATGCTCCTAACTTGTGCATCTCTCCCTCCATGGTCACGTGGAGTGGTGGAGCTGGTTCCTGTCCAGGCTCTATAGCTCATGGCTGTGTGTGTTTGGGATGGAGGAGGGGGACAGACAGCAACACAGTCTCTCTCTGGTCCATCTTGAAGCCCCCCTCCCAACCCTCTCCAAAGAAACTCATCCTTCTCCCTCCTTCAGCCAAAGAACAAAACCTTTGTGGATATTGACCCAGGGATAGGCCTTCAAGAAGTCACAACCTACCAGTTCCACAAATAGCCAGACTCGAATCCCAGTGTAGGCTCAGCTGGAACACCCCATTCTCTTTGAACCCGAGCCACTGCCTACCATGGTTGAAAGCACAGCTACTGTTCACATTGATCCCTTCATATGCATCTCTCCATTTAATCTTCACTCCCACCCTAAGAATCTGAGGAGGAAACAGCAGTAGGAGGTTGATAACTCCCCCAAGGTCACTTAGCTAAGAAGCAGAGAGTAGGGATTTGAACCCACCACAGCTGAATGCTCTCCCAACATGTTCTGCTGCCTCCCACTGGCTGGATGAACAAATGGCCCCTCTGAGATGCAGTTTTCTCATCTGTAAAATGGGTTATTCTGACATTTGCATGAGTTAATGCTTGTAGAGCCTCACTTTGTATGTTGGGTTCATAAGGCCTTTTTCTCCAGCCAAGTGAGTGTGTGAGAAGTGGTGGAAGGTGCGTGTTGAATAAGAAAATTTTCAGGAAATTTAAGTATGTGAGATGGATCTTTTCTGTCCATAGATAGCCGGCCTTTTGTGAACACATTTTACTGGTCCCTCTCACTGCTCCCTACCCTCTCCTCCTAGATGGCCAGCATTTTCCTATATCCTGCTCTCCTGTCACAGAGGGAAACATCTAAGATGTCAATCCTACTGGGGGTTGGAGAATTGTGCCATGTAGGAGGTCTGGGACATTTGCATTCTTTAAAAAACCATAAGGAGAAGAATGCTTCATGTAACAGATATAATTACTTGTGGTGGGATTTGAGGCACTGTGGTGTTTGGGGTTCTGCCATTTAGATGACCTATTCATAAAGTTGATCCTCCAGCAGCCGCAGACCAGAAGCATTACTGCCCAAGAACCAGCAATGGCCACTGGTGAGGCGCACACGTCCAGATAGAAAGAAGGGTAGAAGGGTTGACTCTAGATTACAAAGCCACCCCCACTCCCAGTTAGTAAAGATTCCAGGAAGGGAGAGAGAGAGGGAAGTGGGACCCATCCTGGGCCATGAAGCAGAGGACTTGCGTTCAAGTTCTCCGTGCCTACTCCAGCCTGCCAGGTTCTCCACGCAGTGTTGCACTAACATCACACATCCAGCCTCACCTCACCCCCACCAGCCTCTCCTCTTGAATTGTCCCCAGCACCCCCTGACGGACTGATCTGGAAGCCCCTGAGTCATCCCTGGCTCCTTCCGGCCCTTGGCCTCCCCATCTTACATCCACAAGGTCTCAGACACATTCAGTCACCTGTTCCCTCAGCGAACATGCAATGAGACCTAACCACAGTAGTGAGGGGCACTACTGTGACTCTCCCTGCCCTCCCTCCCCATCAAGGCCCGTCTTGAGCGACAGGTCTCCCCACCTGCATTCTGTCTGCTCCTTCTCATCTGCCCTGCAGCTGCCGGGGTGGGGGAAGGGGGAAGAATCTTCCTAAAGAATTGCTTGGATCATATTACTTGCTCCCTCCCTCTCAGTCCCAACATTATTATCTGTAAAAACTCAGGATAAGCACCCTCACAGCACTGCAGTGAGGAGTGAAGGAGATCATGTGATGTAAAAGCTCTCAGCCACACAACAGGTACTCAAGAACAATTTGTTGAACTGATCTGACTTGTTTGGCTTTTGCCAGGTTAGCTAGCTACCAGTTACCGGGGACTATCTGGACTCCAGACACTGAGCCAGGTAATTTATACACACCCTCCTTTATCACCTTCTCATCAACCCAGTGATGAAGGGTCTTTTATTATACCCATTTTGTGGCTGAGGAAACTGAGGCCCAGAGAGCTGAAGTAATCTGCCCATGGTCTCTTAGAGGAAGGGCAGAGCAGCGACTAAAATACAGTTCTAACTGTCATGCCATAGAGCCTCTCTCAACGGTTTCCTTCTTTGTAAACACAAAGCTGGGTGTTCTCCCCTCCTCACAGAGATACTTGGAGAACCAAATGAGTGATAAACCCAAAACAGGAGGCCTGGGAGGGCCCTCAGAGATCATCCTGTCCAACCTCCTCATTTTGTAGATGAGGAGACTGAGGTCCAGCCGGGAAACTCAACTCAAGACCCAATAGCTATTGGCAGAACCTGGAACCACAGGATTCTAACCACTCTTTCTTTCCTTGTGGGAAGAGAGCCTGCATACAGAAAATAAAATGGCTTAATGAAATATTTAAAATGAACACTCTTGAGGGGCGCCTGGGTGGCTCAGTCGTTAAGCGTCTGTCTTCAGCTCAGGTCATGATCCCAGGGTCCTGGGATTGAGCCCCGCAACAGGCTCCCTGCTCCGCGGGAAGTCTGCTTCTCCCTCTCCCACTCCCCCTGCTTGTGTTCCTTCTCTTGCTGTCTCTCTCTCTGTCAAATAAATAAAAATTTAAAAATAAATAAATAAATAAAATGAACACTCTTGAATCACCAGTCATGCCAAAAAATAAAACATTCCAGCACACCAGAAAACCCCCTCTCATGCCCCATTCCCCATCTCCCTCTTAAAGGTAACCACTGTCCTGATTCTTAGGAGAATCATTTACTTGCTTGTCTTTATAGTATCATCACTGACGTATGCACCGCTAAACACTGCAGTTAGTTTTTCCTACCACTGAACTTAATAACGTAAGATTACAGGACATACTCTTTTGTGTCTAGCTTCTTTCACTAAATACTGCATTTGAGAGTCTTGTCCGTATTGTTGCATGTAGCTGTAACCCACTCATTTTCACTTCTGTATCGTATTTGTATGGGGTAGAACACTGTCTCCCAAAAATTCATGTCTACCTAGAACCCCAGAATGTGACCTTTCTCTGAAATAGGGTTTTTTTGCAGATGTAATCAATTAAGATGAGGTCATACTGGATTAGAGTGGACCCAAAATCCAGTGATTGGAATCTTTATAAATAAGAAGGCCATTTGAAGACACAGAGCAAAACAGGAGAACACAAAGTGAGGACAGGCAGAGACTGGAGCGATGCAGCTACAAGCCAAGGAACGCCAAGGATTGCTGGCAACCGGCACGGGAGAAACACAGAACAAATTCTCCCTCAGAGCCTTCAGAAAGAGCCAACCCTGCAGACATCTTGATTTGGGACTTCTAGCCTCCCAAATTGTGAGAAAATAAATTTCTGTGATTTTAAGCAGCCCAGTTTGTGGTAACTTGTTATGGTAGCCCTAAGAAACTAAGATAGTATTCCAGCTTGCTTATAAATATACCACCATTTCTTGATCCATTCTGGAGTTAAGGTAGTTTGGATATTTCAGGTTGGAAGCGATTATGGATAATGCCTCTAGGAACATTGTTGATCATATGTCCTGCTGTAAAAGGACATGTGATTCTCTGGATGGCGTGCCTCCAATGCACCCTACGGCTTCCTGAGTGGTCATCCTTCTATGGCTATGGCAGTAGAACTTTCTGGTCCTGGTCAGATGAAGGCAAATAGGACAGCAGTGCAATCAGCAGAGCTCTACTTGTGATGCACCCTCTAACCTGCCCCAGCTCCAGTCCAAGCTTCAGAATCAGGGGCCTCTTGACCTTTCCTGCCCAAACCCTCCCCCATGCCTCCATCCCTGACATTGCTGTGGCCCTGACCCAGTCATCACTTTCTGTGTTCAGGAACACCCCCCCCCACACTGACTTTGGCCTTTTTGGCCTTGCACCTGTCCCCAGCCAGAGTCTCTGAACTCCCTTCTGGTCCCTTTCTTCTTTTGCTGGTTGACTGGGTTTAAGACTGGACCTTACTCTACTCTTTGTTGTCCACTGGGCTCAGCCAATGCATCTCAGACCAAAAGTCCTTAACCATGGGCCCTCCATGCAAGGGGAGTCTTCTGAAGTATTTTCTTTCCATCTACCAGAAATCCATTGGCTTTGGGGAACAGCTACTCCTAAGGACAGAGAAAGGTTGAGGACAGAGAATACAGACATCATGGGGCAGAAGAGGTAAATGGTGTATGTACTAGAAACAGAGATGCTGGTGTATATGGCTGCAATAGCATCTTCCAGTGGCAAAGTCACACACAAAAAAAAGAATGTTTGTGTCAAACTCCAAAGGGCTGAGGCAAACGGTTGCCTTCACTCGGTGCCCATTCCTCAAGATGAGTCACTTCCTAAAGTTCCAGTGCTATGAGTACAATTGTTTATCTGACATGAACATTGAGCTTGTTTTCATTGCTGCAATACTATCCCAAAGCATATTGGGTTGCCTTGTTTCTGAGTAACAACATCCCCTTATTATGAATTCTGTATTTCATTTGGACCTATCTTCATAGCATTTGTATTACTCTGTACAACTTGTTCTGGGAAATTGTGAAAATAGCAATTCTAAGGTGGATAGAATTCTTTTTTTTTCTTTTATTTTTAGGGAAATCCTATTGCTTTGATTTTGAAATCTGATGACAAATCTGTGGTTAACTCCACCCATCAGTGCTCTGAAGCCAGGAGTTGAATGTTTTGTTTTGTTTTGTTTTTTTCTGTGAGGATTTCAGCAGCCAATATTCATTCACTCTTTCTCAAAGTCCTTCTACAGAGAAGTTCTGGGAAGGTGGTGGGTGAAGGGGAGGTGCAGTTGAGAGCCAAAATGCCTATAGTTAGGGTAAATGCAAAATTTTTAAAAAGAACCATGACTTTTCAGTGATGCCAATGTCTTCCCTCCCAACTCATAAGTTAATTGGGAGTTGGAGGTATATCAGTAAAGGTTCAATCAGGGAAGCAGAACCTTGATGAGTAATGCAGAAAAACACAAATTTGGTATAGGGGTTAGACCTTGAGTAATGGTGAGAGCTAGTGAAGATGTCTGTGCAGAGCTGTTACCTCTCATTTGGTGGGGGTCAGCCTGAAGTCGCTGTAGGTTGGCAGGCCTGGAATGGAAGGAAGGTAGGACATGAAGTGGAGGAAAGCAAGGGCAAGATTACTATAACCTCTGGAAACAAACAGTAATCTACAAGGACAATCTGAAATCCATGAAGACCAACGGCACCACGTATCTGTCTCCCATCATCTCAACTTCTACTACATGGAAGCTGGGACCCTTCATCATGGAGCTGCACACACACCTGGCCAGGGCTCAGAGAAGCTGCAAGAGGAGGGCTAGAGGGAGTGGAGGACATGCAGGCCCACTGCTGCCCTGCACCAGCTGAGTCAGCCTGTAGATCAATAAATGAGCTACAGCAACACCCTACACTAACCTTCAGAGCATGGTGGCTGCAGCTTCACCTCCAGCTTCCAAATCTCATGCAAATTTTTCATATGGCAGTTCTAGCCCAGACCGTATAGGAAAAGGGATTCTGGGAAATGTGGTTCTGGTAGTTAGGTTAACATAATACAAAACCATCACAGAGGTGCAGTCAGAAATACCAGGCAGATGTTAACTACGGTGCTCCACTGGGGAGGCACCACTCAGCTAATATCTCCGTACTACTTAGTGCCAGACACTCTTCTAAGCATTTACATATATTGATTACATATACTCACTTAAACCTTTCAACAACCCTACGAAGTAGTTGCTTTCATTATCCTTATTTCACAGATGAGAAAACTGAGTTCTAGAGAAAATCACAAAGCTAGTAACTGAGAGGCAAATCCTAACACACAGCAATAATGCTAGGCAGTCCTTCATTCATCCTTATTTTTCTATGACCTGCCATTCGTTAATCCTGAATCCTGCTTTTGTTTACTTTTCTATTTTTTTTTTTAATATATTTTTCCCTCTCTCTGAGAACTGAAGACCTCTGACTGTGGTCCATGAATGTATTATCCTGGTATGATTATAGCTCTCCTCTTCTCTGCAAACCATCTAAAAAAGAAACCTATGTATTTTCTCATCTCGTCTTCATTCTAGGGTAAAAATTCTTTGCCTGAGAAGAACTCACCAGAATATTAACCAGGTTCATTTCTCAAGGTTATATAAGGAGGTGATTAAGAGTCCAGAATTTGAATTCCATCTTCACTGATGGTACCAGCTGAGTGACCCTGGACAAATTACGGGCAAGTTGAGCTAATATTATTAGTAGTAATAGTAGTAGGAGTATCAGTTAGTTATTGCTGCATAACAAATTAACCCAAATAGTGGTTTATTTCTTTTTAAAGATTTAGTTTATTTATTTGACAGAAAGAGAGCACACAAGCAGGGGGAGCATCAGGCAGAGGGAGAAGCAGGCTCCCTGCTGACCAAGGAGCCCGATATGGGACTCGATCCCAGAACCCTGGGATCATGACCTGAGCCAAAGGCAGATGCTTAACCAACTGAGCCACCCAGGTGCCCCACCAAATAGTGATTTAAACAACACTGATTAATTTTTGCTTGTGTATCTGTGGGCCTGCAGATCTAGGCTGGCATCAGCTGGGTGACTCTACTTCAAGCTGAAGATCCAGCTGGGCTTCAGTCTTCATTGATTTGGGGCTTATGTCTGTTGCATGTGTATTGTGTTGCTAGGAGGCAACTACTGAGCACAAGCTCTTCCCCTGGTAATGGAAGAGGCACAAGAAAAACAAACAGAATCTGGCACTGGCCCTTTAGACCTAGACTCAGATCTGTCATACCATCATGTCTATTCACATTCCATTGGCCCAAGTGCAAGTCAAGGTCAGGGAAGTACAAATATAGATGGCAAATATAGATGGCAGAGGGTATGGACAAAAAGAAGGGAAAGAACCGGAGCCAATAATTTATCATATTTAACAATATTATTATTATTATTAAAAAGCAAACAACTCTTCTTAAGTTCTCCTTTAAATACATTTCTAGATCTCAGAAATTTAACATTCAGAAGAAAAGCAGAAGTGAGTGGATATTTCCAATTTGGACAGTTGACTAAATGGACAGCATTCAGAGGAGAATTTCAGGCTTGTTTCTCTGCTCTCCTCCCAACACCTCTAGGTCAAATTCTGCCCCATGATATCCATTGTAAATTCCTGTGATCCACGGGCATGGGTCCATTGGTTGATGTCATCTCCATATCGGGATCCTTCCCAGCATCAACTGCAGGCCTCAAACATGATTAGGTGAACTTGAAGCCTGACCTAGTGGACAGAGGGCCCACTCCAGGGTCTCACCGTCTCCTCCATTTCCATTCTAAACATCTCACCCAAGGACATTTCATCCCCGACATATAAAATTAGGGCCATGATTCTCAAGAATTCTAGGCACAGATCATGCCTCCAGGGAGAAAAGTCTGTTCCTTCTTTGTGATTCAGTTACGGCAGAGGTACGCAGCTCGAACTTCCTTGCTTCTACATGTCTGTATCCAGTAGCTTCTTATCTGCTTGTTAATGTGGCATTTGTTTAAAAAAAAAATGTTTTGTTCCCATGGTGGGGAGTATCATCCATATTGACTCTCCTGGGTGAGCTTTCTTCATTTATTTCTTCTGGAAAAAGAATAAAAACATTTTTTTGGAGCAGAATGAACATCAGTCAGCTGAGTTCCCTGTAATTGGGGCAGCCTTCCCCCAAAAGAAACTTTTACTTGCAGAAGTCTTAACAACAACAATAGCATCAAATCAAAACCGACTCCCATTGCCAATTCCCCACCATACTACAGACTCCTTGAAGGAAACAAGTCATGTTGTCTTCATATTTAAATTTGCACAAGGCCTGGCACAGTTGGAATTCAAATTATCTTTGTTAATTAAATAAATAAATTCCAAACCTCTGTGACCAAGTCCTTGTGGCAAGTCTTCTGAAAACAAGAACATTGCCATGTTAAGTTGCAGTGGATGTGGAAGGTATTTTATAGGGATGGATCCATTCGAGGCAAAATTATGACTTGGACATACAATTCTCTTCAGATCTCAGAGTCTCAGTTCTGTAGGGCTCACTCTCAAAGTCCTCTTCCCCTACCTTTCTCTGGTTCCTTCCCCTGGTGCAAAAATATAGATGGGGTTTAAGGCTATTTGTTTAGTCTGATTCACAATGATTTCGTGAGCATCTACTAGAAGTCAGGCACTATGTAGGGTTTGAGAGATTAAAAAGTCAAATATGGCATGGTCACTGCCCTTAGGGAGTTCCCAGTTTAATGGAGGATATAAATGTGTAAACTGATTATCATACAGCATGACAAACTCCCAAATGCCCTAGGAATACAGAGGCGGTACCTCTAGTCCTTCCCGGAAGAGGTGACATCTGAGCCGATTCTTGTTGCACAAATAAGAGTTGGGGGTGGAGTGCAGCTCTAGCAGAAGGAACAGCATGTACAAGGGCTTGTGTTGGAGAGCAGTGAACATTCTTGGAACACCACGGAATTCAGCATGACTGGGGAAAAGGGTGTGAGTTCGGGTGTGGCCAGAGCTATAGCCAGAGAGGGAAGCTGGATCATGCCTGCCACCTCTTAAGACGTCTTGAGAAGTGTTGATTTATCCTGGGGGCAATGGGGAGTCGCCGAAAGTTTGTAAACAGGAAAATGACCAGATTTAAAAAGATGCAGATGTGACTCGAGGAAACCAGTTACGAGACCATTGCAATTATCAGGCAAGAGAAAGTGGCCCTGGTTAGAGGCCCCTGCTCAGTGACAGGTCCCAGTTGTGATGCAGAGTTTCACCCTACGATGCTCTGCACAGGCTTTGGTCTATGTGCCTTTAACACATTACAAGCTTTGGCTCCTTGATTCGCACTTGACTTGAATTTCCTTGTTTGGTGGTCACTTCATCCTGCCAAGTTTGAAGTTTACGGCCTAAAACGTTTGATGGCTTTTCAGTACATAGTTTTCAGACCTTTTATTTTTTCTTTAAGTGGAAAACTGTGGGGATTTTTCACGCTTGAAACCCAGGAGTGCATGAATGACTTAGTTCAAACTTTTCCCAAAATATTGACATTGGGTCAAGTCCAAATATCTGAATTTCAGGCCAGAGCTCAGTAATAGGTTAGATATCTTTGTTGTTTCTTCTTTTAAAGAGAGAGCGAGAGAAGAGGAAAGAGAACAGAGGTTTCTCATTTCATCATTTGAAGAATTAGCATCTGAAAAAATAAAATATCCCTGTAAACTTCTCTGATTCTATAAAAAATGGCAGTATCAAATTCTGAACCTTTAGATGGAAATGTCAGACTCAGTTTTCCCCATCACACTGAACCCTCTCCTGCCGTCTTCCTTCCCTCCTGGCTGTCCCTGCAGCCTCTTCCTAAATTGTCACCAACACCAGAGCAGGATCCCAAGCAAGAGTGGCCTGGGCCACTTGTAGCTAGGATATAAAAGAATTTTCCAATGATACTCCAAAGAGAGGTAATTACCAAGTATAATTAAAAGTTTGATTTCCATTTTCTCAGGCCTAGCTACCTGTACCTGATGCTGAAGCTCTACTAAGGCCAAGTGTAATGCAATAGGATATAACCCACTTGCTGTCCCCTCAACAACTCCTTTACACCAGGGTTCTGAATGCTGTCGAAATTTAGGAGCTGTTTTGGTTAACTACTACTGCACAAAACCACCCTACGTCATAGGGACTTAGAACAAAAGAGTTTCTTATTACCCACAATTCTGTGGAGTGACCAGGGGTTGCATATGCCTTGCTGGTGCTGCCTGGGGTACTGGGATGGTTGGAAGGTCCGCAGTGGCTTCATTCACAGGACTGCAAGTTGGTGCTGGCTGTCAACCAGGAGCTCAGCTGAGGCTGCCGGCTGGAGACCTGAGTTCTCATCCACCTGGGCCTTTCACGTGGCTAATCAGACATCCTCACCTTGAGGCCGATGGGTTCCAAGAAGCGATGTTCCAACAGGTGAATGAAGAAGGAAGCTGCTGTTCTCTTACATCGAGTACTTCTGCTATGTTCCTCTGGTTAAAGCCAGTCGCACAGCGAGCCCAGATGCAATGCGAGGGGGAAGAGACTACCTCTTGCCGAAGAACCGGCAAGCGAATATTGCGTAAGAGCACGTGGGATGGGAGATACAACTGCGGCGTCTCCGGCGGGTAGAAGAGGAAAGCCAGTTCGAGGAGACTGTGTGCACAGCTAACTTCGAAGTGCTTAGACCTGGATGGGAACAGTCAGACTCAGTGGTCCCTGGGGAAGGATCGGTGAGTAGCTAAGCACTAAACCCTATATAAAGAATAAGCCCCCTCATAGGCTTGTTGCCTGGGAGGTGGTTATAAATATCCATTCTGTGAAAATGCTCTTTAATTCAGTCTTTGTAATTCTGGCCCGGCACACAACTGATCCTGAGGAAAGTAGTCATTGTAGTTTCCTTCAAAATAAGCTGCCAAGGGGCGCCTGGGTGGCTCAGTTGGTTGGGCATCTGCCTTCTGCTCGGGTCATGGTCTGGGGTCATGGGATCGAGCCCTGCATTGGGCTCCCTGCTCAGTGGGAAGCCTGCTTCTCCCTCTCCCTCTCCCTCTGCCTGCCGCTCCCCCTGCTTAAGCTCTCTCTCTCTTCTTCTCTCTCTGTCAAATAAGTAAATAAGATCTTTAAAAACAAACAAAAAAATTAGTTGCCAGGCTCTGGGCCACAGGTGACGGACCCAGGGGAGACCAGCAGCCAACGAGAAGACCTCACGTGAAACTCTGTCCAATAGGACCGCTTCTTATTGGCAGTGAGGAAACAGCTACCAGGATGCTCAGATCCTCACCCTAGGGAAATTTTAATGCAAAATGAGTTGAGAGAGGGACGGTGGAGCAGAAAGCTGCAAAGATGAAACAGAGAAAGAGAGAAGCAGAGGCAAAAAAGCAGCTGAATCACAGGGTTCTGATGGACTCAATGGGGCAGAAAGAAGTGGACTCCCAGGTCTGGGGAAGAGATGCTTGGGACACCGAGCAACTGTTGGGTTGGAGAGTGAACACATTAGTTCTCTATAAATCTGACCTCATCTCTTAGCCCTCACCTTCACTCCCAGTAGTCCAGATCCACTGGCCTTTGCATTCCTTAAACTTGCCAAAGTTCTCACTTAAGGAGCTTTGGACCAGCTGAGCCCTATGCCTGAAATATTCTACCCCAGCCCTTCTCCCAGCTGGCCCCCCTGGAGCTCTCGAAGCTCGGTTACAATGCCACTTCTTCAGAGAAGTCTTCCTGGTCCATGCAATCTGAACTAGCCTCACACCCTTCTCCCCTCTCCCTCTCTATCACATCACCAGATGCTTTTCTTCTTAGCACTTGTCTTTTTGTCCTATCTGTCAACCCTCCCTTGAGTGGAAGCTCCATGCAGGCAGGAACCTGATCTGTCTTATTTGCCACTAGAGTCCCCAGAACCTGGCATACCATCTGACATGGTTGGTGCTCAATGAATGTTTGTTCAGGTGAGCCTTTCCTTCATTCCTCACAAATTAAAAGAGCCTCGCACAACAAGGCAAGGGCCCTGACACTCGCCATGGTAGAAGACTTTGGAGTGAGGAACCCATCATGCCGACAGCAAAGTAGCCAGAGTCATAGAACCCATTTGCATTGATGAATATTTAAGTTCCCTAAAAATATAACAGAAACTATTCCCCAAATAAAAGTGAAGATAAGGCCATTTTGCTCCCTTGTAATTAACAATATTGGATACTTTCCATTCACACTCAAGGACAGTCAAGATGAGTCAAGTAATTTCTGCTCACTGGAAACTTTTGAGGATCTTCCTTCCCTCAACAGCTCACCATCTGCCCTCCCACCCCCACAAACATACATTTTAAGGTAACACTTATAAATACGTTTGGGTTTGCAGATGATATGCTAAACCTATGTGCCGATTTTTCTGAGTCTGGTCTTCTAAGCAAGCGTTCAATGTCCGGGGCATTTTAGCCACTGGATCTTACCGGCAGAGCATCTAAGGCCAAAAACTTTTGAATGCCCTCGAAAATATCTGACACCTGAAAAAAATGATATTGTTTTTCAAACAGAATAAATATAACTCAAGAAATGCTGAAGTGAAATGTATGCCGAACATGAGACAATGTCTACTTGTCCACTGCACTACGTTCCTGTGTTTCCGGGGGTGGGGGGTGAGAGGGGTGTCAGAGAACCTTTTAATATCTTTGGGGGATGGGGATGCTATGTGCCAAGCATTGTCGAACCTCTTTAAATGGCTCTCCCACTTTTTGGTGTGTCTAAGCCTTGACCGGCATGGCCTCATCTACACACACACCTGTACGTGAAATCTTTGCCACACAAAAAAGGTCTAGAGAAGTAAACTGGCATGTACTTGATTTTTGAGTTATGGCTTAGTATGTGATCTGTGATTAGGATTCCCAATTCTCTGGGAGAGAACCAGTCTCAAATACATCCCATTTTCCCTAAGGACAAGTACACTTGTCCTTGCTTTAGTATAGAGGACAAGGATCTCTGGGTGTGACTGGGAGAAGGAGGAGGGCAGTGAAGGGAGTCTCAGGGTCAAGGTTCCCCTTGCTGCCTCTCCAGGTTGCCTCTCTCATCCCACTCTCCTGCCTCCATGTTTCCCAGCAAATGCAGCAATAGGGGATTATGGACCCATCAGGAGAGTCTTCTGGAAACTTTGGGAACTGGATGAGGAAGGAGATCAGGAAGTGAAGAAGGAGAGTGGGCAAAGCATGCAGAGATTACAAACTCTATTATATATTTAACGGAGGTGGGAGGTTACTTAATGGCAAAAATCCTGTCAGTCCTTGAGAGGTAGATTTTGAACCTCCATTTCTGTGGTGGTTGTGATTTTCCATACAAGTTAACTCTCAGAGATTCCCTGCCAAATATTAATTTCCTTCCTCCACATTGGAACTCTAGTGTCCCTGCTTGTTGCAAAGCATCTTCAATATGTGTTTAATATTGTTTGGGCAACTGAAGAATGTGGGGATTTGTAACAAATCTAAAACAGCTTAAAATCAAGGGTTTGGTGTAAATAAAGAGTTTTGCGGTTGTCATGTTTTCAGTTTTTTCACAGGCTGTCATTCCAGACCAATCCAGAGGGAAGAAAAGTCATCCTATTTTTAAAGACCTCGAAGTGCATTCCACTGTCTTCTTTCAGAGCCTAGTCTGGTGTCTACCAGCTCTCAGCACTGGCAAGTCCTCCTGGGGCTCTAACTAAATTCTGCCTGCAGAAGAAGTTCTGGCCACCCAGACATGGGAACCAGAGGAACCTTCCACCATCTTTGATATCATCTTCCTCAGGCCTTCCAGAAGGTCAGTGACCCTTGTAGCCCTGATAATCCCAAATTCCATAGCCTTCTTTGAATCTGGAGAATCTGTTGTTCTAGAAGCTCAGTATTGAATATCCCCCCTCACTGAAGAGGTCTTTTCGCCCGCTGGAGAGAAGGAAAGCAGCTCCAAGTAGCACTGTGAGCAGAGCTTAGTTTAGAAGGTGAGTGGGTGAGGGAGCAAGAGGTCCCCGTGCCCGCACAGGCCTGCCTGCTCCTACTCCTAGGCCTGCCAGATGCTGTCAACTGTGCGCCAAGTCAGGGGACTAGTGTCCCTCCCCCGTGCGTGCCCCTGCTCTTCAAGGAATAGGGGCCAGAAGGGTCAAGGAAGCATGGCTTCGCCCCAGAGGAAAAGGAAGCTCAAAAGCCGGGTCAGAGGGTAAGGTACTGCTGGGTCGTAGGATGCATCTGGCCTTAACATTTCCGAGGAAGGAAAGGAGGAAAGAAATCAGATCCTAGTGGCCTTCTGAAGGCTGCTCAGCCTCTGAGATTTTTCCCACATGCCTCTGATTGCCCAGACTGAGGCTTAAAACTGGCTTGAGAATCTCTCCAGCTCACATCCTGACTCCAATAGAAGGGCAACACAAGAAAGAGAATGTAGGTCATGAGCAGGAAGGTTTGCCATGCTATACAATTCCAGAGGGTACTATTCACACAGGAAGGTGGAACCTTGAAAAACAAAGATGTGTGGGTAAAAGGTGAATGGGGGCGCCCTGCCTATATTGGGAGGGTGTCCCTGAATAAATGCACAGTTTAGGAGCCCCCAGACTCCCCATGGCCAGGGTGCACGGTGTCCTTCAGAATGCAGCTGATACTGACATGCACAGTCGTGGGTGGAAAGAACATTGGTCCTCAAGTGAGAGGCCTGAGTTCCAACCCCAATCTCTAGGGAGCCACTGGGGGGTCTTAGATTTTTCTGGGCTCCATCAGTGGTTTCCATAGAGGCTACCCATTTTGTGCCCAAAAATTTCAGACAGACCTCCACATGACAGATCTTCCATGGTGAGTTGGGCTCTAAAGATAAAATAGAGGGTGAAGGAGCGCCTGGGTGGCTCAGTCATTAAGCGGCTGCCTTCGGCTCAGGTTATGATCCTGGGGTCCAGGGAGTGAGCTCCGCATCGGGCTCTGCATTGGGCTTTGCATCGGGCTCCGCATCGGGCTCCTGCTCAGCGGGAACTCTGCTTCTCCCTCTCCCACTCCCCCTGCTTGTGTTCCCTCTCTCGCTGTGTCTCTCTCCAGCAAATAAAATCTTTAAAAAAAAAAAAAAGAGGGTGAAACTATTGCCATATAAAAATGCTCCTTTAAGATCCTTTAAATTACACACAAACACAGAGATACACTTATTTTGATAGGCATTTGTTAAGATCAGAGACCCACTGAGGGGAAGTAGTCACATCTAGCACTCATGCCCAGCCCGGGCAGCCCCTCATCAAGAGGAACGGCAGCCAGATCACCAGCGTTATTAAGTGGTTATGGATTTAATTTTTGTTTTGCTCTTGGTGAGTTTGTTTGCTAAGCCCATCTCATCAAATTTGCATAGATTCAGTATACTCACGGTGCAACTCTATCCTAAATGTGTTTAAAAATATTTGTTGATTTAAAAAAATACTTTGTGATAAATGTGACTAGAAACTCAGAAAAGTTTTTATATGAATTTGTGTTTTATTTATTGCAACAACATCTATGCACATTTGCAAGATTCTTAAAAAGATGTACAGGTGTGGTGAGATATGTGAATTATCCAGGGATAGAGGGTGCTAGATGCAGATGGGCTAGATGGCCCCTGGCTATCTGGCCAAGATAGGCAGGTGGGAGCCAAGTTAATGAGATGGGCTAAACTATCCACAGCTTGAAATCTTAACGTGTCTAGGCTCTCTAGACAAGTCCACGCTGATTGACCCAGGAGGATACCTTGGCTTTCAATCCACATTTCAAAAAGCCAGTTTTGAAAAAGGGTAGTTGAACTTATGTTTATTTAGCCCCTGGATTCCAATTATACCCTACATGCTGCCTTGTCATTTTGAGGGTGTTCATGTGCCTTATTACCTATGGATCTCTGAACTGCCCTGGGAGGCAGGCAAAATGAGTATGTTTCCCATTTTCCAGACTCAGAAATCAAGGCTCCAAAATCCAGGGGTCTTGTCTGAGACCCAACAAGCTCAATAAATGTTAGAACTGGAACCAGAATCCAAGTTTTCTGGTTTAAAGACTGTCTAGTTTCCAAAACATTAACCTAAAACACAAACTTTATCACTGTGCTTATCTGGAAGGGTTTGTTTACTCTTGCCGAAAACAGAGGCATGTCTGTGTGACCGCTGAACTCTCCTTCCAACCCCAGAATCATTCTTTAAATTCTCAGCCTGAATTCTTCTAGATGGGCGCTGTTCTCTGGACCCTGTTCATCTGCCCCCCCCTGGTGGCCGTTACACAAATAACAGGTCAGAGAGCAGCTCCTAGGGCAGTGGTGGCTTTCTCGCTCATCAATCAGTTGTGCAAACAGCACCTACTATGTGTCAGGCTCTGCACTAGGTGCTGGGCATACAAAAATAAACAAGCTAGGGCGTTTCCTTCATAGGTGGTAGACAAACAAGTGAAAAGATGATTACAAAATACTGGGGCAAGTTTCATGGGGAAGTATGCAGAAAATGCTGGGAGTGTACCAAAGAGACCTGGGCTGGCCTCCTGGGGGAAAGAGTAGATAGCTAAGGAAGGGAAGGCAGTGCTGGAGCTGAGTTCCCAAGGCCAAATAGGAGCAGGAAATGAGAGGAGGCGTTAGGAATTCAGGAAGCTACCAGGATCTAGTTCAAGATGGTGGAATTCAGACCACCGGTTGCAAGGGACAAGGACAAGAGGTGGGTCAGAGGGATTGACTGGGGCCAAAGTAGGAAAAGCTTTTTATGTCATGCCAGCATTTGAGCTCAAAACCCCTAGGCTAGTGGTCTCCAAACTTTTTTTGATCATTTTCTCCATCAATAAAAATATTTGAGTGCGGGGCGCCTGGGTGGCTCAGTCATTAAGCGTCTGCCTTCGGCTCAGGTCATGATCTCAGGATTCTGGGATCGAGCCCCGCATCAGGCTCCCTACTCAGTGGGAAGGCTGCTTCTCCCTCTCCCACTCCCCCTGCTGTGTTCCCTCTCTCGTTATGTCTCTCTGTCAAATAAATAAAATCTTAAAAAAAAAAAATATGAGTGCGCATCCGCAACATGCGGGTATTTGTTTAAACATTTTATACCCAAGCAGTGTAGTGTAGTGATTAAGAGCACGAGGTATAGAGCCAAACTGACCGGGTTCAAATCCTGACCTTGCTACTTATTCACGGTGTGATCTTGAACAAATAACCTCTCTGTACTTCAGCAGCCTCATCTGCAAACTGAGGAATAGGAAAGCCCTAACCTGTAAGATTGTGGGGAGGATTAAATGAATTAATTCAAGGGGAAAACTTAGGATAATGCCTGACACATAGTACATTCTGTATTAGCTAGTAGTATTATACACGTTTGCAATTTGGTGTTATTATAAAAGTGCAGGTGGGATTTACAAGTAAAGGCCCCGTTTACTCCCGGAAGGTCTGTTTTAACATAAACTTACTTCAACATGTCAAGAATTATTCTAGTCTTTAAATACTGCAACATGGGGGCGCCTGATTGGCTCAGTCGTTAAGCGTCTGCCTTCGGCTCAGATCATGGTCCCAGGGTCCTGGGATCGAGCTCTGCATAGGGCTCTCTGCTCGACGGGAAGCCTGCTTCTCCCTCTCCCACTCCCCCTGCTTGTGTTCCCTCTCTCACTGTGTCTCTCTCTGTCAAATAAATAAATAAAAATCTTTTTAAAAAGTAAATAAATAAAATAAAAACTGCAACAGGAAGAGCAGACCACTCCACCCCCCCGCCCCACACACACACCTACCTAAGACAAAAACAGCTTTGTTACCCCTGGATCCTACTTATGCCCAAACTCCTGCATGTAGGTGACTCCTCCATTTAACTCATATTTTTAATGGAGACCAGGCCAGAGAGACCCAGGGGATGATGCTACTGGTCTGAGCACGCACTACCCTTTGGAATTTTAAAAGGAAAATATAGGGACACCCGGGTGGCTCATCAGTTAAGCATCTGACTCTTGATTTCAGCTCAGGTCATGATCTCAGGGTGAGCTCAAGCCCTGCCTTGGCTCCGTGCTGGGCGTGGGGCATGCTTAAGATTCTCTCTCTCCCTCTGCCCCTCCTCCCTGCCCGCTCATGCTCGCTCTCTAAATAAATAAATAAAGGAAAATATAAATATCTAATAAACTACTTTTTTTTTAATTTTAATTTATTTTGTTAGTCACCATACATTACATCATTAGTTTTTGATGTAGTGTTCCATGATTCATTGTTTGCATATAACACCCAGTGCTCCATGCGTTACGTGCCCTCTTTAATACCCATCACCAGGCTAACCCATCCTCCCACCCCCCCTCCCCTCTAGAACCTTCAGTTTGTTTCTCTGAGTCCTTTTAAGAACATTTTCATTTTAGGGACACCTGGGTGGCTCAGTCGGTTAACATCCAACTCTTGACCTCTGCTCAGGTTTTGATCTCAGGGTCATGAGTTCAAGCCCTGCTTTGGGCTCCAAGTTGGGTGTGGAGCCTACTTTAAAAAAAATTTTTTTTTTCATTTTAATTATTAGGATACAGGCTATTTTTGCTCTCTCTAAGAAAAATGTGTTTTGGCAAAGATAAAACTTGCTTGATTTTTTTTTATAATCTCAGTTTAACACTCTGAAATATGGCCATTCAAAGTTTTCATTCCAAATTCAGATTATTCCAGTACTTGGTTTTGAAATAACTGAAAAGGAGCTTCACCAACATGCATAGATATCAAATGCAAGAAGTGCTTTTTGGATCATGCCTAATGAATAGTGATAGTCATCTTCCTGTTTCCTCCACCAATTATGCAAATGTATTTGTTGAAATTTAGCTGACAGTTTCCATTTTTCCTGAAGTCAATCAGTTGTTCTTGCAAAATAATTGGGCAATTTTACCTTTTCAAACTGTTAACAAATTAGTTTATTTTAAAAGATTTGTATATATAACACTAGAATATCCTGTTTCCAAGTTTTTTCAGTAAGTAGATAAATGAGCTTTTATAGGCATCCCACTTACATAATTTTCAGCCTCAAAAGTCACATAACTCTGGAAAAATTTCCACTATCCATTTTCAGTGTAAACCCATGCTCTCCAAAGCATGAGTTTATTTTGAAAAGCTATTACTCTCTCACACTTTGTTACAACATAACCTTTGCCTCCACAAGACAAGTGTATTTATTTTTTCCAAATATCTTGTAAGTACATTTTACTGACACCACTTTCGTCATGGAAGAGGTCAGCAGATTTAAAACATTGTCTATTTATAAAAGAAAGATTCATAACAGGTTTATGTTTGATCACTCTTTTAAGTACTTTGCCCCAGGGAAACCCTTTTTACCTCACCTTGTATTGATTGTAAGACAAGCTGTATTTCTCACCCCCATTTTTTTCTCCTTCTGGTTGTGCAGCTGTACTTTGCTTTTTTTCTTATTATTAAAAAAGTTCATATATACACACATATATAAAACAAAAAGCCCTCACTGGGCCTACAGATGAAATACGTAATACTCCTGCCTAGCATAATTTTAATCCAGTGGTATGCAGTTAAATGTTTAACAACCAGGCATCTGAAAAGAAGACAAGACCCTGATTTGTAGTATTTGCCGACTTCCACGGTTAAATATTCTCACCGTGGTCAGTTTCAAGCTACCGACACGCTGTCCCTGATCGCAGAGTTGGGAAGAATGCACAGCAGCAGACCATTATATAACATGTCCATCATTCAGCTGCAAGAAATGCAAATGACCTCAAGAACATGCTTAATAGCAACATGTAGTAAAATAATTAGGAAGTGGTGAGTATATTTAAATATGCATTATTTTTGTTTTTAAAATAATTTAATTATAGGTTTATATACTTTATTTTTAATAATGGCTGTGCTTATCAACCAGCTCACAAAACTCCTGCAAATTTAATAATGTGCGGGGCACCTGGGTGGCTCAGTTGGTTAAGCGGCTGCCTTCGGCTCAGGTCATGGTCCTGGAGTCCCGGGATCGAGTCCCGCATCGGGGCTCCCTGCTCGGCAGGGGGTCTGCTTCTCCCTCTGACCCTCCCCCTCTCATGCTCTCTCTCTATCTCATTCTCTCTCTCAAATAAATAAAAAAATCTTTAAAAAAAAAAATTTAATAATGTGCTCTCATGGCCCATTATGAAACTGTTCCACACACCACTTTGATGGTGTTATGCTAAAAGAGAAGGGTCCCATCTGTATCTATACACGTGCAGGTTTGTGTATGTTCCAACTATAAAGAGTCTTTACTTCTGAAGGAGACATTTTATATGACAGACTTCTGATTTTTTAATACAAAGAGCTTTTGAAATTAAATATTTTTTAAAAGAATAATTTGGTCAAATTCTGACAAAAATGTTAATAATCTGTTTTACATTAATGTTAAATTGTTAATAATCTGAAATGACATATTTAGGGGATTGGTTTGGGAATAATCAGCATCTCTTCAATATTGACTTCAAAGCTATAAATGAGCATGTCTCTGTTTATTCAAGTCTTCTCTTTGTCTCTCAATAAAGTTTTGAAGTTTTCCTAGTTTTGGGCCTTTTTTTTAAATTTAATTTAATTTTATTATGTTATGTTAGTCACCATACAATACATCATTAATTTTTGATGTAGTGATCCACGATTCATTGTTTTCGTATAACACCCAGTGCCGCTGGGGCTTTCTAAAAAGTGTGCTACTTGGTAATATGTAATTCTAGTTGCCATGGTAGATAGAATGGGTTTTTCCCTGATATTTCCAAATTGGTTATTGATACTATATGTAAAAACCAACTGATTTTACATACAAAAGCTATTGCTTTTTATATACTTATTATATAAGCAGAGTTCTTATTGGAAAATATCTTTAGCTTTTCAACAGTGTGCAGCAGGGCTCCAGAATCAATACTTAGAATCTCAAGCAGGCTCCAGAATCAGCTTGTTCAGGTTGGAATCTCTGCTCCACCACTCACCAACTACTTTACCTTCTGGAACTTCATTTCTTTATCCATAAAATGGAAGCAACAGTAAATGTGTCTCAGAGTGTTCTTGTAAGGATTAAATGAGATATATTATATATTATTTATATATTATATTATTATATATTATATATTAATTAAGTTTTATATATAATAATTATATATTAATTTATATATATTATAAAATATCACTTGACAGAGAGCCTGGCAGGCAGGAAGCACTTGGACAATAAAAATTATTTTAAATTCTTGGGGCACCTGGGTGGTTCAGTCGGTAGAGCATCTGACTCTTGATTTCGGCTCAGGTCATGATCTCAAGGTCCTGAGAGGGAGCTCCACAATGGGCTCCTTGCTCAGCAGGGAGTCAGCCTGAGATTCTTTCCTCTCTCCCTCTGCCCCTCCCACTCCGTGCTCAATAAATAAATACATACATACATACATAAATAAAATCTTTTTT
>NC_138369.1:74233746-74266553 GCF_054177405.1 Leptonychotes weddellii
TTTTTTTTTTTTTTAACATATAATGTATTATTTGTTTCAGAGGTACAGGCCTGTGATTCATCAGTCTTACACAATTCACAGCGCTCACCATAGCACATACCCTCCCCAATGTCCATCACCCAGCCACCCCATCCCTCCCACCCCCCACCACTCCAGCAACCCTCAGTTTGTTTCCTGAGATTAAGAATTCCTCATAGATGGTTAATAAATGTTTTCTTCCTTTCTTTGATCTCTCTTCCTCTATGGCTTTTCTGAGTACTTGGGGATCTCCTTCTTGACTCCTAATATTCAAGGGATCTTCTGCCTCTTTGACCCTCCAAGTCCACTAATCATCAGTTTTGTCCAAGTCTTTAGATGCCAGTTTCTCTCTTCCACAAACGCAAGGTTTCACTGTATGTCATAAAGGGCTGCTTATGAAAAACAAACAAACAAACAAAAACCCATTCGTTTGTGTCCGTGAAAAGTTCTAAAGAAACAATTAAAATGTATAGTTTCTTGAAGTTAAATTAGCAAAGAGCAGTGCCAAAATTTGGGAACTGATTTCTTTTTTCCAGCCAAGATGTATTGGAGAATATTCAGAAGCTCATGTCATGGGGTGAGTTCTCCTGATTTAGAAAGACCATATCTCCTATCTGGGTCTGCACTGGTTTCCCACCCCCACACACAGGCTTATATATCAAGCAAGGAATGTCAGTGTGATCAATTGATTCTGTAAGAGGATAAGCCCAGGAAACCCCAGAAAGAAACACTGCTATTTCCAAGTTTTGTGGAGGATGGAAGGAGGTTTCAGCCCAGGGAGCTGCCCAAAGAAGGTCTGACAGAAAGAGAAGTGCCAAAGGGCTGATGGGTAACGAGGTATGAACAGTCACAAGTAATGGTGTTCCCTGGGCCACCCAAATAAACTAATGTCCCTCATCTCCTCTTCTTGGGGTCTGCTTCTGGGAGGTCCCAATTAAGACATGAAGATTACTCAGATGCTCTTCTTCTTGTAGAGAGACTGTCTTTTTGATACAATCAGCTCATAAACTGGGTGTCTTAAATAACAGAAATTATTGTCTCCCAGTCCATGATCAAGGTGTCAGCAGGATTGGTCCCTTCTGGGGCTGTGAGGGAGAATCTGTCCCATTCTTCCTTAGCTTCTGGAGGTTTGCTGGCAGTCCTTGGGATTACTTGGCTTGTAGATGCATCACCCCCATCTCTGCTTTCATGTTCTCCTGGTGTTTTCCACGTGTGCATGTCTGTGTCCAAATTTCCCCTTTGTGCAAGGACACCAGTCATGTTGGATTAGGAGCCCATTCCCATGTGACCTCGTGATAATTTAACTACGTCTGCAATGAACCTATTCCAAATAAGGTCACATTCTCAGGTACAAGGGGTTAGGACTTCAACATACAGGATTAGGAGAGTGGGACAATTCAACCCACAGCCATGGGCTGAAGTACAGTATAACAGTTAAGGCGTGGAAAGGAAACTGACTTGGTTTGAATTTTCAGTGTGCCATTTCCTTGCGCCATCACCTTGGGAAACTGCTTAACCTCCCTGAGTGTGAGTTTCCTCATCTCTAAAATGGAGATGCTAACAGCAATCACCAAGAGTTGTCGGCAGGATTAAGTTCCAGGATGATTCTAAGTGCAAAAAAGTGAGAAAAAATCCTTCCTGTGACTGTTCATAGCTTGTTGCCTATCAGCCCTTTGGCACTTCTCCCTCTGGCAGAGTCTCTCTGGGCAGCTCCCTGGGCTGACGCCCTCCTTCCATTCTCATTACAACTTGGAAACAGCTGTGTCTCTTCCTCTTGTTCTTCCAGGGGTTGCCAAGGCTCTTCTTTCTTCAGAGTCAATAGATAACATTGACGTTCCTCACCTGGCATAGGAGGCTGTGTGAGGGAAACAGTGTGGTGGGCCATGGGAAAGTGAATCAGGAAGGGGGAATCTCCAATCGAGAGTGTCTGAGCCGCGGGCAACCTCCACGGGCAACTGGAGCCTAATCCCAGGGAGGAACTCCAGGAAACAGAACACAGGCCTCAGAGTTATTGCTCAGAAGGATGGAGCAGCAGGGTATGATATGTATGTATGTACGTATGTATGTATTTATGTTAGTCACCATGCAGTACATCATTAGTTTGGCACATCAAATCCCATTAATCCTGGCTGAGAGCTACTCCCGAGGAAGGGTAGCATTAATCTCTGGATACTTCTGAGCTACAGTGTGGACAGACAGAGAGACCTCCCATGGTTTCAAAGAAAGCCCTCCGGCCAGAGTGGCGGGTACTGGTAGTTGAAATTAAGCCTTCGGCACGATGATGGCCCTGAGAATATGGTAGAGACACTCCTGTAGATTTTTACTCGTGTCCAAACCAGCATCCCAATGGGTTGGTGACCCACGTTGTTGAGAAAATTAAAGTTGGGCGTGAACGGCAAATGATCCAGGACCAATACCATAAGAGCCACCAAATTAAAATTAAAATTTCTGGAGAACATTCATTCTCATTAGCAGGAGCCCTGCTACCATAAAGGCAAACTCATTACAAAAGCAGTCCAGTGAGCTCCATACGAGATTAGGATGATTAATGTTAATAAATCTGGTGCCAAAAACCAAGTGCCAGTAAGTCCAGGGTGTTGGTCCCTTACTCTCTTGAAGGCAAATTTAGAGCTTAGTATTGTCTGGGTCAAAGGGGCCTGGGCTAATTACAGGTAGGTGGCCAACTTTATTGTTCCCTGCATCCAGGGAAATGCTCTACTCACAAAATAAACTTCTGGACTTGTGTTTGGGACCCTTTCTTCAATCCCTGAAGTGCCTTTTTCTCTGTCTGGGGCAGGTCAAGTTCATCACTTCCTGCCCATTAACACTGCACTATGCACTTGGTCTGAACTTTCACTCAGAACACTTGTCAGCTCTGGGCGGTAACATCAAATGAAGCAAGAGGCTGCCCCAGCTGAGACACACAAGGCCTTCATACTAGCTAGCCCTCCTTAAAATGAGGATGGGCTGCATCAGAACCCTCTAAAATCTCTCCCCTGTCACTTATGTTATTATTTCCTTCTATCTTTTCTTAATTCTCATTATTATTCAGATATCCCTGCTTGTTTTGTCTCTGCAAAGCCATCATTAACTCCTTGAGGACAGAGATGGTTAATTCTATGGGTTTGGGGTACCCTATATAGCTTATTCTGCCTTCTTCCTTGCCAACAGAACTCTAATTTTTTTCTTATTTTTGAGAGAGAGAGAGAGCAGGGGGAGGGGCAGAGAGGGGGGAGAGAGAGGATCTTTTTATTATTATTATTATGTTATGTTAGTCACCATACAGTACATCATTACATTTTGATGTGGTGTTCCATGATTCATTGTTTGAGTATAACACCCAGTGCTCCATGCAATACGTGCCCTCCTTAATACCCATCACTGGGCTAACCCATCCCCCCACCCCTCTATCCTCTAAAATCCTCAGTTTGTTTCTCAGAGTCCATAGTCTCTCATGGTACGTCTCCCCCTCCGATTTTCCCCCCTTCATTTTTCCCTTCCTTCTCCTAATGTCCTCCATGCTATTCCTTATGTTCCACAAATAAGTGAAACCATATGATAATTGACTTTCTCTCCTTGACTAATTTCACTTAGCATAATCTCCTCCAGTCCCATCCATGTTGATGCAAAAGTTGGGTATTCATCCTTTCTGATGGCTGAGTAATATTCCATTGTGTATATGGACCACATCTTCTTTAACCATTCATCTGTTGAAGGCCATCTTGGCTCTTTCCACAGTTTGGCTATTGCAGACATTGCTGTGATGAACATTGGGGTGCGTATGGCCCTTCTTTTCACTACATCTGTGTTTTTGTGGTAAATACCAATAGTGCAATTGCTGGGTCATAGGATAGCTCTATTTTTAATTTTTTGAGGAACCTCCACACTGTTTTCCAAAGTGGCTGTACCAACTTGCATTCCCACCAACAGTTTCTCCACAACCTCTCCAACATTTGTTGTTTCTTGCCTTGTCAATTTTTGCCATTCTAATTGGTATAAGGTGGTATCTCAATGTGGTTTTGATTTGAATGAGAGAGAGAATCTTAAGCTGGGCATGGAACCTGATACGGGGCTCAATCTCATGACCCCAAGATCATGACCTGAGCCAAAATCAAGAGTTGGATGCTTAATAGACTGAGTCACCCAGGTGCCCCCAGAACTCTAATTTTGTTCAGGAGGCAAGGTGTCCAATTTTGGACAGTGAGACCTGCAAATAAGTCTGTTGTGCGGGCTTCTGGGAAGGCCTTTGCCTTCAATACAAAGAAGCCAATAATAGTGATGCTGTTCCCCTTTTCTGCTTTGTTTTGTTTTGCTTGGAATAGAGATGTGATGGCTGGAGCTGAAACAGTGGCCTTGTAACCATAAGGGAAAGTCTGAAAGAATTGCACAAATGCTGATCCTGACTTTGCTGAACTCATGAACCAACCCAGTGATTGCCTACATCCAAACTTCTTGTTATGTGAGAAAAATAAGACCCTGTGTGTTTAAGCCACTGTAGATGAGTTGTTTGTTGCTCGCAGCTTCATAATCGTCTTTGATGAAGAAAGAGCAGAAACAGTAGGAGCACAACCTCCATCTCACTGTGTTCATTTCTGCTTCCCAAATCCCACAGAAGTATATCCACTTGGCAAAACTTGTGTCTCCTGTGAAATTGGAACTATAAACAGATATCTGAGATGTAGGGAAATATCTGGCTTTCTAGTGTTTAGATTGCCTACTACAAAGGGGTCGGAATGGAGCTGAGTGAGCTAGTCTGCACCACCTCCCATACCATCCGTGATAAATAGGGAAATGGGAGCCCCCTGCGGGCATTCCTAAGCCATGCCTGTTGTATCAAATTAACACACTAGCTGTTGTAACAGACAAACCCCAACATCTAAATGGCTTAGCACAAAAGAAGTTTATCACTTAGAATCCTGAGTCCTGCTGATTGTGGAAGGAGGATGGGAGTGCCCTGTACTATCCAGTCATTCTGGGATCCAGAATGACTTCTTCAGTATTCAAATGGGAGACAGACAAAGAAAGAAAGTGAAGAGGGCATGCTCACTTCTTAAAAAGTCTTGACCTGGAAGAGACACGTATCACTTCCGCTCATATTCCATTGATGAGAACTCACCATGCCACTTCCATCTTATAAGATACAAGGGACATGTTCTCTGGCTTGGCAGCAATCGCCCTACAACATTTCTACTCTCCAGATGGAGAGAACAAATCTTTGGTGGACAGCTAGCTGTCTGCCGCCAGCTAAACTTGATAGAATCACTTTGGATGGTTTCATCCCTAACATAGGGCATTGGGGCTCAGTCAGCTTTTAGTAGATAAATGGATGAATAGATGAATCTTTGCATCTCAACTCAATTATTCAATTTAAAGAAACTAAAATCTTTTTAATGTCAGTGTCCATAAAAATCATTTTTTCTTAAGAATCATTTTAAATTGTTGGTAAGTCTTTTGAATCAAGGGAAATATTTATTAATAACTTGAATATATCATTTTAAATTCATTTTATGATATTGAGGTTCCTTTTTTTAAGTTTATTTATTTATAATCTCTATACCCAACGTGTGGCTCGAACTCACAAGCTCCAGATCAAGAGTCACCCGATCTGATGAGCTGAGCTACTGATGAGCTAGCCAGGTGCCCTGATATTGAGGTTCTTTTTATTTTTTTATTTAATTCCAGTATAGTTAACATGTTATATTAGTTTCAGGTGTACAATATAGTGATTCAACAATTCTATACATGATTCAGTGCTCATCGTGATAAGTGTGCTCTTAATCCCCTTCACCTATTTCACCCATCCCCCCACCCACCTCCCCTCTGGTAACCATCATTTTTTCTTTATAGTTAAGAGACTGGTTTTGGGGTTGTCTCTTTTTTTAACTTGTTCATTTATTTTGTCTCTTAAATTCCGCATATGAGTGAGATCATATGGTATTTGTCTTTCTCTGACTTATTTCACTTAGAATTACACTCTCTATGTCCATCCATGCTGTTACAAATGGCAAGATTCCATTTTTTTTTTTTTATGGCTGAGTAATATTCCAGTGTGTGTGTGTGTGCGTGTGTGTGTGTGTGACCTCTTCTTTATCCATTCATCTATCGATGGACACTTGGGCTGCTTCCAGAATTTGGCTATTGCAAATAATGCTGCAATAAACATAGGTGTGCATATATCTTTTCAAATTAGTGTTTTTGTGGACACCTGGGTGGCTCAGTTGATTAAGCGACTGCCTTCAGCTCAGGTCATGATCCCAGGGTCCTGGGATCGAGTCCCGCATCGGGCCCCTGCTCTGCAGGGAGCCTGCTTCTCCCTCTCCCACTCCCCCTGCTTGTGTTCCCTCTCTCGCTGTGTCTCTCTCTGTCAGATAAATAAATAAAATCTTAAAATAAATAAATAAATAAACAAATTAGTGTTTTTGTATTCTTTGGGTAAATACCCAGTAGTGGAATTGCTGAATCACAGGGTCATTCCATTTAAAAATTTTTAAGAAACCTCCCTGCTATTTTCCACAGTGGCTGCACCAGTTTGCATTCGCACCAACAGCACACGAGGGTTCCTTTTTCTCCACATCCTTGCCAACACTTGTTGTTTCCTGTGACATTGAGGTTCTTAACCTAGGAAGTCTGTGGCTAGGATTCAGAAAGTTTGTACTTTGGATAGGAAAAAAGTAACATTTTATTTTCCCTAATCTGTAATTGAAATTTCACATTTCCTTCAATTCTGGGTGTAGGTAACCCACCATAGGAACGTTAGCAACACCTGTGACTGTCACAAAGCAAAATTAAAGACATTTGGATGTTATTTTACCATTTCTGTAGCTATCTTAAATTATTGCTAATGCTCATCAGTGCTTTGAAACTACTGCAGTCAGTGGCTCTGCCACTGGATCTTGATTGCATGTTAGCAAAGAAGCACATTGTTTTAAATATTTTGATAGTTGTACTTTAATAACATAGTTGTACTATATTTTATGCATTTAAATTTTTCTTCTGCAAGGGGGTCCAGAGGCTTCGCTATATTGCCAAAAAGACCCATGGATCAGGTAAGATTAAGACCCCCTACTCTAGACTGTGCAAGACTAACGCAAACAGCTTCCCACCACCCTTTTAAGTAATGGTTCTTTTTCTTTTGCCCCTCCCCGCCCCCCCAGCCTAGCCCCCTTCCTCCAGGTTTTTGGGATCTTCGGTTGTCCAGGTCTCAGAGGCTGGTGGGAAGCCTGTGGTTGTGCCTGCAGAACTGGATAGGGTGGGCCAGGCAGTGCCTCCAAGGAAAGGGGGAAGCAAGGGAATGTGGTCATGTCTGCTTCCTCAGTCTCACATCAGATCACTGTGCCAGCCTGAACCGTGTGGACCCTCTCCGCGAAGACCTGAGGGCACCAAAGCAGCCTTTCCCTTTCAGCCTTCTTCTTCCCTCCCAGCAAGCCGGGGGCTTTTGCCTGATCAGACAAGCTTTTGCAATGAGGTGCATAAGGGTTGCTTTCCTCCCTGGCAAACATTCACAGCTTCCTCTGGCACCGTTCCAGGAGATGTTAATACGTGCTATTAATTGGGGCCTGATTTGCATACGTTATGGACTATTAGCTCTTTGTAGCTACTGGGGACCAAAGCTTGCACATACAACCCCACCCTGCTCGCGCCTGCAGGGGCCTAGATTACCCCAGTCTGCTCTTCCAGGCTTAGTGAGAACGGGGAATAACAGGTTTAACATGCTAGGGCCAAGGACGTCTCTAGAAATGGAACCGACACACTCCCCCAACTCCAGCATGACACAAAGGAGGCCCTTCCACTGTGCAGGCTTGGGAGGATGGCTGCATGACTTTTGGGCTGTGCTGTGTGATTTAGTCCGCGGTAGGAGATTTTTGCTGGCACCCACGCCCCCAAGCCCTGCGATCACAAGCAAGCTGGCACTAGAATTTTGAAGAGGTTTTTTTTTTTTTTTTTCTTTTTCTTTTTCTTTTAAATCATAGTCTTTAAGCGCTCTTTGTGTTTATAATTAGTCGTAAGCCCGGGGATGGCTCAATTCGCTTCAGTGTGCCGGCCCCGCCCCCCTTGCTTGCCCAAGTGCCGTTAATTAGCCCTGCAAGGAGCGGCAAGCCTGATTGGCAGCAGGTTTTGCAAAGGTTCCCAGCCCTCTCGAAAACAAAGAAAAAACGTCTGAGCATCTTGGCGTTATAGCTGTCACCCGAGTCTTTGCTTTTTCCGTTTTGCCACTGCTGAGGAGCTCATGGACACATTTTACTTATTTTGAAATGTGAGCACCAATGTTTTGGTAGAAATTTGTAAATCTTGCGCTTGAGAAATAACGTCATGTTTGAGATTTGTCACAACTGTAAGAAGGGATGGAATGGGGGCAGGAAATTCATTTTTAGATGAAGAATAGGGCCAACAGTTTAGAAAGCTGCTTGGCAGTGTCACTAAAATCTAAACGCAGACACACGCCCGGACCCAGCGATTCCACTCCTGGGTAGTTAGTTCCCACAGACCTGCCCTGAGTACTGCCCCAGAAAGCACTGAGATGCTCCCGTTGACTGTCGTAATAGCCTCAAACTGAAAACTGCCCAAATGCCCATCGACGATACCGTGACTTTTGGAAATGGGGGGAATTCACACAATGGCCCAGGATTCAGCAATGAGAATACATACTGCAGCTACATACGACGATATGGATGAATCCCAGAAATATAAAGTTGAGCTAGACACAAAAGAGAATATACTGTGTCATTCTGTGTATAGAAAGAACAAAAACTGGTGAAAGCTGCCGTATGCTTTTAGTCCAAAGAGCGATGAACTTTGAGTGAGAAGGGCAGTAGTGACCAGAAGGGTTTCCTGGATGCTGGTCATGTTCTATTCCTTGACCTGTGGGTTGGTTATAAGAGATTGGTCAGGGGCGTCTGGGTGGTTCAGTCAGTTAAGCGTCTGCCTTCGGCTCAGGTCATGATCCCAGGGTCCTGGGATCAAGCCCCGCATGGGGCTCCCTGCTCAACAGGGAGCCTGCTTCTCCCTCTGCCTGCAGCTCCCCCTGCTTGTGCTCACTCACTCTCTCTCTCTCTGACAATTAAATTAAAAATCCTAAAAAAAAAAAAAAAAAAAAAGAGCTGTCAGTGTATGAAAATGTATTGAGTTGTAAACTTGTGTGTGTACTTTTCTGCATGTATATTGTACTTCAGTAAATGCTTTTTTTTTTTTTTTAATGGGGCTAAGCTGAGGTTACTTTCTCAGTAGGAAGCTTTAAGGTTGACCTGCTCATTTAGTAATTTGGAGTAGACAAGGTTGATTTTTCTCCCTGGCCAGCTGAACCCTGCCTAGGATATGGTATTCTAGAGTTCTGGGGCTGCTTTGAGGACAGGTCTCTTGACAGTGGACTGTGGTTCTGAAAGCCTAGGAAGTCATCCTAGTCCTGGTTCAAAGAAAACCAGGTAGCTGACCTGAAGAACTCTAAGTACAGAGGGGAAAGACAGGGATGGAGACAAAGGGATGTGACCGCATGCAAAGTTGACCAAGGTCATCCCTTAGGTCCCCTAGGCATGGTGTCCAGGGCCTGGGAGCATCTTAAAACCCTATGAAAAATTTTGAGGGCTTAAAAATATGTGTGATGATTCCAAATAGCAAAATAGAAAATCATCTGATCAAAATCAATAAATAATTAAATGTCTCCAAAACATAACATTATGTAAAGTAATTCAGGGTTTCTCAAACATTAATGAGCATACGAAACCTCTGGGGATCTTGTTTGAACTCAGATTTGGATTCAGTGAGTCTGGAGTGGGGCCTGAAACTCTGCATTTCTAACAAGCTCCCAGGTGATGCCAATGCTGCTAGTCCAGGAACCACACTGAAGAGCAAAGAAATAACTAACTGCCGCTCAACCCACCTCTTACAGTTGGGTTGTAAAGGCAATAGACCAAAAATGTAAAATGAATATTTTATTTCTACAAAACTCAAAATAATAATTTTTATTGTGGTAAAATATACACAATGTAAAATTTACCATTTTAGCCATTTTTTGGTGTACAGAGAGGCATTAAGTACATTCACAGTATTGTGAAACCATCATCACTACCCATCTCCAGAACATGTTCATCTTCCCAAACCAAAACCCCATACCCATTAAACAATAACTCCTTGTACCCGCCTCTCCCCAGCCTATGGTAAGCGCTATTCTACTTTCTGTCTCTGTGAATTTGTCAGCTTATAGATTTGACTTTGAATTTAACTATCAGTTATATCATGTAGGTGGAGTCATACAATATTTGTCTGTTTGTCTTATTTCACTTAGGACAATGTCCTCCAAGTTCATCCATGTCATAGCCTGTATCAGAATTTCATTCATCTTTTAGACTGAATAATATTCCATTGTATGTATACACCACATTTTGTTTATCTTTTCATCCACTGATGGACATCTGGGTTGTTTCCACCTTTTGGCTATGTGTCTGGGTGTGCAAATATTCATGTCCCTGCTTTCGATTCTTTTAGGAGTATACCCAGGAGTGGAATTGCTGGATCATATGGTATTTCTCTGTTTAATTTTTTGGAGAGCCACAATAATAATTATTTTGAGATTTATGGTAAACTGTCATTTTGGTGACCCAGATGAACATATCTCCCCATATTTATGCCTTGTGTGATTCCCTCCCACATTAACTGTGGGCTGGGCCTGTCACTGCTTTGAGTAAAAAAAAAAATGTAAAGGAAGCAATGCTATGCCAATTCCAAGACTAGACTTGAATTGATCTGGCAGCTTCTGCTTCCTCCCTCTTAGAAGGCTTACTCTTAGAACAGTCCTTCTTGGAACTCAACCACCATGCTGTGAGGCAGTCCTAGTATCCACATGGAGAGGCCCACTCAGAGAAAAACCAAGGCCCCCAGCTGACAGCCCCAGCTGAACTCCCATTCAAGCTCCATCTGACTTCAGATGCCCAAGCATTCCAGACCTTTCAACCTCAGCTGAGCAACTGGTCAAGCCTTCAGACAATTACAGTTACCTGCTGTTCCAGTTAACCCCATTTGTTTTTTGGTTTTTTGTTTTTTTTAGATTTTATTTATTTGTCAGAGAGAGAGCACAAGCAGGGAGAGCTGCAGGCAGAGGGAGAAGCAGGCTCCCCGCTGAGCAAGGAGTCCGATGCGGGACCCAATCCCAGAACCCCAGGACCATGACCTGAACCCAAGGCAGACACTTAACTGACACTTAACACCACCCACGTGTCCCCAGCTAACCCCATTTGGTGGCGTGATCTGCTATTGTTTGAAGCCCCCTTTTGAGGTGATTTGTTACACAGCATTAGCTAACTGAAACAAAACCCTTTCAAATGTTCTGGAGCAAGAGCAAAATGCATTTCATGTGAAATTTGGACAGAATATAAGATATTTGATACAGAGTGAAATCAGCCCAGAAACTTCAAAGATCTTAAATATCCCAGGTCCTAACAAAAGCAAAGATGCAAGGCAGCTGGTGGGAGTCGGGCTCCTGCATAACTCCAGTCCCTAGAACCAGCCGCTACTACAGGATTTTTGGAGTTGTCGTGGCTGTTGTTGTTTTGTTTGAGTTAAAGGCCCGGCTGGCCCAGATCAGCCTGTCACTTAGCTGCTATCATCCTTACAGCAAAGAAGGCAGCTGGGGATTTTTCCCACATATGTGGCCTGGCATATGGCTTCAGGGGGATTTGAACTCTTAATTAGAAGCTCTCTTTTGTCCAGAAATTATTGTGAAGCTGAGCGATAAGAATGAAATCAGCCAAGTCTGATCTCAGATTCCCATAAGCACAGCAAATAAGCAGACTGCACAGGAAGCCTTGAAGACAGTGGCTGGGATGTGATGATCACTCACCCTGCGCCCGAGTCCCTGAGCCCTCTCTCACTGCCACACACGGCAAGGAAACCAGTTTCTGCTTTGCTCTGTCCTCCCAGGCTGGGGCCCCATGACCTACCCCTGCAGGAACTACCCTGACCTTAGGCAGAAAGAATGGTGGGCAGTGGTTCACTCATTATCCAGTAATTATATTAAGAATGTCTTATGCGCCAGGCAGGCACTGCGCTGGGCGTATGTTGGTCGATAGAATAGATATGGTCCCTCCTGTGGTGGGGGTTGCAGCTCAGGGGAGGAGACAGATGATAATCAGGTAAGCACACAAATACCATACAAAGGCCACATCCATTCCTGCCTCAGTGGTGCTTTGCGTGTTGTTCTCCACCGAAGTTGCTCTTTATTCTCATACTTTTGTTGTCAGGTGTCAGCTTAAACATAACCTGGCGGGGGCGCCTGGGTGGCTCAGTTCGTTGACCGTCTGCCTTCAGCTCAGGTCATGATCCCAGGGTCCTGGGATCGAGCCCCACATTGGGCTCAGCAGGGAGCCTGCTTCTCCCTCTGC
This sequence comes from Leptonychotes weddellii, assembly GCF_054177405.1. Taxonomy (NCBI): domain Eukaryota; kingdom Metazoa; phylum Chordata; class Mammalia; order Carnivora; family Phocidae; genus Leptonychotes; species Leptonychotes weddellii. Next base: position 74,246,136 of record NC_138369.1, read on the forward strand.
CTCTCTCTCTCAAATAAATAAATAAAATCTTTAAAAAAAAACAAAAAACAAAAAACATAACCTGGCAAAGGCCTTCCCTGCCACCCAGTCTAGTCCATCCCTCTGATTTCATTCTTTGAGTAGCACTTACTATTATCAGATATTTTTTTATGTGTTTATTGGTTTATTATCTCTTTCTCAAACTCCAAGAGAAAAGGATCTCGTCTATCTTGTCCCCTGCTATGTCTGGAGCCTGAAAACAGTGCCCAGTATGTAACAGGTACTCAGTAAACTTGAATGAATCAATGAATGAACCATGACATAAAGTTGGCACCTCACCTTTACCCCACCAAAAAAGTTTTCTTTTTTATCATGTGCAGCTAAGTTTTCATATAAAAGAAAGAAAGAAGATTGTGATAATTTGCACATTTTTCTTAAAGGACAAGTATGTCCTGACAGCCAACTGTATCTTCTCATGAAAAGCCTGGGGTCATCAGAGAGGATTAACAGAATTCCAGCCAGAAACGATGCAAGTGGACATTTTAGTCAGGGGGGTTCTTAACCTGGGTAAATGTGTTACATCCAGCGGACCTTTAGAAATCTTGAATAGTGCCTAGGCCCACATTATGATTGTCACAATAATCTGCAGGTGGGCATGACTGACGAGCTTCAGTCAACACTGGAACTCATTATCAAGTATTTCAAGATCATTTCAAGAGCACCTGCATGCCTGATGTGGAAGAGGCGCTGTGTTAGACATGGGTCTACAGAGATGAACAAGACATAGTCTCTGACCTCAAGGTGTTCAGACACCTATGGAGGAGACTGAGACCAAAGCCAATAGGCACTGAATGCTGCGATTCATGCAGTGATGGAGCTGGGCTGAGGAGCACACCGGTAGGACACCTAACACAACCTGGGAGGGTCAGGGTCAGGGGCTGCCCGGAGGAAGCCTTTCCCAAGTTGAATGTCAATGAACAGGGAAATGGAATGGAGATGGTGGGACAGAAGGGACAGAAGGTATGGGCACAGAGGGGAGAAACAGCCTGAGAAGTCAGAGAACAATGAGTAGCAAATGGTGCTGGAGCAGAGGAGGGGAAGGCAGAAGGTGTGGGAGATGAGCTTAGCCAGACAGCAGGAACTCTTTGGCCCAGTGCTGGACCCTGGTTCTGATAATAAGATGCTATGTTGTTCCTTCGGTCCTCCCTGTCTTAGCATCCCACCTGGGACCGAGTAACCTGCCGTGCAAGAACAGGATCCAGATTGTTGAAGCGCAGCATGAGCATTTTTGTCATTGTTGTTGATTTCTTTAGGAAGACTTTTTTTGCCTACATTGGAGGGTCTGAAGGTAAGCATTTTTCTCTTGTACTTCTTTTTGCTCCCTAGTAACAACTAGCTTTTAAAAAGTCAGCATATGTCCATTAACTTTGAAAAACTGCAGCAAAGAATCCAGGAAATTTCCATTGTTTGGGCAACTGGCGAGGAGAATAGCTCTCTCCCAGCGGCAGGCCACTGTTTCACCCACACTGCAGTCAGAGAGAAGGACAGACAGCAAACTGGAGAGAGAGATTAGCATGTAAAGGAACCTGATTTTTTCTGGTTTCTTAGAAACCTTGGAGACCCGAATTTTGTTTTCCTCTTCCACCATGAAAACGTGAATATTTCTTGTCGTTCCTTCTACTTTGTTAATCAGAAAAACTTGGCCACTAAAATAGGAGCCGTGGTGCTGTGAAACCTGAAAGGCCAATTTTGGAAGAAGCCCTGCAGGAGGTTTCCAGCTCCCCTCCCAGACTGTTCACCAAGGGGCAAACTAAATCCCTTTTAACATGAACCGCTCAGCAAGAAATGTTTTGCCCACATTTAAACTGATACCTAGAGTTCTCTTGTCCTCTTAAAATCTGTCCTGCTGGATTTACATACACTCACATCAGGAGACTCAGAGGGGTAGGGGCCAAGTGCTGTGGAGCCCTCCAGAGAGGGGCAGAAGGACCTCAGATGAGTGTGTGGCATCTCCTGCGACATGCTGCCCCTAAAGCTGCCTGGGGCTGGTGGCACTGTGGCTCTGGGGCCTGGGGGACTGGGGACAGAAGGCAGAGAGCAGCAGGAGAGGGTGGTAATTAATGCCAGGATCATGGCCACTGGAAAGGGCAGGAAACCCCTTTGGCCCCAAAGCAACATGACCCTCAAGATGATGACAGGTTCTGGGACAAAAGGGGAGTGTGAGAGATCAATCTTTAGTAGAGTTTCCAGATTTAGCAAATAAAAATAGAGGATGCTCAGTTAAATTTGAATTTCAGATTAAAAAAAAAAAGAGAGATCCTTTTTAGTTTAAGTCTATCCCAAGTATTTCGTGGGATAGTCTTATACTTTAAAATTTTATTTTTCATTTCTGAAATGAAATTCTAATTTAATTGGATGTCCTGCATCTTATCTGTGAACCCTGACTTTGTGGATCTGTAGCCCACCAGTTCCTACACCTCTCTGGTGTGCCTTCTTCCTCCTTCTTTCCCATCAGTACAATAAAGGATCTGACAACAGGTCCCAAATAACTGAAGCTCATTCAGTACCAGTATGTTCTCTTGCCTCAATTGGCATATTTTCTTTTTCTGTGGTTGTCAAAAGTCTAAAGACTTTATTCCCTGTGGAGGTTGCCCAAGCAATATGCAGCTGATGAGGGGAGAGATGGAGGAAAGCCCTCCTTAATTCAGGTAGACCGGAGGGCTTGAGCTGTTCTCACCAAGCTCTCTACTATGTCAACATCTCCCCTGAGAAATTCAGTTCACAGCCTGTGGACCCAGTTGTTGCTACCGAAGCCTGTTACTGCTTGGGAGTTTTTGTTTGGGGAGCAGGGAGAAAGGGAAAGCTCTGGGAAGATCCAGGATCTTTGTTGTTTAGTTTATGTGAGTGTCGGAGTTCACGTGTGGGGTGATAATTAAGTGGTAGGTGGTTGCTGGGAAAATTATCAACATGGAGGCTGATGAAAGACACAGGCAACCTAAACAAATCAGCAAAGTTAAACGGGTTTGGCTATGTAGAAGGAGTACTAATTACAGTCATTTTGGTGAGCCTTCTACCAGGGGCGCCTAACCAGTGCCATAAACTTACGTGTATCATTATGTATGCCTTCCACTAACTTCGTTATAAGGTGTAATTTCATTAGAACAGGAGACTCAACATGTATGCAACTGAGTCTGCATAGTCTGTTAGTCACGCACAATGGATATCTGCTACTCTTGAAAATTTAGTGCAACTGGGGCCTGAGTCATGGTGAGAAAAGCAACTGTGGTGGGCAGCCTCTGAAATGGCGCTGGGCTCAGAGGATTCCCCACTTCCCAGAACTCCCAGGACTCGGGCTTTCCTGTCATCCCTTCCCCTCCAGTGCACACTGGACAAATAGAATACAACAAAAGTGATGGATGTCCCTTCTGAGATTAAGAAAACGCCTGTGACTTCTGTCCGTCTGGCCGTCTCTCATGCTCTCTTGCTCTCTGGGAAAAGCCAGCTGCCATGTTTTCAGCTGCCGTGTGGAGGGACCCACACGACCAGGAACTGAGGCAGGCCTCCTGCCAACAGCCAGCGAGAACCTGAGACTGGCCAACAGCCACGCAAGTGGGCTTGGAAGAGGATGCTCCCCCAAACTGAGCTTTGAGATGCAGGCAGCCCTGATGCACCTTCCTGCAACCTTGAGAGATGCTCTGAACGGCAAGGGAAACTGCCCCACAGAAACAGCGAGATCATGATAACTATGATGATTATTAACTTAGTAATAATAAATGTGGGTTGTTTTACACTGCTAAATTTGGGGGTGATTTGTTATGCAACAGCAGATAACAAATACAGTCGCTGGGCATAGAACTTACTTAAAAAAAATGTGATAGGTATGTCATCGAGAGAGGTGGTTGAAAGTGTAACCACTGTATTCTACAATGCAGACACAACAACGAATGAGGAGTGTGTGTGTGTGTGTGTGTGTGTGTGTGTGTGTGTGTGGTGGCTGGGGACTGGGTAGGAAGAAAGACATGGAAACTGGTGGTTTACTGCATCAGTATTGCCAAATTCTTGTAGCTATAGCAGCACTCCTGCCTGTCACCAAACAATCTCGAGATCTTGATATTATCACTCAGACCTGCTGATTCCTGAATCTCCAGTCACGGGCTGGGCCCCAAAGAGCTGTCTTCTGTTCTTGGATCAGCCCGTGCCGGCCAGGTCACAGGACACTTCTTTCTGTGACTCCTTGGATATTAATTAACTCTTTGGGAAGGTATGCCAGTTATTCAGAGCTCTTGTCTCTTGACTTCAAACCCACCCTTCTGTACTCAGCTTGGTGACCCCGGGGGGTCTGGGACTCCACACACTGAATTCCTGCTATGTCAGCGGCTCCTTGCCAGGTTCTGCCAATAGGGGGTGCTAGAGGGCGCTTGCACGGCTGAAGAAAGAGGCAAACGCTTGTTCGCTCAAGTTTGCTTCCCCTTGAGTTCCTGTTCCTATAAGCATTGCCCCAGCTATAGCACGTCCTGTGGCTGCAGCTGAATACAGTTTGCAATTTCTTCAACACTGTACAGCCCACCTCAGGGGGCCCTCAGAGACACCAGCGAGCTCTGAGTGGCACCCACTTCTCAGAGGTTGGGGTCCCAGTCCCCAGATTAATAATGTCAATCTCTTCTTCGAGCCCCCCAAAGCCCGAGGAGCGGCGGCTGCTTCCTGTAGTCACTACCTCCATGATACCTTAGAGTGCTTGCCTTTTCAACGACCTAATTAACAATTATGTCAATCTAGTCCTCTCTTGTGAAAACAAACCGGTGTAATTTCTATCTCCCGATTGTGCTCTGGCTGATACGGGGGCTCCCCTTCTACTCCCAGCCTCTGACCAGCCTCAGTGCAAGCTTCCCGTCTTACCACTCCAAAGACACCCTGCAGGTGCACCAGCCTACCAGGGACTCTTCCAGAAGCTGTGTGCCCTAGACTCCTGCTGGCTTCACCCTAGTCCCAGCCTGGCCTTTAGGAGAGAGCCAGGAAGTGTGGGCCAGAGACACCAGCCGACCTCGGAACCAGACACAGCGACAGTCGGGGAGGAGAAGAGAGGTCAGTATAAAGGAACCAGAGCCCAGCTCAGGGATCACGGGTGCCTCCCTCAGATGGTCCGATCGACTTAGATCTTTCGGTTTTTGATGGTGCATTCAGTAGAAACAGCACTTTGAATGTTGAAGTTTGATTTCTGGGCTACTGATATGCAATCCATCCTCTCTCGCGCTGCTGGGCAGTGGCAGCAAGCCGGGGCTCCTGGTCACGAGGGCGCACGGCCAATACATTCACAACCACTCTGTGCTTCACTCTCAGGACAGCATTCAGTAAATTCCAGGAGATACCCAACACGTTCTTATCAAATAGACCTCGCGTTACGTGATTTTGCCCAACCACAGGCTGATTAGTGTTCTGAGCATGTTTAAATTAGGCTAGGCTAAGGTTACATGTATTAGATGCATTTTCAATTTGCAGTATTTTCAACTTATGAGGTTATGTCAGGACATCACCCCCATCATAACATGAGGGAGATCTGGATGTCTAAACTCAGCTGGAGTCACAGATGACAGCCAGGAACAGGTGGTTCTGAGGAGCAGGGCTGGGCCATCCGGTCTGAGTACCACGTGGGGTGCTGGTTCACCTGCTAGGGACTGGTTTTACTTGCGTATGCTACACCTCCGTGGTTGACTCTGTCCTTGCTTTCAAAGGGTCCAATGTCACAAGTCTCCAACTGACAGGTGGCCCTGAGACCAAGGAAAGGATTGTATTCTTAAATATTTTTGTGTAAGTCAGGGAGCCCTTTCAAACACAATTGCTAAAGAGAGGAGGCGAGAATGTGAACTTGAATTTACATGTGAAACTCAGTATACCAGGCAGAGTCTAACCAGAAAGACCGAACTCAATCTAAGTATCTGAGCAGACGGGGATGTAATGCAGTGAATTGGTTACACAGGCAATGGAAAATCTGGGCAGCCAAACGGGCATCGTGGGGCCCCCCAGAGATCAGCACCATAGGAAGCCACTAGCCTTCAAGGCAGGAAGGACAGGGGGAAGAAGTGGTATTGTAGGTTGGACTCTCCAAAAGCAGACCTAAGCATAGTTTGGGGTGTAAGACCCTTACTAGGGGTCAACCCCTGGGAACGGGAAGGAGAAGAAGCAGGACGTCAGAGGAAGAAAGGGCACTGCCTTGCAGACTAAAGCTCAGCCAAGTCCGGGGGGAGGGGGGTTGCCCACTCGAGTGTCCCGCATCAAGCCAACATGGCGAGGCATTGACTACCCCACCCCCCTCGGTCGCCAGCTGTGGGCTGCTTTGGAAAGGCATGACCTCCAGCCAGGCTGACCCTGCGGGAGCTGACGACTGAAAGCCAGCTGCTGACTGCATCCCCTGCCGTGGGGCAGCAAGTCCTTCCTTGAAGGAGATCTGAGCATTTGGCGTTTACCACGGTACTTTCACCAGAGCCCAGGGGCTCCGGAGATCCTGCCCAAGGCTCCTGCTGGCCTGGCCAGAAACAGCTAACACCGAACCTGAGGTGCTCCTACAGAAGCTGGAGGAATGCCGCCTGCAGATGTCAGCACCCTTGAGCAGAGCTGGGGAAGGGAAAAGGACTCTGCAAGCAAAGGGGCCCAGGCCACCAACTTTTCCTCTTCCTTTCTCTCCAAGGGCCACCTATCTCACCTGTGATAAGCACTGTGCGGGCCCACCCAGCACCTTCTTCAGGAGCAAAGGATTCACCCCCTCAGCTGCTGAGAGTGTGTCCGCAGCCAGCCCTTCAGCTGTGACCCTCCTTGGGGCTGGCAATGGCTAAAATACACCGCTGCACCCGAGGCTGTACCCCTTCCTGCGTGGCTGGTACCTGATGACTGACTGAGGCGAGGCAAAAAGGTCGGGCCCCCTCACTCCGATTTGGGACCACTCTGAAGGGTCATCTGGCTTCAGAACTCCCAGGGGTTGATGGACACCCCCTCTGAGACTTTTCCCTCTGTCCAGTCTCGCTGTCTTTCCCCACAAGTCCCTTCCTTTCCCCTCATAAACCTTCTACGCACTAGTCTCTGGGGGCTTCTTCCTGGGAATCCAAGCTGGAACATCCATGTTAGGCTCCAAAACCGAGTTAGCTTTGTTTTGATCCTTTTGGCCTTTGGGGAATCCTCCTGTCATACCGGGGAGTGAGGAGCCCTCTACCTGGCCTCCCTTGGTCACTCATACATCCACGGCTGGAAAGTTCTTCCCAGACAATCAGCAGCCTCAGTCCTTTACCTCCTTTAGGTCTCTGCTCAAAAGCCATCCATCTGTGAGTAATAGCTTTCTCCAGCGCCAGATCCACCTCACCTTTTCTTTCCGGCGCTTATGGCACCAAATCATCTGACCAATGATTTACGATTATGTGTTTACTGTGTCTCCGCCCACTCAAGAACAGGGAACTTGGTTCTGTTCATAGCTGTTTAGCACAGTGTGAGTTCACTTAAACTGGCTAATGAATTCAACCATTCATTTCGTGAGTTCCAAGCCCTGTGCCGGACACTGATGGAGCCTTTGGAAATTTCTGGGCTAGTGGGGAAATTAGACAAGTAGGAAAATCGCAATGACACAACGTGGCAAGGGCAGGAACTGAGGCTTAGCTATCAACCGACAAGAGCAACTCAGGCTGCGAGGGCAAAGCTCCAGAGAGCAGGCCATGAGGGATTGGCTCTCCAAGGAGGGGCAGGGAAGACAGGTCCTGGAATGGGTGAGCTGTAGAGTGGTCCGGGCACACAGGTGGTTGACAGCCAAGGTCTCTAGGACATCAGGGTCAAAAGGGCAGTGGGACAGGGACGGCAAGGCATGCCCTGAGATCCAGCACTGCTTCTTCTGGAAACTTGTTTCTCAGAGCACTCTCATGAATGTGCAAAGATTAATGTACAAGGAGGATCACTGCCATGCTGGTTACAGTGGCAGAAAATAAGGAGCAACATAAATGTTGATCAAGAGGGAAATGGTTAAATAAATCAAGGAAGCTCAGTACCTTGGAGTACTGCAGCTATTAAAAAGAGTTACATGAGTCTTTATGTGCCGACTTGGAAAGACTCTATGTACATGATATAATAGTAAATGGAAAGGAAGATTATGGAAGTTCGTGCCCATTATGTTCAAATATACACACACGCACGCATATGTGTGTCTATGTAAACAGAAAATCATCTGGAAGGAAACTCAACTGTTGACAGTGGGACAATGGGATGGGAACAGACAAGGGGAGGCTTTCATTTTGGGGTCTTATTTGAGTTTGTTGAAACTGGCATGGAGTCACTTTCAGATTAATAAAAGGAAAGGAAGAGAGAAAAGCAAGTCCTAGGAGCTTTTGGTCACCAGGCAGAAGGGACAAACGGAAGGTCCACGAATATAAAGAGGTCAGGATCATTGATCAAAGCAGGTCAGAGGGGTTAAAGCAAATGAGAGCTAGGAGGCAGGAAGATGAGCTCATTGAAGACCAGGTCATGGCAGAGCAGTGGGGAGGAGCAGAGACCTAGGTGACCTGATTCCAGGAGCAGCATCATTGACTCTCTGACCTCGAGGCCACTTCCTGCAGGCTTTACGTGCGTGCAGCCGGCCTCGGCAGTCAGAAAGAGCCACCCCCGGTTACACTGTACCCAGAAAGGGGCAGAAACAGCGGAGTTCAAATGATGAGGAGGTTCTCCTAAGGCAGGCCCAAGCCTTCTAGCTTTCTCTAACCCAGGCCTACCTTGCTCTATCCCTGAGGACAGAGAAGATGGAGCACTTCTGCCTTTTCGTACCAGCTGCTTTCACCAAAGGTCTTTTCTTCTTTGCTCATTGCAAGACTTCGCAGAGCCTTTAGGAAGCTTTTTTGTTTGTTTGTTTTTCATTATGAATCTCTAAGAGGGGATGCTATATACAGACAGCATTTCCAAAAAGTATCTGGCCCCAGAGCACTCCTTCATTAGGTAATATATTTTAATTGCCATCAAGTTTTAATTAAACAAGTATTATGTGGGTGCCTTCTCCTTGTAAAGAACTCCAGGCTACCACGCTGGAGGGAAAGACCACGTGGAAAAAGAAGACCTGGAGGATGAGACACCACATGGAGAGAGAAGCCAAGAGGGAAAGGCCCGAGGCACGGCAGCCGGGCGGGTGAGGCCATCTTGACCCTGCAGCCCAGGGCAGCTGAATGCAGTCACTTGACAGAACCAGATGGTTCTGTGTGGAACAGAGACAAGCCAGCCCTGCTGAGCCCCGCTTGAGGTGTTGACTCAGAGAATCACGAGCAACTGATTTTTGTTTTAAGCCACTAAGTTTCGGCGTGGTCCGTTACACAGCAATAGACAACAGATACATTCTCTCATCCCATCCCCGGTGTCAAGCTCCCCTTTCCCCAAGGAAATATTATCTTGCAATTTGTTTTTATCATTACTTTGCTTTTTTAAAATAGTTTTGTCAAGTATTTTTTTTGCAATCTATTATGTGATTTGCAGCTGTTTTTGAGCATTATAATTATAGACTCATGCTTACGTGGGAGAATAGAATCGTAGACTCACCCAATGAAATATTATTACAACAGTGAAAATGAATGTTGCCACACACAAAACATGAATGGATGAAGCTTAGAGTCATAGTGTTGCATGAAAACAGAAAGTTGCAGAAGACTGTAATGCAGATCATTCATCTTTTCACATGATTATTGGCCGTTTCTTCTTAATTTTCTAGTTCATTTCTCTCGTCCACTTTTCTTTTGGGTTGTTTGTCTTTTTCTTACTGATATATTGGACTTCTTTATAAGTTTTAAGAAGTGCCCCCCAAAAGTAGAGTAGTAGGGATTACTTGAATCTTGAGAAACATTTCCAAGAATAAAGTTTAAAATTACCAAACCAAACCCACCAACAAAAACCACCCTGGAAGGTATTGAAAAAAAAAAGAATGGACAAAATTCATGACAAATTACCAGGCTCTTTGACTTCAGGGCTGAAATGTCAAGGATCAGAGACTCAAAAGAGTTTCGGGCTCCGTTGCCAGATAAGAGGCTATTTATATAAATCCACAGTGCACAGAGGTTCTATTTCATATTTTCTTTGCTACCAATAGGAAATGCATCATTTAACTTGAGATATGGCCCCCCTTTTACACATTTCTTAGGATAGACCAATGAATTACTATTCCTCCTAGCAGTGAATTTATATTGCACTAAGGAAAAATAGACTCCTTTAACCCCTGAAGAGTCACATTTCTTTCACTTAGGTCACTTGATAGGGCCATTATAGGCTCAGATAAGACATGTGGGACTCTGTTTAATATCGGGCAATTTTCCTGTGCCTCTTCATTTATTACAAGAATGTATCCATTAGCAGTCATTAGTACATTCTGTCAAGATGAGGGCTAAATGATCCTCAATGGCTGAAGAGAAACTGCTTTTTGAAGAAAAATAATGGCATTAATTGCTCCGTGGAATAGATAGGGCTTTCTTTGTCACAACCTCTCCCTCCCCGCCCCCCCTCCCCTCCAGCGCAATCGGACACTGCTTACCTCTGTGAAAGATCCAGGCCATTTTCTCCCTACCCTGTGAGTCAGCTCCTTGCTCCAGCCTGTGGCCTCTCCAGCGGCAGACCGCTATCCACAGGGAATACACAGAGCTCCTTAGCCCATCACAGCGAGGAACCTTGACTGATTCCTCTTGCTCCCTAATTCATCCAAGGGTGAAAGAGGAAGGAGACGCCTCACTTAGCAAACAATCTCATTTGAAGGGACTCCGTTTTAGCTACAGGAAGCAAATCACATTAGAGAAATAATTGCCCTCCTGTAGCTCCAAACTGAAACCCATCTCCTTTTTGCCCTTTCATTTGGAACGTACGCTCTCTGGAATATGTGGTTCGAGGAGTGAGGGTGTAGGCGTGTGTGTTTGTGTGTGGTATGTTTTCATAATCACAACACGTTTCCTACGTAGCTTTTTTTATTAAAAATCTCAAAGTTTAATTAGCGAAAAGCTTCCATCCCCTAAATATGGGTGTATCTCCAGGCTTTGTCTTTCTCTTACTCCCTCCCTCTCAGCTCACGTCCATTCTCACGGACATTAGTAATTACACCTGTTTCAGTTGAGATATGTTCAGGGGAAGGTAATAAAATACCAGCTAGCAGTAACGTAAGTAATGAAGGCATTTAATAAACTTATGTGTAACAAGAAGGCTAGGTGTAGGCAATTCCAGACTTTGTTCCGCAGACCAACAAGGACACCAGTGACCAAAGCTTCTTACCATCTTTCCCCTTTGTCGCCATCCGCGTGGCAGCCATACCTCTCAATGTGCCAAGGCACATCTCTCCAACAATCCCATTCTCTCCTGACAGGATCACAAGCAGGAAGGAAAGAGATGGAAGCAAATTGGCGTTCTCATGGCGGTCTGTTTTATCAGGAAGAAAATCCTTCCTAGAAGCCCCTTGGCCATTGGCCAGAACTGCTTGACCAACCAAAGGGAATTAAGTTATCATATTTGGACTTTGGCCAGTCATGACTTATCCTCTCCATCTGGGCCATTGAAACCCAAACACAGGTGGGATTTTACTCAGAAGGAAAGAGAAATTGAGGAGGCAACAGCTCCCAGATCTTATTTCCAGCCGACTGTTCTTCTCACCTCTAGTCACATCTTTCCATCAGCCTGATGGGCAGCGTTACCTCGTTGTCCTACTGTCACCTCAAACTCAGTCGTTCAGGAAACAGATTCCTTTTCTTATCCTGATATTGCCTCCCCTTTTTGCATTTCCTGACTTTTCCAGTGGTAACTTCACCCACACATTATGGAGCCTTGGAGCCTTAGGATCACTTTTGATGCCCTCTTAATGCCTTTCTTATCCAGCTGGTCCCCAAGGGAAGTCAATTCTTTGTCCTCCTAACATCTTCGTTCATCGTTCCCACTGTTCTTGCCACACTTGCAGTCATGCTGTTCCAGCTGCACATGGACCACTTCATGTCATCCGAAATGGGCCCCAGCCTCAGGGTCGTGCACTCTGCAACCAGATTCACCTTCTTAAGGCCTGCAGTCCTCATTCCTCCCATACCTAGGACCATACACCTATGAGAGAAAAATCCAAACTTCTTGGTTTGGGTTTTAAGATTTTCTACATTACCTTGTGAAAAAAATTCCCTATTGTTCTCTACTCTGGCCAGACTGGTCAATTCACTCTTCCCTGAAATATGCTTTATGCATTCCCTTTGTCCACACCATTCCCTTTAAAAAGAAACTCCAGGGTTAGATAATTAGGCAAATGTAACTCTGGCCATATTTCCAGTGCTTTGCAATGTGTCAAAATAATAGTTGCATGGTAAATAATGATATAATACTCATTGGTGAATATTGAGGAAAGTTTGTAAAATATTCCATTCTAATTATTAAACTTCAGGAAGTTCAGAGCCATTTTAAAAGATAAAGGAAGGGGTGCCTGGGTGGCTCAGTTGGTTAAGCATCTGACTCTTGATTTCAGCTCATGTCATGATCTCAGGGTTGTGGGATCGAGCCCTGTGTCAGGCTCTGCACTGGGCATGAAGCCTGCTTAAGATTCTCTCTCTCCCTCTCCCCGTTCCCACCCCTCTCTCTTTCTCTTAAAAGTGAATAAATAAATAAATAAATAAATAAATAAATAAATAAATATAGTAGCACTCTAAACCAGGACTGCAATAGATTCTTCAAAAGAGTAGCAGTAAATCTATACAATATGATGTCATCCCTCACTGGAGAGACCATTCATTTGTTCATTCATTGGTAATCAGGAGATTGCAATTTTATGGCCTGACAACTGCCACCAGAATTCTTGGCAGGAGAACTCCAAGATGTTTAGCAAAATATCTTGACAAGTTGCTTGGGAATACAGAGTGAGGTTCAGACAGAATTTGACTACACTATTTTTATCGGGGTGCCATGCTCACGTCTAGGGAAGGGAAAGACTTATCTTCTTAAGCATTTCTTCATAAAGAAAAACCAAGCCACTTCAAGAAAAAGGGCAAGGTTATCAAGACAGAACCTGCGTCAAAAACCAGGAGATACACCAAACTATTTTCTGTTCAAATATTTTACAAGAACTACAGCAAAAAAGTAGGAGGCCTAGGGCTTAGCTGCTAAGATTAGGTGAAGGTAAGTTCAGATACCAAGTTGCCCGTAGAACTTCTCTGAAGGAAGTTGTCAAAGGACGGATTTTTGTGGATAGCTCAGGTTTATACGCCCAGCAGGAATGCTAAGGCTATGTCACTTCAAAGCTTTGTTGAAACTCCAGGAACTCATCTCTTCATTCGGAAGATAGGAGGTAGGGGTAGGGGTGGCAGGACACTATACGCCACCCAGGTCTGCTTTCCGTTGTATTTCCTATGCACATCTACACGTTTATGTTAACCTGACTTCTCATTTTTCGACTCACATTTCTTTGGTAAAATCGTCTATATCAGTAGTGATGCTTTCGGCAGAAAGTGACAGAAACTCCACTTCACCGGCTCACACCCTAAAGGGGGATTTGCTGGCCCACGTAACTAGAAGAGTCCAGATGTCGAGTGGCCATCAAGTGTGGTTCCATCAGCCTCCAAACTGCCTCTCTATCATTTGCTTGGTCCGTCCCTCTTTTCTGGGTTGGCAACATACTCAAGCCAACAGCAAGGTGACCATAGCATCTCCTAGCTTTTCAGTCTGACCATAACACTGTCCACAGGAAGAGGGACCACTTGGCTCAGTAACACCACTCTTAAGACCGAGACCCTCTTACCCCAAAACTCCTGCCAAACCTTCCATTTCATCTCATTGGCCAGAATTTGGTCAGATGCCCCTTCCTGAACCAATCCCCATGGCCTGAGGAATGCCACACACTAATTGTCTCAGGTCTGGATTCCTCGTCTAATGAATCTCTGTGGCAAGGGAGCAGGATTCTCAGACCAGTCAAGCCCACGCTGTTGCAGTGTGGAGGTGGCTCCCTAAACCTCAGGCCGCATGGGCCTGAGCAAAACTCCCTGAACAAAAATCAGGGGGCTGCCAGAAACAGGCAAAAGGAAATGGATGCTGGACGAGCATCTTCAAAGTTCCTTCTGTACAAAACTGTAGAATACCTATTTCATCTCATACCACTGAACAGGATACAGGCATGTCTGATAACCAGAGGCTGTAATGTTCACAGAGTTCAAGTCTGCCAGATCTTTATCTAACAAAGTCTAAAAATTTCCACAAGGAAATGGGAAACATGTAAACAATTACAGCTCTGTGGGTAACTGTACACCAGTGTACGTGAAACCAATTGTTTCCACTCCATATGGGATACTAATCAGCTTAATTACATGGAAAAAAAAAAAACCCCAAGAACCAAAACTGCTCCAATGTTTCATCAGAGGAAAACCAAAAAAGCTGAAAAATATGCTTTCTTAGGACAGAAAAACAGGTAAAATGTTGGAAGGGATCAATCAAAAATGAGTCTTTAATTGCTTTTTTTCTCACCAGAGGAACATAGAAGACATTGGAAAATATATTCTTTTCAGATAGAAAAATAGAATGTTGGAAAAGATCATTCCGAGACTGAGCAGTTCTTAGTTGTCAACCATTAATATCCATTTTTATTCTGCCACCGAGTTTACACTCAGCATTTACATATTATCTGCAAGATACTACGTGTGTCAGTTTTGTGCGTGTGGTGAGCAGTCTGTCAATCTCACCCTGCTTTGGGCTCAAACTGACTTAGAAGTACAGTTGATCCATTCTTCCAACAAAACATCCGTTGATGGCCTCTGACGTACCAGGCTGCCCCGAGCCTGCTGCTTCGTCATGTGCTCAGCCAGCTGCCTTCCTTCCCTTTCAGAGGAAGAGGGTGCTTCGGAGGCCATCGTCCAGTGCCCCTTCTTTGAGCGCCCTGATCTTTCCTCTGATGCCAGCTCAGATGGGTCACTGATTTATGGGGCTCCCGATACCAAGAAAGAACCTCCAAAAGGCTGTATGGGAAGATAAAGAGAAATCATTGGCATAGCTCTTGTCCCTGAGACCCTCGCAATGGTTCTGGAGATAGAGCAGCACCAGGAAAGAAAGAAAAGCCCATCTTTCAGAGTTGGTGAGCTGACACCGGAAGGGTAGGTAGTACAGGAGTGAAATTACAGGAGCGAAATATGTCTTCCAAGTCCCAGGTTAACATGGTGTGTATGCAGGGTGGGAAGGGAGACTGCACAAATGCAGAACAGTCCAAATGAGCCAGTAGAGGCTCAATTGTGGAAGGCTTAGAAGTCAGAGATAGATTTAGACCCTCTGGGCTAAGGAAAAGGGAATAGTTTACATCTCAAAAGCAAGGCTCTGATACATTGCCTCCTCCCCACCCCCAAAAAATCATGCGTGTTGAAGCAGCCAATGTGGTAGAGTAGAAAGAGTAAAGCCTTTGGTAAAGCCTTGGGTTGAATCTGGGCTCAACCACTTACCAGCCATATGACCTTGGGAAAGCTACTTATCCTCTCTGAGCCTCAGTTTTCTCATGTAAATAAAGAAACGAAGTCTGTGTTCTAAAGTTGTGCTGTTGGGCGCCGGGGTGGCTCCGTCAGTTAAGCGTCTGCCTTCGGCTCAGGTCATGGTCCCAGGGTCCTGGGATCGAGCCCCGCATCGGGCTCCCTCTCCCACTCCCCTTGTTTGTGTTCCCTCTCTCGCTGTCTCTCTCTCTGTCAAATAAATAAACAAAACCTTTAAAAAAATAAACATTAAAAAAAAATAAAGTTGTGCTGTCTAGTGTGGTAGACATCAGCCCCAGTGGCTATTGCACTTGAAATGCAGCTAGTCCAAATTCAGATGTACTCTAAGTGTGAAACGTACACCAGATGTGGAAGATTCAGTATGAAAAAGTAAAAGGAAGAAAAATGGCTCATGATTCTTTATATTGATTATATGCTGAAATGATGACATTGGATATATTGAGTTAAATAAAATACATTGTGAAAGTTCATTTTGTCTGTTTCTTTTTTACTTTTTTTAATGTAGCTAATAGAAAATTTAAAATTACATAGCCATAATGTTAGACGAAGCAAGAAACAGTTCTTTTTCTCTAGTAGAAACAGGAAGTAGGTGGTGCCTGGGTGGCAGAGTCGGTTAGGCCTCCAACTCCTGATTTTGGCTCAGGTCATGATCTCAGGGTCGTGAGATCAAGCCCACATCAGGCACTGCCCTGGGTGTGGAGCCTGCTTAAGATTCTCTCTCTCCTTCTCCCTCTGCCCCTCCTGACTCTCTCTCTCTCTCTCAAATAAATAAATCTTAAAAAAAAGAAAGAAAGAAACTGTAAGTAGAATATTGTTCCCTAATATCTTTAAAATCAATGAGTATGGTAATTTGCAAACATAGCCACGATTTCTATCAATGCTGTTTGGCCGTGTCCTCCTACTCAGACTCTGGGCTGGACTTGCTACTTGCTTTGCCGTGGTGACTTGAGCAAACAGGATGCAAGCAGAGGCTGTCGGACTGTTTGTGCATCAGGGCTAACTCTCTTGCACTCTTGGGAACCTCACAGGTAAGTGAGTAAACCCAAGCTAGCCTGCTGAATGACAAAAGATACATGGTCAAGTTTCCCCACTGCCCCAGCTGTCACAGAGCCAAGCACCAGACATGTAAGCAAAGCCATTCTAGGTCATCCAGCCCCAACTCAGCTGATCTAGCCGACCCATAGAATCATGAGAAATAATAAATGTGTATTGTTTTAGCATAAGACTTGGGCTGTCTTGTGCAGCAAAAGTTAACTGGTAGAGTGTGGATGGGTCCATGACAACCATATTATGAATAGAGTCTTCAGCAGAAGCTGGGGAAGAATGGAGATTGGTAAAATCCAGTTAATCTGGTCTCTATTGGGGGGTGAGCTTCCAACTTCATTCATACACACACATACACTGGCGTACACCCCCCCACACACATACACCACACACACACACATACACACACACACACAACTCAGAGAATTGGAAATGTGGGTTCAAACAGATTGAAGATCTCACACAGGATTTTCCAACCCTTTGAGGCATAAAGATTACTTTTTCTTTTTTTAAAAAAGATTTTATTTATTTATTTGATAGAGAGAGAGAGCACGCACAAGCAGGGGGAGCGGCAGAGGGAGAGGGAGCAACAGACTCCCCGACGAGTAGGGATCCCAATGGGGCTTGATCCCAGGACCCTGGGATCATGACCTGAGCCGAAGGCAGACGCTTAACCAGCGGAGCCACCCAGGTGCCCCAAGATTTCTTTTTCTGATGGCAAAACACTTGGACACCTGTATTCTGGTAGTTGTTTATTATTATCTGTCAACTGACTTAGAACATATATAATGCCCACAGAGCCCTTGCCGGTACTTACATGCATTTATGAAATTGAAAGAGGGCTTTCCAGATGGATCAATTAAAAAATGATCCCACTCAGGGATGACTCAGCCCCAAAGTAGGACAAGTGGCTCGTGGAAGGGAGTTAGAGCTGGTTTCAATTCTTGTATGAGCTCCTCAGCTGGGCACTTTGGGCCAGAGGACAGCCCATGTAACCATAGGGAAGCCCTGATAACCCAAAGACTATGGATTCAGGAAAGCTTTGAAATAAAATTGTGTTTGGCTCCTAGGAACGGTGTCTGGATGGATTTGGAAAATAGTCACTATTTATTTTACAGAAAAGACAGGGAAAAAAAAAAAAAGCTTTGAGGGTTGAAATGTATTCAGATCCTACCCATGATTTTACACTTCCCCAAGGGTCTGTAGTCCAGAGCTGGGTAGAGACCACTCAAGATTGTGTCTAATGGCCACGGTAGGGCAAGAATGAGAGTGACATTTTCCATTTCTGGACCAAACTGAGTTCACAACTACAGATCAAGTGTGAGAATTGAGGAAATACAGTGACAACTTACCACTCTGCCCCACATTGAAATCACAGGACTTGGGGCTAAATGAATCCTTTTACGTTTTGTTCACACATTTTTCCGTGAAAAAAAAAAAAGCCTACAAATGAATAATCTTCACATAAAATTCTGAGTTATTAATAACATTTAGCTTGAGCCGTGAGTTAATTTAGCCACTCAACTCTCCCAGCGTAACCAAAATGTGCCACCTGAAAAACTGCTTCGGTGTTTCAAGATTCCCCCCAAAGGCCACCGAATCCAGAGTTGGGCATTGGCGCATTATTCCATCACTCCTCACATCCAGCCAAACACTGAATTAAATATAAAAATATGCCTTCATATCTGTTGACTGTTCCCTGGAGACCCTGTGATCCTCCATACTCCGTAACAATGCCTCATATACAATGTATTCGCTTTTCTACAGCCCTTTTGTTAAACCACAAATCATAAACCACAGAACTATCTTTACAGGTAAAATAAATTTTTCTTTCACAATGATCTTATAAGATGACAAGGGCAAGCATGACACTTTTACCTGCTTTAGAGATGAGGGAAATTGAGGGACAGAGATGATATTCTTTTTTTTTTTAATTTTATTTACTTATTTGACAGAGAGAGAGAGCACAAACAGGGGGAGCAGCAGAGGGAGAGGGAGAAGCAGGCTCCCCACCAGGGAGCCCAATGTGGGGCTCAATCCCAGGACCCTGGGATCATGACCTGAGCCAAAGGCAGATGCTTAACTGACTGAGCCACCCAGGCACCCCGACAGAGATGATACTCTTAAAATGATTAGCAGACTGGTCAGCACAGAGTTCTCTCCACTACCTGAAGCTATTCTGTACGGGACAATAGGAAATCACAGGTACCATCTTTCTTTTTAGTTAACCCAAGACAGTAGGCACACTGGCAAATGTTTAACAACTGGATCTCCAAGTGACAAAGCCATAATTTGCAACACTTGCCAATTTCCATGGTATAAATACTCCTACCGAAGCTGATTTCCAGCTACCTTGTGATATCACCCAATGTGGTTGGGAAGCGATGCTCAGCAGCTCACCATTGTTTAGGGTTTCTATACAATAGACCTAAGTAACCTCAAGAACATGATAATAGTAAAATGTAGTAAAATAAATAGGATGTGAAGAATTTTGAGTATTTATTACCTCCATTTTTAAACAGAATTTATTTAATCCTAAGTTTATATAATTTAATTTTTAATAACGCCCTGTATCACCCAATTCCTGAAAATTTAACAATTGGCTCTCACAAGTCAGGAGGAGCTAACTCTGCGTGCCCCAGACACAAGCCCTCCTTTCACATTATTTGAAATTTAAAATAAAATACAAATCACCCCTAGGGGGCATGGCTAATTGTACACCTTAACACCATCCAACCAACACACGTATTTTGAGAATTTTTAGGTTGCACAAGTGAACACATAGTAATTTGCGGATGGCCTAGGCTAAAAGTCAAAGACAAATACTAAAACAGTGGTTCTCAGTCTAGGTGGCACATTAGAATATCTTCAGGGAAGGGTGCCTGGGTGGCTCAGTCGTTAAGCATCTGCCTTTGGCTCAGGTCATGATCCCAGGGTCCTGGGATCGAGCCCTGCATTGGGCTCCCTGCTCGGCGGGAGGCCTGCTTCTCCGTCTCCCACTCCCCCTGCTTGTGTTCCCTCTCTCACTGTGTCTCCGTCAAATAAACAAATTCTTAAAAAAAAAAAAAAAAAAAGAATATCCTCAGGGAGTCTTAACCATTTCTGATTCCTGGGTCCCACTCAGATTTTAATTCAGACTTGTTCTGGGATGGGACCTGGCATCATTTTTCTTTATTTGTTTTTAAAGCTTCTCTGTGATTATTATATGCAGCCCAGTTGATAACCATTGCATAATAAAAACAACAATAATAATAACCGTCCCAGTGAAAGACCAGATAAGTTAAGAAAGGGCATGTTTTATTTATGCCAGGTGTTGAACATCAGTGTCTTTTCCCATTGGTATTGTTAATTTAGTGTATTCTCTGCATCCATAAAGAACTATCTTGTTTAAGAAAAAATGAAAATCAAACAAGCAGGTAGCACATTGGCCTGGATGAAGGCTCTGAGCCCTATTCGATCGCAGGGCGAGACCTCACCCACCACAAGGCAATCACAGTGTTCCATCCAGCAGGCTGGACTTTTTTGCACTCTCAGTGGGAAAAATGCTTGTAAGGCAAATCAATATATAAACAAGGGAAATGTTTAGTATTCTTAAGAAGGAAAGCTATGGTGAGACAGGAGTCCATCAAAATCCTAAAGGAGAACACAGGCAGCAACCTCTTCGACCTCAGCCGCAGCAACTTCTTCCTAGAAACATCGCCAAAGGCAAGGGAAGCAAGGGCAAAAATGAACTATTGGGACCTCATCAAGATAAAAAGCGTTTGCACAGCAAAAGAAACAGTCAACAAAACCAAAAGACAACCATCGGAATGGGAGAAGATATTTGCAAATGACGTAACAGATAAAGGGCTAGTATGCAAAATCTATAAAGAACTTCTTAAACTCAACACCCAAAGAACAAATGATCCAATCAAGAAATGGGCAG
>NC_138369.1:74267053-74344605 GCF_054177405.1 Leptonychotes weddellii
TTTTTTTTTTTAAAGATTTTATTTATTTATTTGACAGAGACAGAGATAGCGAGAGCAGGAACACAAGCAGCGGGAGTGGGAGAGGGAGAGCAGGCTTCCCGCCGAGGAGGGAACCCGATGTGGGACTCGATCCCAGGACCCTGGGATCATGACCTGAGCCGAAGGCAGACGCTTAACGACTGAGCCACCCAGGCGCCCTGATAATCAGAATTTTAATTGATAATTTTAATGGAGTGGAGTTTGACAATACTTTCCTTGCACTTTTTGTTCTTTGTTTTGAAAATTCTTTCCTGTATTGAGATCAAACAGATATTCTCCTATATTTTCTTCTAAAAGTTTTGAAGTTTTCCTTTTCACACTCAACTCTTTGATTTACCTAGAATTGACTGTTATGTGCAGTGTGAAGGAGGAACCAAATCTTTTTTTTTTTGTCTGTAAGTATATCTAATTTCCCTACACCAACTATTGTGTGGTCCATACTTTCCTCACCAATCTGAAGTGCCAGAGCTATTGTATAAAACATTTCTATCCATGCATGGGGCAGTTTCTGGGATCTACTCTGTTCCATTGATTTCAGTTTTTAAAATTCTATTTTGGTATAGCTTCTTTCCAATTGTGCTTCAATCAGTATGGGGAAGTCATACCATTATCCTTATCTTGGCTAAGGGTTTTGGGGGACTACATATATCTGTATCTACCTCATAGCAGTGGTGTAAAGTGATCAAACAGGATATAACAGGGGCACCTGGGTGGCTCAGTTGGTTAAGCATCTGCCTTCAGCTCAGGTCATGATCCCAGGGTGTTGGGATCGAGTCCCACATCGGGCTCCCTGCTCAGTGGGGAGTCTGCTTCTCCCTCTGCCTGTCACTTGTGCTCTCTATCAAATAAATAAAATCTTAAAAAAAAAATAGGATATGACATATACAATGCTTAATAAAATACCTGGCCCAGAATAAGCCCTCAGTAAACTGTAATTATCACTACCATGGTAATTTATAGTAGCCATAATTTACTTTCTTTAGTGTCACAATGGCTACATTCCTCAAAAAAATAAATTATCTGAGGATCTTCAGGGAGGGGCGGGCCATGTAGCATAAGTTGCCTGTTTTATGCCAATAAAACTAATTAAAGAAAAAGAGGAATTAAGTCACACACAAAAAAATATGTGTGTGTTTCATAAGAAGGGATAATAAAAGGAGAGGTGGGCTCTTTTGCCAATGACAAGACCGAGGCCAGATCTGAGAGTGTTTGAAAATTTCATCAAGATTTAAATTTAAGGCATTTTATGGGTTGTGATGGTACTACAATATGTCCACAAATTCCTTAACATTCCTCTTCTCAAAAAGTGGAGCCTATTTCTCCTCCCCTCCAGTGTGGGCTAGACATAATGGCTTACTCCTACTAACTAATAGATTGTGGTGGAAGTGATGTTTATGTGACTTCCAAGATTAGGATCCATGGTATATGGCTTCCTTCTTGCTCTCTTTTGAGTCATTCACACTGGAGGAAGCCAAGTGATGTGTTGTGAGGACACTCAGGTAGCCCGAGGGAGAGGTCCATGTAGTGAGGAACTGAGACTCTCTCCAATAGCCATGTGAGGGAGCCATCCTGGCAACAGATCATCCAGCCCCAGTCAAGCCTTCAGATGACTGCAGCCACAGCAAAATCTTGACTGCAACCTCATGAGAGTCCTTGAGCCAGAACCACTCACCTAAGTTGCTTCCAAATTTCTAAGCCCCAGAAACTGTGAGATAATAAATGTTTGTTGTTTTAAACCACTACGTTTTGAGTTAGTCTATTACACAGCAATAGATAACTAATACGTGGGTCCTCCACAAGAATGAGGAGCTGACAAAAAATACAAAACAAAACTAAATTTTAAAAATAAATAATTAAAAATTAAAATTAAAAAATAAAGAATAAGAAGCTGAAATGGAGAAGACAATGATGGATGTGAGGAAATGACTTGAAATTTGGATCTTGACAATGACCAGGGTGGATAGAGGTTTCCACAGTCCAGTGATACTTGCTCAAAATCAGAAGTACTCTCTCATTTGTTAATTTGCTTATTTTAATGAGGGAGAAAAATTAAGATGAAGGACAGCATTTTAAGTAAGTCATGTGTTTTCATCTTTATCATTGAATAGCTCCATTTTACAGATAAAAAAACTATAGTTCAGAGTTACATAACCAGTAACTGGGGGAGTCTGCCCAACTCCAGAGCCCATACCCTTAAATTTTATGTTATACTGGAATCTCCTATGATACCATAGTCAGTCTTATTATAGAATATCTAATTTCTACAATCTGATTTCATAAACACTTATTGAACACTCACAGTGTAGGAATTTCACTACCCATGTGATCCCAAATTAAATCTGGGCCAGTCCCTGCTCTCAAGTTGTACACAATCTCAAAATATACCTAAAAGCTATGTGCTTCTGTCCTACTCCAAGGCACCATCATGCCTCCCCAATACCTCCACAAATAGCCTTCCCTGACTAGTTGCCTTGCTGTATTCCTGCCCTGCTCCCTCTGTTTTCCACGTAACCAAAATGATCTTGTTAAAATACTGTTTTACTCATGCCATTCACCTGTTAATACCCACCAACAGCTTTCCATGGCACTCAGAACAAAATCCAATCCCCTCACTACAGCGGGCAAAACCCCACAAAGTCTAGTCTCTGCCTGTCCCTGATCCCTCTTTCTTTCCCACTGGCCTCATTCTTCAGCCACACGGGCCACTTCTCCAGTCCTGGGTCCCGTAAGACCCCCTTCTTCCTGGAAAACTTGTCCTGCTCTTCCCATACTTCAGATCTCAGCTTAAATGTCACCTCCTCAAGGGAGACTTTCCAGAACACACTCTCAGTTGCCCTCCCCCTTACTCCACCCACCTTTCTGTCTCAGCACATCATGGGTTTCCTTACAGCAATTATTGCAATTTTATGAACTAGAATATTTTTGCTTATTTTCTGTCTTCCCCACTAGAATGTAAATCCCTTGAAGGCAAAAACCATGTTTACCTAGATCACACTCTTTTATGTCCAACCTGGTTCTCTGCCTGCATAGAGTGGATGCTGAATAACTATTTATTGAATGAATCAATCCATCAGCTGAGATGGGGAGAGAATCAGCAAATAATTACAATACACGTGTCAATCATAATGGTTACTGTTTCTCAAAAGCTCCTGATGAGCCAGGCAGTGTATTCATACATTGTTTATTGAGTTCCTATATTGTTCCAAGTCCTTACAAATGCCATTTTCTTATTTCCATAAAAACTCTGCAGGGCAAATGCCATCATCTTCATTATTTCAGATCAGGAAACTGAGGCTGTACACAATTTATAACATAGTTTATATTAGACTACTAGACCAGAAAGTGGCAAAGTCAAGACGTGAACAGAACAACCTTGCTACAAAGACTACATCTTTGCCTTATATCACATCATCTCTCTAAAACTTGGTACCTACAAAAAACATGGGCTAAGATCAAATCCTTGCATCACCACCACCCTATTCTAACCAACAAATAAAGAACCAGCTACAACCAAGGGATGTACCAAGTGCTATAGAACTTCCTGCACTTACTTCATGAAATATAATTAGATACATTAATTTATTTAAATATATGAAGTGCTTAGCATAGTGGCAGACACAAAATATTCACTCAACAAATGGTTACTGTAACTGGGAAGTAGATTCTCAAAGTTAACGGCATGGACTTTGGGGCCAGACTTAACCTGAATTTGCAGTTTCTCTTCAACTTACTAGTTATGTGACCTTGGGTAAGTTAGTTCACATCTCTGCACCTCCATGTCTTCTTAGATTTGCTGTAAGATTAAATGCATTTCAAATGCTTAGCACAGTAACGGCTAACAATTTTCATTGTGTTGACTATTAACACATCACAAAGTGTTTAACTCTTCCCAAGGCAGCTGCCCGCTGTGTTACCTGATGTTAGCACCTCTGCAATTCAGGGGGCCACACAAGCATGGAGCCCATTCACGTCACCCCGTTTATTTGGCCGTAGGGCTGACCCTGTCCTCTTTCAGAATGTCTCCTGATAATACGGAGTATTTGTTTCTCCTGGCATTCTTAATTTGTGGTAATGTTTACCAAATGAAGAAAAACAATTATAGTTAGAGTGACACAAGAAAAAGGGAATATTGATTAATTTAATAATATATTTTTGGTGAAAAAGAATGTTGAAGCAAGAGAAAACTGACCTCTAATGTCAGCTCCACCTAGCTGTGCATGCTTGGGTTAGTTAAGTAGCTTTTCAGAGTTTCTGCTTCTTCATCTATAAAATGAATACAGTAAAACTTACTTGCTAGATTATAATGGTTATTTGAATGTATGTGAGTCCTACATGGGAGAGTGAATTGTGCATAGTAAGTCCTCAATCCATAACAAATAAACACATTTGCTGAGCCAAAGAGACCCAGACCCTAAGTTAGACAGTAAAACTAAAAAAAAAAAAAAAAAAAAAAAAAAAAAAGGTATCTTCCTTCATCGTAGATTCTAGCACATGGATTACAAACTGGTAGTTTCATTTGGATCACATGGTAGTATTGAAACGTTTGAATCTGTTGCCAACATTTAAATACTGGCAGATATATTAACACTGTTGGATGACTTCCACCCTCTAGGAGGTACATTTTCACTAGAAGTGTCAGAAGAGGCAATAGGTGTTGTCTCCTATAAATTAAACACAATGTTAATAATTCACTAATTTACAATGAAAAACATTGACAACTTTAGGAATCAGAACTCAAGCCTTCTCTCATCAGCACATTATCTTCTAGAAGGAAATGCACATGGATGGCCAGATTGTAGACAGAGGATTTGTTGGTGAAGAGGAAATCAGAACAAGGGGCGTGTTCAACAATCCCAATGGCCAGTGACACCAATCTATAATGAGCTCAACCAGCCATATCCTCCACTAGGAGAGAGCTCCAAGGGGTGGTGCCTGAGTCTTCTCTCTCTAAAGGACAGCCCTGGAGAACACCATCAACTTTTAATTCTTTTTTTTTTTAAAGAGTTTATTTATTTATTTGTGAGAGAGAGAGCAAGAGCAAGAGAAAGAGCACAAGGAGAGGGGGAGAGGCAGAGGGAGAAGCAGGCTTCCCAAGGAACAGGGAGCCCAATGCGGGGCTCTATCCCAGGACCCTGGGATCATGACCTGAGCCAAAGGCAGATGCTTAACAACTGTGCCACCCAGGTGCCCCTCAACTTTTAATTCTTTTGTACCCCTGATTCTCCTTCTTTGGTTAGGCTCCATGCAGATGTAGTTCAGTTCCAGTCCTCCTATCTAATAAAATTGATGTGTAGTGTGTTAATAGAATATCTTTTATTTTGTTTTTTTTTAAAGGATTTTATTTATTTATTTGACAGAGAGAGAGAGCACAAGTAGGGGGAGCGACAGGCAGAGGGAGAGGGAGAAGCAGGCTCCCCAAGGAGCAGGGAGTCTGATGCAGGGCTTGATCCCAGGACCCTGGGATCATGACCTAAGCTGAAGGCAGTCGCTTAACCAACTGAGCCACCCAGGCGCCCCAATAGAATATCTTTTAAAAGTAAATTGGAAACAAGTTCACTGGAAAAAAATGAGGAAATTATTAAAAAAAAAAAAAGAATGCATTTAACATTTTTTTCCAAAACATTTAAATGCACATTTATGTGCCAATCTTTTGATCTAGGGCTAAGACCTATTCTTTCAATTTTACCTCATTTCCCTTGCACAATGCCCACCTGTAAAGCATCATCTACAATTTCCTTTTAGATTTCTTTAAAGTGGAGCAAAAACATAAAGACCCCTGTGAAGCAATTTGAGAGCAGAATCCTTCTAGATTTTTACAATTTCAACCCAAAGTTCTCTCCTTTACATATCATTCAATGGCAACTTTAAAGGGCACCTGGGTGGCTCAGTCAGTTAAGCATCTGTCTTCAGCTCAGGTCATGATCCCAGGGTCCTGGGATCGAGCCCCGCATCGGTTCCCTGCTCAGGGGGGAGCCTGCTTCTCCCTCTCCCTCTGCCCATCCCCCCTGCTCATGCTCTCTCTCTATCTCTATCTCAAATAATCTTTTTTTTTAATGGCAACTTTAATAAAAACATTCTCATCAAGTTTTTCACAGTACCTAACTTAACTTTCATCAAAACAAGAACTCATCATTTTTGACCTTCCCAGTCACTGGTAATATCTTTGTGGTGTTTCTTTTCTTTCTTTCCTATTTTTTTTTCCAAAGGCAGTGGGTGGTGATAGAAGAGTATAAAGAAGTGTCTGTTACAGATAAAAAGCATCTGAGTTCTTGATGTCCCAAAGCCAAATTATATCAATTGATATAATATTTTCTTTAACTTTATAACTACAAAAGGCACAACCGACATAAACAGGTTTGGGAACAAACCCAACTGACTCTAGGAAAGCCTATAACGTAGTTGGTAGGCATACAACAGACTGGACTTCCAGCCAGAAGTTTTTAGTGAGATGTGGGCATTCATCAGTATGTCTTGCAGAGAAAACAGCACATCAGTTTCTGGCTTCTATAACTGACTGGATCTCTGCTCTCTTAGGTACAGTCACAACCCTCTCTTGCCTACCTGCGAACACACTCACTATTTAGCCACCCAATGAGTGATTATTAAGTCAGGGAGATTTCCTTCTCATTTAGCACGAGCTCATTTTGTAGCTCCAAGCTTGGAACTTACCTTGCTATTGCCACTACCTGGTGCTTCCAGGATCTATTGTAAGGATCAAATCAAACAGTATCTGTGAAAACATTTTGTTAACTCAACAGCTTTAATCTAAAGGCTGTCATTCCTTCTGCATGTATTTATCAAACCATCCTATTAGATTGTGGGTTTCTTGAGGATAGGAACAAAATCATTCTCTATAAAGCCAGCAGAGCAGTGACCACACAGTGAGGACCAAGATTACTTGGGGATTGGTTTTATATGGATATATGTAAAACTTCCTTGTTGTTCTTATCTGCCAGGTATAAGCCCATGCTGGAAAGAAGAGCCCATCAATCCTGCCTGTCCCATAAGTACGGAAGCATTGTCAGTGATCAAGAAAATAATGAATTTTACAGGATCCTTCACTCCAGAAGGAATCAGCTAGTAGCAGCTCCTCGGAATTATCAGGGATGACACTGGAGATTGACAAGGAAGATGAGCAGGTGGTTTTCTCTGAAAGGAGCGGCACTTTCACATAAAACCACAGCTCAATTTTTTTGACATGTTTCTTTGCTCTTTCCTATGCTATAAAAAGTCTGTTTTTGCAATTGTTGAATATATATATATATACACTTTTTACAGACAAAGTTTCGGTTTTTTCAGGAAGGGTAACAACCTGCTATTGCTGATTTATTTCTTCCCGGTCACTGGTAATATCTTTGTGGTGTTTCTTTTCTTTCTTTCCTATTTTTTTTTCCAAAGGCAGTGGGTGGTGATAGAAGAGTATAAAGAAGTGTCTGTTACAGATAAAAAGCATCTGAGTTCTTGATGTCCCAAAGCCAAAGCAAGCCTTCTAGGCTCTAATATTCTGCAACAATGGTTCTTAAACTTTAACCTGCATCAGAATCTGCTGGAGGGTTTGTTAAAACAGATTGCTGGACTTCACCTCCAGAGTTTCTGATTCAGTAGGTCTAGGATGAGGCCCCAAGAATTTATATTTCCAGCAAGTCCTGAACGGATGCTGACACTGTATGTTCGGGACCATACATTGAGCATCTCTGCCCTAGCCCTAGACTGTTAGCTCAGCTACCCTATATCGAACCCCTACAATGTGCCAGGCTCTGTGCTGGGGACACCAAGAGAAGTGAGACTCATCTCATGCCCTTGAGGAGCTCGTAGTCAAAGTGGGGCAATAAACAGACACGTACATGAACGCATTTATTCACTGCGCGCAGTTAAGGGAATACGGCATCAGTGTTCTTTCTCTGGGCCTCCATTTCCCTCCCGACATCCGAGGTCTCTGGTAGTATTGCTCTTTTTGACACCAGCTCTTCCCTTCTCTGACTGGTTCCAGAAGGTCACAGTCGAAAAGGAACCTCGGTTTCTTGAGGAGTGGGTTTAGAAGACTGGGGCTGATTTCTTTTATTAACATGTCAGTGCAGCTCCCTTCTGGGCCAGGAAGGTACTGAGGCAGGACCCAGAGGGGCCTGGACACAGGTCAGCAGCACTTTGGTGTGGAAGGCAAAGTGGGCATGTCAGAAATTATCCCCTCAGCCAGTCTCTAACCCCCAAATCCTTATTTCTTCATATCCAAATGTCACCCTTAATTTAAAGCTTGGCTTAGATGCCATCATGCGTGTGAAGCCTTTCTTGACCCCCTACCCTTCACTGTCTCCACTGAATGCCCCCACCCAACCCCATGAACAGTTACAGCTTTTTTGTCTTGCCTCTTCTGGGGCAGCTGCTTCCTCCTGCCTTTTAGAATAGCTCAGTCTTCTCTCTCTTGCTGACTGTGAATTCCATCTTTTCTCAGAATCCTCCACTGCACGTGGTACCGCGCCTCATACAACATTCAATGCACATCAGAGAAATGAAGAATGAATAAACGGAGTGCTCATGCTACAAAAAATCACTTCTATCCCCAAACCCACAATGTGAAGCAAAAGAAAATGGAAGAGAAGTTGGGATAGAAAGAAATGGAACATGGAGTGGGTAAACTGGCTGGTTCCAGAATCTGGCTAGAGACTAGAGGATTTAGTGGAGGATCACTGGAGTTGCAGGATTCCCTCATTCACTCAGTTGCTTGCTTAGTTTTTCCTTTCTTCTTTAGTGTTCCTAGTGTGGCCAGGCTGCCTTCAGCAGCATCTGCTCTCACCTTGAACCCTCCTTGAAACAGAACTCAGCATTTGATGTGTTCCTCAAAACAGACCCACAATGCACTCACAGAAGAGAATTTACTGAAGATTTGGTGGAGGGAAGGCAGAGGAGATTGGCCTCACACACCACAAAGCAAACACTTCTTCAGTTCCTAAGAGGTATCTTGCTTCCCTTCAGAATCCTCTTCCAGTCGACTCCCTCACCACTCCCTGCTGCCTTCCCCAAACAGCTCCTAAAGCCCTGTTTGCTGCCCCAAGCATGTTGGGTCTTCCCAGATGTAATACTTCACTCTACAAAATGGAAGCCTAAGAGTTAGCCAACCACAATCACCTATGGCTCCTGAGCAAGTCCTCTGGAGGTCCCAGAACATCCCTCTGGCACACTCAGACTACACAGATGTATAAGATCCACACTGCTCCCTGCTCAGTGATCACGTCCTTAGGGAGTCCCCTCCCACACAAATTAAAATGGCCACGAAACCTCTGCTTTATTCTTCCGGAATACCTGCTCCTAGTGCCTTGACCTGCATGTAAGATGTCCAACTATCCTGAGGCCACAAGCTGGAAGTACCGCAAGAGAAATCTCATAGAGAGGCTTGGGACTGTGTGAGAAGAGAATGAAACGCCCAGACAGCCCTTAGCTGATCCAGCCCCAGCCATTTTAGTCACTTCAGCTGAGGGCCCAGATGTGGCATGGAGCAGAGACAAACTCTGGCCAAAATGCAGATTCCTGAGAAATTCCTGTTGCGTTAGGCCAGTAATTGGGATGGTTGGTTATACAGCAACAGATAACAAGAGTATCCTACCATTGAACCTCGAGCTCACTGGGCACTGGGCAAGCCAGGAAGAAAGCATTTCTTGAGGCTGTTGACACAGGACACACCTTGGGAGATCCTACTATTGTCCCATGAGTCCCAAGTCAGCTCCAGAGCCCCAGACTGAAGACAGCCCTAACTCCCTGCTTCTTCACAACCCTCTTTGCCCCATCACCCCTCTTCCAACCTTCACTGGTCCTATGCAATTCTAAGCAGGGAGTCCTTCACACTCCCTGCTTAGAATCCTCAGTGGGTTTCATGACTCCCAGAATAAAATCCAAACTTCTTATTCCTTTGCACAATTTAGCCCCTGCCTAAGGGTGTAACCTCATCTCGAGGACTCTCCTCCATACTTTCTCTGCCCACCACACCCAACCCCACTGGCTGCCTTCAGTTCCTCCATCCGACCAAACTTCCACTGCAGGGCCTTTGCCCTCACTGTTTCTTACCTGAATATTCTTTCTGCACTGTTCCCAGGGGTGGTTCTTTTTGCTCATCTTAATGGATCTCTCTCAGCTTTAATGACACCTCTTCCAAAGAGGCTTTTTCTGAGTTACCCTCTAAACAAGAATCCCAGTATCTCAGTCCTTATTTTTGTTATAGCACTTATCTCAGATCCAAAAACATTTTAAAAGTCTATCCATTGATCTACTTGCTTTTAGTCAATTAGCCCCACTAGAATGTAAGCTCCAAGAGGTCAGGGACTGGATCCATCTTGTTGGTAGCACCCAGGAGTATGCCTCACTCATAGGAGGTGCTTAATAGACATTTGTGGGATGTTAATGCCAAGAACTATTCTTGCACCTGTATGCATGGAAGCTTTCATATATCTACCAGAACCTTGTTGTCAAGATTTCCCTTGCTTGTAAAGTCCTGACTGTCAAACACTATAGATTGTATTTCTAGATACTACTGAGTCTAGAAGAAAAAGAATTTTCTAGTTCTTATAAAACCAGTATTAACTTTTAACTTATTATCATAGACAATTTCAAACATACACAAAAATAAAGAAAATAGTTTAATGTACCTGTGCAAATTCCATCACCAGCTTCAACAAATATCAACTGATAGCCAGCTGTGTTGCCTTTATTCTATCTTCCACTACCCCCCATATTATTTTGAAGCAAATCCCAGATATCACATCATTTCCTCTGTAAATAGTTCAGTATGTACCTGAATACTCTTTTTTTTAAAGAAAAAAACATAACCGCAATAAGCTGGTCACACCTAAAAATTACTTAACATCACAAAATATCCAGTCAGTGTTCAAATTTCCAATTGTCTCATAAATGTCATAAATAGTGTGGTTATCTCTCTATGTCTTTCTCTTTCTCTTCTTTCCAGTTTATTTAAATCAGGATCCAAATAAGGCCCACACATATGCTTGGTGGATGTGTCTTTTAAGTCTCTTTAATCTTCAGAGTCTTCTTCTACTTCTGCCTGTTTCTCTGTCTGTCTGTCTGCCTCTCTATCTCTTTCTCTTACTGCAATTTATTTGTTGAAGAAACCAGGGTGGTTGCCCTCCAGAGTTTCCTATGTATTAGTCTGCTTGGGCTGCTGTAACAACATACCTGGACTAGATCACTTAAACAACAGAAATTTATTTGCTGACAATTTTGGAGCCTACAAGTCCAAGATTAAGGTGTTGGCAGGGTAAGTTCCTGGTGGGGCATCTCTTCCTGACTTGTAGGCAGCTACCTTTTCATTGTCTCCTCATATGGTTTTTCCCTCTCCTTGTGTGTGCTTGGAGAAAAAGAGGGGTCTCTGGTGTCTCTTTCTTTGCTCCTAAGGACTCCAGTATTATTGGATTAGAGCCCCACCCTTATGATCTCATTTCACCCTAATTACCTCCTTATATGCCTTATCCCCCAATATAGGCCCATTTGGGTTTAGAATTTCAATATATGAATTTGAGGGGTAGGAGGAACATAATTCAGTCCAAAATACCTACAGTCTGGACTTGGCTGATTGCATCCCTGTGATGTCATTTAACATGTTCTTATGTCCTCTGTATTTTCTGTATCTTTTTTTTTTTTTTTTTTAGAGAGAGATAGCATGAGCCGGGGGGTGAGACAGAGGGAGAGGGAGAAGCAGACTCCCCACCAACCAGGGAGCCCAACACGGGACTCAATCCCAGGACCCAGGGATTATGACCTGACCTGAGCTGAAGGCAGACACTTAACCAACTGAACCACCCAGGTGCTCCAATTTTCTGTATCTTTTGATAAGATGATTTCATGGTGGTACTGTATACCTCCATCTATAATACTAGTTTATATAAATGTTTAACATTTATTAACATACTTATTAACTTATTAACAGGCTTATAGTTTACTTATTAACTATAACAGGCTTATAGTTTAATTATCCAAAAATGGAATTCAGTTCCTCAAAGCAGTCAAAATACAGAGTATATTTTTTTGTCTAGACCTATCAAATTTTTCAAAGGTAAAATCATAAAACCCAATAAAGACAGCTAATATTTAATGAGCACTATGTGCCAGACACTTTGCCTCTACTCTTCAGAATAATCTTGTCATTGGGGAATATTGTTTCTTGCTTTTGCCAGTGGAGAAAATAAGATCTTAGGAAGTCTTCTTAAACTGACTTTTTAAAACATTTTCTCAAATATTTGGTCAAACACGAAGTGACTTGAATTTGCTTTTGAAAAAGCTTTGGCTGGGATTGGATGAGGCATTAATTTATGAGAGTTCTCCCTGGGAGGGCTAGAATAGGTTGCCAATTAACATTCACCAAGTTAGTGATATCAAGTTTCACCACAGTGGCTCAACCCATGGTGAGACTAAATGGAAAATTCATGTAGATGAATACACCCCCCTCAACCCCATTATATTTCCTATTCTTTGTTTGAATTCTCACTACCTGTACTTCTTGCTACATTTACACATTTTCACCAATTTTTTATTAAAAACCCTCATTTGGTTGGACACTAGCCCTGCACAGCTTTTTTTTTAATTTTGTTTTTATATGAGGATTACTGTGTATGAGGTTCTATAATCCACTTTGTGGATTAACTCAATCAGTCTTCACAACAACCCTATCAGGTAGGTATTTTTATTATTCCTATTTTATAGAGGAGAAAAATGAGGGTCAGAGAAATGAAGTAACTTGTCCAAGGCCACCCAGCCAGTGAGCAGTGGCATTTAGATTTGGATCCAAGCAATCTGGCTCCAGGGTCTGTTCTCACAAGGTCAGAGGCTTTATGTGAGCTCAGAGCCTTCTTCAGTGTTCAAATGTCGAAGGTGTGGCCCTCACGGACCGTTGTTCTTAAGGGGCCCAGGACGCCACAGGCACCATGACGCAGCATCTGGCTCACCACCGCCTCTCTCAGTCTGAACCTTCTTGTTCTCTGTCAGCCAGCCATGGCATCTGCTCAGTTTCACACCGGAGCAATTCAAATTCCTGAAAACCAACTGACACATCTAGCAAGTTCACTCTCAAGCACGCCAGGACCCTCCTGTTGGCCAGGCTTCCATTTTCCTCATAGCAGGGAAGCCTCTTTGGAAAAAGAACTTTGGGCCAGAAAACTCAGAGCCAAGGGAGTGAATGATGCGTGGTGGGAAAGTACGGCCCAGCACGTGGAATTGAAGTGGGGAGGAGGGAGGAGTCTGCCTAGCATTCAGGGTGTGAGGGAAAGAACTGATGTGGTCATGTGCTGGCTATTCTCGACCTGTCCCCGACTTCCTGCATACCTTCTCCACCTTTCCCTGTCATGCTCTGTACTCAGGGAAGCTGATCCCAGTGGACTGCATCAGCCGGGCCCCCTCACCAGCTGATTTCTGATTGGACTCAGCAATGAGAGGCACTCGCAGACTGGGAAGTGGGAGGAGAGAGGATTCAGCTTTGCACCTTGTGTGGCCTTGGCTGTGCCCCTCCATAGCTACAGCTCCTCAATGGCTCCAGCTCACACAACCTCTGGTAAAACTCTCTTTTCCCCTTGCCCCTTGCAAGCCTAGAAGGGTGGTAACGGCTTCCCGCTAGTCTCTGGGTTTGCCTCAACACCCTGTGTGTTCCCTTGACCTGAATCACACCTCAATAAGCAGTTCCCTCCTTAAAGTCTTTTCAGTTGTACCATCCGAGTGAAGTTGATTTCGTGCCGGGACTCTGATTCAGGCACCCAAGTGTGACATGGGCTGAGCAAGGGTGAGTCAGAAGAACAAGAAAGGGCAGACTGGGGTGGGAGTGTTTGGGAGCTGGCCCTGCACCAAAGTGTAAATGTCAGATGCCCTCAGACATAGTGCTGGCCGGGCCCAACAGGTGATTTTAAGAGGACTTATTTACCATCCACCCATTTGGGTAGCCAGGCAAAGCCCTTCCTTCCATATGAGAATGATAACCCAAGCCCTTTATGGTCTTCACTGTGGCCGGCCAGGGACACCATGACTCTAGAACAAAGCTGGACAAATCCTCATACATGCTTTTGCTTTTGTTTTTGCAAACATTGCAACATGCCCTTTCTAGTGTAGAAGTTAGATGTTCCTCTGCCTCAGTTCAGACCTTGGCGCTACCCCCTTGTTAGCCGTGTGACCTTGAATAAATAGGTAATCCCTCTAGGCCTCCCTGTTCTCATCTATAAGATGGGGATAATAATGGGTTTGGGGCAAGGACTAAACGACCTACTACATAAAAAGCTCTTAGCACAGTGCCTGACACCAGCAAAGGCTCAAAAAGTGTTATTATCTCCACCACTTATGTAGCCACATGAACCCTGGGCAGTTCACTTCCCCTTCCTGTGCCTCTGTTTCCTCCTCTAAAACTGGAATAGTAACACAGACCTTCTGGGGTATAAGGAGATCAAAATGAAGAAAATGTCAATGAAAGCATTCTAGAAACTATAAAGCATCTTATGAATGCAAGGTCTTTTAAGCATATATATATAATGATTATTATCACAATTAAAAAACTAGCGAGGGTCCCTAAGAAATGTTTCCATAAGTCTTCACACCATTATCCATAATGAGATGGAGGAGTAAATTTAATAAGGTCCATGAGAAGGTCTTAGATAAAGAACAAGCTACTTAAAAAAAAAAAAAAAAAGTTAAGAAAACTTCTGAGAAGTAGATTTGGTTTCATTTTGAGACTAACAGCTTAAGTACCTCCTGAAAAGAAATTTCTAGCACAATATATTATCCAAATTCACTGATCATTAAGCCAAGTATGAACAATGATGAAAATACACTGGATCAGATGCACTGAAATGAGTAAGTGACCCCAGGAGAGCCCCTAGAGGAGTTTCCCCACTTCCCCAACCATCCAGAGTGGACCACTCCCCTCCTCGGGGCAGCACACCTCCCTGCGCACACCCAGGAGGCAGACAGCCATGGGCCAGGGCCCAGGGCCATGACCGTGTTTTTGGAAAATTAGACTCTCAAACTAGACTACTTTTGTTTTCCTGCCTTTCGTTGTCTGCCTTCCCCTTCATAATAATAAAAGCATTGACTTTGTGGTAAGGGTTTTAACATCTCGATATTCAAAGTATGGTGTGTGGACCAGCAGTATGAGCATTACCTGGAGCTTGTTAGAAATGTTCAATCTTGGGGAGCACCTGGGTGGCTCAGTCGTTAAGCATCTGCCTTCGGCTCAGGTCATGGTCCCAGGGTCCTGGGATGGAGCCCCACATCGGGCTCCCTGCTCCGCGGGAAGCCTGCTTCTCCCTCTCCCACTCCCCCTGCTTGTGTTCCCTCTCTCTATCTCCCTGTATAAATAAATACATAAAAAGAAAAAAAAAAAAGAAAGAAATGTTCAATCTTGGGCCCCACCCCAGACCTGTTGAATCAGAATCTGCATTTTAACATGATCCTCAGGTGATTCATAGGCTCACTAAAGTGTGAGAAGCACTGTTTTAATCTTTCTGAACCTTGTACTTATCTTGCAAGGTTATTGTGAGGAGCAAATGTATTCAAAGTGCCTGGCAGGTCCTAGGTCCTAAAGACATTATCCTCTTTACCCGGCACCTGGCGCTGTCATGCCTCTGTGCCCAGCTCCATCGGCCTGAGCCCTTCCTCTTGGCCTGGGCTTCTGAAAGCTGACCTTAACTTGCTTACTCAGACTCTACCACTGGGCCAGTGCCCCAGACTGACCTCAACTCTTTCCCTGGAGTCCCTGGCAGACTTGCTGGGGCCTGTTGCTGTACTTCTCAGCACTCCCCGCTGACCTAGACTGTTCTAGACTCATCCCTGCTCTCCCCAAGCCCCACCTCTCTTGGCCTGTCCCTACGTTTGGATACCAAAAACCTCACAGCAGCACTTATTTTAGTCATGTTGCCATTACTCAAAATGGCCTTGGACCTGCTCCTTGGCATTTGCCTTCACAACCTCACACAACACCTGGCCCAGCATAGGCACTAACTAAACATTCCTTAGGGAAATGAATGAAGAACAAGTCTTCATATTGGGCCACAGTGTTTGGGTTTATATCTCCTTTGGGGGATCTGGTCTCTTTGTTTTTCCCTTCTCTCACTGTTATTTGCCATCTGAAAAGTGTGATGCAGAAGGCTGAAATTCAATGTTGACCCAGGAAGAAAGGGCCGATGAGAATGCCTGACTCGTTAGGATTCTAGACCTCAATTTCTCTATGCAAGGGAACCCTTATGGCCCCACAGGGTCCAGCCCTGCTCACTATGCTTCCACACTGGGGTTTGAGGCCAGGAGGTAATAGTGTCTGGGCTTGGCCTGGCCTTCTGTATTTAGGTGCTATGGGTTATCAGAGTCCTGTCCAAATCGCCTTCACTAGCCAGTAGACGTGTCTCCCAGCTGCTGCAAGTGCAAGGGCCTGAAGCTTCTACCTGTGACCTTCTTTGGACAATTGCTGTTGGATGAGCTATCTCACCTAGAAAACTGGGGGATGTGTCATCCCCACTCCCACCCCAAGCAACCAATGACTGATAGGTACAGGGGTATAAAGCCCGGTCCCCTTGCTTCAAGGTGGGATAACTCTGTAATGCAGTTTACATTGCAAAGTCCTCACAGCCCGGCCAAGGCAGGAATTTACCTGAGACCACATCCCTGATCGGCTCATTCCTCTGCCTGTCATGCTTCCCTCCCTCCCTTACAAGTTTCTTTCCAGGGCAGCCCTCAATAAATTGTGTGCACCTAAAACTCTTTCTCAGGCTCTGCTTCCTGGAAAACTGATCTAAAACAGTGTTTTGTGGGTGAGTGGCAGGACAAGGTTTCTGTGTTCAGGATCCTGAGTGCTCACCAAGCACCATCTCGACACCAGCCCAACATGACTTACACTGGCATCTCCTCCCCACTCCCATCAGCCCGTGGAGACCCCAGAACCAAGTCTAAGGGAGAGCGATGAGACCCTAGAGTTGTGTTGTCCAAAACGGTAGCCACTAGCTACATGTGACTACTGAGCACTTGAACTATGGCTCATGCAACTGAAAAACTGAATAGTTAATTTCACTTGATTTTAATTTAAAAAATTGATACTTCAATTATTAGAAAACTATAAAAGCATGTTTGTAACAACTTGGGTGTGTAAATCTACATTTTCTCAAGTTGTAAATTTTACTGAAATCTAGAATTCCAATGAAAATCTAGCACCCAATTTGAGAGGTGCTCTATGTATAAAAAACGTGCACTGGGTTCCAAAGATCTAGTATTAAAAGATAACATAAAAGATATCACTGATATTTTTAATGCTGGTGATATGTTAAAATAATATTTACTTTGTTAAATAAAATGTTATTAAACTTGGTTTTCAAAATATGGTTACTAAAAATTTTATATTACATACATAATAAAAATATGCACTAATTACACATGTAATAAGAATTAATGTGAGGGGGGTGCCTGGGTGGCTCAGTCGTTAAGCGTCTGCCTTCGGCTCAGGTCATGATCCCAGGGTCCTGGGATCGAGCCCCGCATCGGGCTCCCTGCTCTGCCGAAGGCCTGCTTCTCCCTCTCCCACTCCCCCTGCTTGTGTTCCCTCTCTCGCTGTGTCTCTCTCTATCAAATAAATAAATAATCTTTAAAAAAAAAAAAAAAAAGAATTAACATGAGGACCAGACAAAGTACTGGAGCCCAGATTGGAATGTGACCAACAAGGGACTTATACATGCTGAGCCCCAGAGACATTAAGATATCTCAGTTGCTCATATAGCCTCTCAGGAAACTCCCATGTCTCAAGTGGGCTTCCCCGGAAACAAATATTGAAATGAGGATTAATGCGCAAAGCAATTATTAAGAAAGTGCTCCAAAGAGAAGCTGGTAGGAAGTAGAGGACAGGATAGAAACACAGGGAAAGCTCAGCATGTATGATTTCAACAGTCCTGCAGAGGCTACCTTCCGCCTGATCCAGATGGCAAATTCTGAAGTATAAGTTATACTTCAGAGGTTCCCCAACTCAAGATGAGGGAGGCTGGTTTTCATAGCCCCCACACCAATCAGCCCTTTGTCCAAGGCCTCCTCAGCACGGGACCTAAACTCCTGGGTACTTCTTGCATGTGATACTAGGCAATGCAGCTACTAGAGTAGCTCAAAGAGAGTTCTAGGAAAAAGAGTTACAGGTATAGACTACTGAAGGCAAAGCACACTGAAGCCGGGGAAGGAGTGACCAGAAACAGTAAAGAAATGTGAGGATTCTGGGGAGTACATCAACAGTGTCTACTGTACTCCATCATGGAAGGTCGCTGTGTACATCTCTTCCTGGCAGCCTGAAGAGTGTAGCTAGATCAGCAACCTTATGCTCTCTCTTCAATTTGCCTTCTGGTTTTCAGAATGTTCTCTACAGAGTTTCCTCTTAGGTCACCATCAAGCCAGGAGAGCCCAGCTGACAAGGGCTCCAGGCCCTCTACCCGGCTAAAAATGAAGCAATTCTACTTTTATTTGTTTTATGTATTCGGCTTCCATATGTGCTTTTGCTTAACCATAAGTCTCTGCTGCTAAAAGAAAGCCTTGAGAACTACTGTGATAGACCATGGTCAAAATAAGTGTATTAGTTTTTTATCACTGCATAACAGCTTACCAAAAACTTAGAAGCTTAATGTATGTTTTTTTTTTTCCTCACTGTCTCTGTAGGTCAGAAGTCCAGGTACAGCTAAGCTCAGAGTCTCATAAGGCTGCCATCCAAGTGTTGGCAGAGGCTGCAGTCTCATCAGAGGCTTAACTGGGGAAAGATCTGCTTCCAGTCTCCTTCAGGCTGTTGGAAGAATTGATCTCCTTGTAGTTGTAGGACTAGGGCCTGTTTTCTGACTGTCAGTGGGGGCTACTGTAAGCAAATACAGGCCACTCAAAGTTTCTTGCCATGTGGCCCTCTTGTGGCATGGCATCTTACTCCTCCGAGGCCTATTGGAGTCTCTCTAGTGCATGCTAGCGAGACAGATCTATATATGAACATAATAACATAATCGTGAGAATGACATATAATAATATAATCATAAGTGACACGCTTGCCATATTCTAGGGAGAATTCCTAGTCCCACCCACACTCAAAGGGAGGAGATTATACAGGGCATAAAAATGGAGCCATACTAGGATCTGTCCGCCACAACGGTTATGGAGGGAGGATGTTTCATTGGAGGCCTCTTGGGAAAGCCTTGCTGTGTAGGAGAAAGCATTGCTACATTTCTAATTCTTCCATTCATACCAACCTGGTCTTAAGCATGCAAGCAAGGTCTTTCCCATGCAGACCCTAAGTGATTTTGATCTATTCCTTTGCTTTCTGACCTTTCGTATCTGTGTGCATTTTGACAACACATTTTCAACTGGTATCTCTGGACCACTGGTTCAGTCTTGAGTTCCCCCTGGCTAGTTACATAGCCCCATCTCTGTATTCTTGCGGCTGTTGCCTGTGGTCCCACACTTAATAGTCTTTTTTAGTTAATTTCCTGCCTCAGTTTTCATGTATTTGATCAAAACTGTCACATGGGGGAAAACTACAGCTGACTGGATCAAACAAAGTACATTATAATTATTAAATAAGAAGATCTTGGTTAAATTTCGTCAGATAAGAAGAAGCTGTTTTAGATGAACAGACTTGACTACCTTGAGAAATTGGACATCATTTAGATTTTTAGTTTAGCCTTGTGGTAATTTACAAAGAACATCTATAGGATACCAGCTTTAGGGAATTTGACCAGCATTACTAAAAGTCACATTTTGCTGAAAGCTTGTTGGATTTAGAGCTCCCATTTTACATAAAACTTGAAGATCTGATGTTTAATACCTCCAATTTATTATCTCTCTAAGGTCTTAAAATGTCATGATACCTTATTTCACCAATGAAAACAGTTAATAGTAAACATCAGGGAATGAAACAAAAACATGTTATTCATCAAGCATTATCAGAAAGAAAAACCTAAGAATCACCAGAGAAGCAAAGGAATTTGAGAACTGAAGATCATTTCACAGACTGACTAATCAGTAATGGCAAACATTTACCATGGATGCCTCAACTTCCCTGGCTGGTGCCCACGGCAGACATCATTAATCCATCACTACATTCTTCTGCTGAGTCTGAATAGAGCTTCAGAGTTCTCAGTTCTCAGAACCTACTACTGCTTTAGATAAGGCTCTTTAGTTACAAGTAATAGAAACCAACTTGAGTCACCTTGAGCAAATAAGGAGGAAATTCATAGATGAGTACAAGGCTTTCGTAAAATAGTCAAGCACAAGAATGCAGCTAGGCCTCAGGAACCAGGAACCAGAGCACCAGCAGGATTCTGTCCCTTATCTCTGCGTGTTTCTGCTTGTTTCACTTTTGCTCTCTGCAGTCGGGCTTTCTTAGCATCTCCAATCTGCTTGTGGTCACGCGGCCACTCCTAGCACCCATGGTTACTTATTCCAGTAACAGGCTCTGACAGCAACTGTATCTGAATCTTGGCATCAAATCCCCGAGGGAGAAACTCTGATTGATTGTGCTGGGGTCAGGTGACCCCTGCTGGTCCCA
This sequence comes from Leptonychotes weddellii, assembly GCF_054177405.1. Lineage (NCBI taxonomy): Eukaryota > Metazoa > Chordata > Mammalia > Carnivora > Phocidae > Leptonychotes > Leptonychotes weddellii. Next base: position 74,287,614 of record NC_138369.1, read on the forward strand.
TCAGCCCTAATCTAAAAGGAAGTGACAGCGCTCAAAATGGCTACGTGGTGTCCGCTCCTTTGGAATGGGGAGCAGTTCTCAGAGAGGGTAGGGATGGCTCACAGCGTGAGCAGAAACTCAGAGACGTGTTCCATTACTATTATCAATCAACAGGCAGTGGCATAAGAGATGAAAGATATTTTCTCCTCAGGGTCTAGATCAGGGTAGACCAACAGAACGTTTGTTGATAATGGACATGCTCTATATCTGCGCTCTCAGATATGATAGCCACTCACCACACTGTGTGCTGTCGAGTACTTGAAATGTGTCTGAGGAACTGAATTTTTTATCTTATTTATTTTTTATTTAAGTTTAAGTAGCTATATATAGCAAGTGGCTACCATACTACGCAGTGTAGTTTAAAAATAAGGAAACTGAGCTCCCTGACCACATAGCTAGTTAATAACACATCCGAAACTGAAAGCTTGCTCTCCTCTATCTTTTAAATGCTTCCATCCTATTCCTTGTAAATTGAGGAATCTGCATAAAGATTTTCCCAGATAATTCAAATTTGCCATTTTAAATGTCCATACCTAACCATTCTTTGACGTAAAGCTTTCTGAGGCATACTGCACGCTTCCCGCCTTGGAGAAAAGCCATGTGGCCATAATTGTAGACTTTTCTTAATAACACAAAGTGTGAACCTCAGTTGTCATTCTGGGTAATAATGAGGCCCTCAGAACAGGGCCTAGTGAGGCTTACAGGGCTGTCTTCCCCACACTTAACGTCTCTACAGCTGGAAGTGATTTGGCTCTTTCCTCTCTCCTGTCACATCTTGAAGTGGTGGCTTCTGACAGCATCCCACCTCCCTTCACTAACTCAGCAATGAACCAAGTACAGGAACTTGATCCATTAGTGAGCTTAATTTCACCCACGATTCTAAACCATTAGGCTTGGGGGAGTTTCACAACTGAGTCAGGTACACGGGGTTTTATATAAAATTTTCCACAATACACAGTTTTTCTCTTAAAGGTCTATAATGACGTGAGTCTCATGAAAGCTGATTGTGGGATAAATGGTATGCTGTTTTATTTCACTATAACTGTGCCACTCTGAATATGTCAATATTGCCATGTTTAGGGTACCAAGGCAGGATGGGGTTGTGCACAAAATATTTCGAGAAGTGAGACTGAAACTAGGTGTGGATTATTTTAGATGACTTTCCTAAGCTCCTTTTCCACAGTGTATTTTCTGGTCATGGGATAGCAACAGTTTTGTTTTTTTTTTTTAAAGATTTTATTTATTTATTCATGAGAGAGAGAGAAGCAGAGGGAGAAGCAGGCTCCCTGCAGAGTAGGGAGCCCGATGTGGGACTCGATCCCAGGACCCTGAGATCATGACCTGAGCCAAAGGCAGACGATTAACCATCTGAGCCACCCAGGCGCCCGGGATAGCAACAGTTTTACAAATCTTTTGAAAATATTCAAAAACCAAAGTGAACTCTAAGAATACTAAAAGAAATAATAATATTCATTTCCATATTCTCTACTTATAGAGGGGCCAGACTTGCAGCAATTGGATCTATTCAAAACATAGCTGAGAGCATGAGAGCCAGAAACAGCTCAAAGCAAAGGGAATAGTTGTCACAAAGCCCATGCCCTAGAGCCCCTGACCTCTAGCCAGGAGAAACAAAACACCCTGATGGCCTTAGGCCTACGTCTCGTGCTCTGCTCCTGGAGCCCAGACTGAGGGTGCGTGAGAAGGGTGGTTCAGAAGGAACTCTGGAGGGCGTCTGGGTGGCTCAGTCGGTGAAGCGTCTAACTCTTGATTTCAGCTCAGGTCATGATCTCAGGGTCCTGGGATTGAGCCCCATGTGGAGCTCTGTGCTCAGTGGGGAGCCTGCTTAGGATTCTCTCTCCCTGTGCCCCTCCCCCATGCTCTCTCTCTCTCTCAAATCAATCAATCAATCAATCTTTAGAAGGAAATCTGGGTTCTGCTTCCTGGACCACCAAAAGCCAATATATGACTATGTACTCCGTTCGCCGTCTCTGGGGAGAATATAATCCATTTTAGAAAGACTTCCCTTACACAATTAAAATGTTGGGGTTTTTTTTGACGTCTGTGAGGGTAGCATTCAGTTATCTGAAAAAACTGTTTCTGTAGAGGCCCCACCAGAACACCAGACAGGTGTTCTGCATTTTCACTTGGCCTTCTGAGACAGCTTGAGGATTTGCTCAAGGGAAGCACTCATGTTGCCTGTATGCTGCTTTACAAAATAACTTCCCTAACGCGTTCATCATTTCATTAGTTATTTATAGTCAAGTTTTGATTATCCACTAGGCAGGTTCCTGGCACGGTTTTCAGCCCTCTGTTTGCCTTTCTCACCTCCCACTGACACACACTTCTGCAGCTTGTAGCGACTTAGAATTTCCCCTGAGTCACAGCTCCTCTACCCCCCCACCCCGTGCCAGTTCAGCCGCCCCTCCCCCAACGAGTCTACAAACCCAAGCAACAGCTACCTACCTCTCCTCAACCTTTCCCAAGAACCGGATGAGGTCACCAGAGAGGACTCTGGGACCCCTGGGCAGCATGCAGAGAGCCCCAGAGCTTCTGTGAAGGCTGGAGAAGGGTCATTAACCAGGGCGGGGCGGGGCCATCCAGTAGCTTCTCATCTCACTTCACAGCGTGGCATCCTTTTGTTTGAAGTGTTCTGTATTCCCAAGACACGGGACGCACCCTCCCCTCCTCAAATTCCACATGAATATAAAAACCAATTCCTAAGCTGCATCAGAATATTATTTCTTCTCTACCTGCCCTTTGGGCCTCAGTGAGAGCGGCATGGCACCTTTCAGTGCTGAGGGACGGCTTCTAGGTCTTCCGATTCCTAAGCCAGAGCCGTTTCCATGCTACCTTAGAGCGGTGGTTCTCCATCTCGGAACTCTGAGGCCTAGGCCTCGGCTCCAGAGATTCTGATTTTAACTGGTCTGAGGGTAGGTCTGAACATTGGGCTTTTCAAACATCCCCCAAGTGATTCTAAAGTGCAGCCAAGGCTGAGAACCACTGGCTTGGAGCCCCACTTGGCTAATAGTGATTGTGGACGTAGCTCTGCAATTGCACAGCTGTGGCTCCACTGGTTTAGAATAAATGTTTGACTAGGAAGGGGAGAAGAAGTACATACACATAGAACAATTCAGGAGCTATTGCATACTGCCAGGGTCAACATTTCATTCGCTCATTCGGTCAACAAACATTTATTGAGGGCTGCTACTAGAATGGGTAGATGCAAAAAATGCGTGATAAAGTCACTAACCCCCAGGATCTAACAATTGCCTGGAAGAAGCTTTTTGGACATGTTCTCTGGAACCCCAGAGTCCCCTACAGGGACAGTCAATTCTAGCCCTTCCTCCTTCCTGGTTTATGCCCAGTCAGTGACTCATAATTCCCCTGCACTTGCACATGATTTGACTGAACATATATAATCCTGGTGCCTATAGTCTCTAGTTGCTCTGCAGAATGCAGTTGCTTGAATTATGACAGTTATCTCCGCTAATAAAGTTCACTTTTTTACTGCAGAGTTATAAATACATATGCAGCTTGCATAGTCGAGGAGGCATGTGGGAGGAAACGCTGAGCTGTGGGGCCCTTCTAGAACAGAAACCACTCCCTGGCACCTGCACATACATAACTTTCCTGATACACCCCCCCCCACCTTCACCCCACAAAGGCTCATCTTTAGGGCTTTCTTATAAAAAGGATTTACTGTAAACAACCCTGGTGAGAAGATCAGAAATTAGCATCCTTGACATTTGCATTCTTTCCTCGGCCCCCAAATGGATTCACAGCCATCAGCTTCCCTTTTCCCAGGGGAAAATGGGTCCCACAGTCTCTGAAGAAACTGGAACGGTGTTAACTGGGATGTAAAGGGACAGCCAAATGGGGATTAAGAAGAAGAGCAGCAGGAAGGGCGGGGAGGAGGGATGGCCGATCTCGTAAATTTGAACCATGCAAATAAGTTCATTAAATCGAGGATATGCTCAAGGTGCTGCTGGTAAGGCATGTAAAGCAGCATCAGACAAATAAATCTGGCCAGTTGTCTGAAGGAGAGAGCTAATGGAGGAATTTTCTAAAAGGAGCTTTAACTTTTTACCGTATGCAGTAACACTATACATTATCAATCAGCTGACTATAATTTTACAATTTAGCCTGGAATTTGAACTGCTTGCAGGAGATTGTACCTTGTGGGTAATAATAGGTATGTATGGTGAATGTTATATAGCACATTTCTTTAAAATATACAGTGAGCCACTTTGGTAACAAATATGTTGATTTGCAAAGAAAATTACGATTATGTTGCGACCCAGCATGGAGCAGGCGCTGCTGGTTGTCTAACCAACAGTTTTTCCTTACTTTCCTTGCTAGTCAAGCACTGATTTGCGAGGGAGGCGGCTGGGTTTCAATCCTCCCCCAAGCGACACTTTGAGAGTGACTTTACCCTACCCCCAGGATCAGAAGGAAAGCCTAATGGGCCTCAACCAATCTCAGGGGCCCATTCCCCTTTGCTGGAGCTACTTTAGGGGTGGGTTTGCTGGATTGTCAGCTGCCAGAGTGGACCACTATTCCCCTTTAAGTCTAGGACCCATGCTGTCCAGAATCACTGTCTGTCTCTGCCCTGTTCCAGGCCATTGCTCACAAGAGGAACTCAGGTCAAGATTTGCAAAGAGGGGGCTGTTATTCCTCTAGAGATGGTTGTAGCTATATTATAGGCGGGCAGATGAGAGAGTCCCAGCAGCTTCCTGGCACAAATTTGAGGCATTACACACTTAGGTGTTTGAGGCTAAGGTGGTTCAGGGTCAACTCTTCTGGTCTTTAAGGATAGAGTTTCTGAAGTCTGCTCCCCCGGCTCTCCCAGGAGTTGTGTATGCCCCAAATTCTATGTTAAGCCCCTTCGATCCAGAATGCGTACAGTGGCTTTAGTTTTCACTGAACCCTGACTGATACAGTGGCCAGGGGTCCAGTGTGGACAACAGTCTGGAGGGCTTTTCTTCTCCTCCTGAGAAGCAGACTGTAGAAGAGACAGCCCCTATGTGCCTCTGGACGACATGGCATTTGGATGTGATGCCTGGTACAGCTGTCACCATTTGCTGCCAGCCTGAAATAGAGCCAATATGCAAGTAAAAGGAGAGCCAGGAGAAATGCCCAGCAAGAGGAGCAGAAGTCCTGACACACCTGCAGCCAATGGCCTCCTAATTGGGGCAGATTTCTCCTTTAAGGAAGCAAATGTTAAGATGGTTTGACAGCCGCTGCCATGTTTTCTGACGATGAGACAGTATATGGTGATTCACACCTGTTCTCCATCGTTTTCTTCATATAGTCTTCCTCCACACCAGGCAAATGAATACCGAGGTGATCTCTGTCTCAAATGCATCACACACGTTTGAAATGTCTATGTGGGTTATTGGTTTGCATCGGCAGATGTGTCTACAATATTATTGCACCTTTTATTTTTTTTCAAACCCCAATTATACTTTAAAATAGGCTTACATTGCCAAGGCATTAGTACAATCCTATCGTTTTTAATTTCTTCTTGTTTTACCCGTATACAGGCAGCCCTCACTTTGCATGGTAGCGCAGGAGCATAAAAATGACCAGGCAAACTGAAAGTGTACAAAGCAATCTTAATAATTGACAGGAAAAATTACAACTGCTCCATAAAATCTTTTTTCCCAAATATTAAAAACTTAAGTTTCATTTACAAACGTATAGGGATATTTTAAAAATAGTAAAAGTTACATTTATTTAATAGAGTGTTGCTTAAAACATTAGAAACGTTGATTAAATGTTTTATTTCTTTGAAAAATTCTATCAAGAGTAGTTTGAACAGTGCTTACCTTCAGAGCGTCTTTTCTCTGCTTTGGCAAATTGTCATATCCGTTCTAACTTTAGATCTGCTTCCAACATTTTATCCTTTACACTTACGGGTGAAATACCCTTGAGAGTTCCTTTAATATGAAAATGTTGTCACTGTCACTTCCTCTGAGACATCCTCCTTTTTGTCACGCCACTCATTGATGATAAATTTCCCTTCTGGCTGCATACTTAAGTTTCTTCAATAGCTGCAGTATCAACATTCTCACTATAGAAATGGTATGTGTTATTTGCAACCCAAATAATTATGGTCTAGGAACCATTATTATTATTATTATTATTATTATTGTTGTTGTGAAGTCCATACGGAAACTTCCTGGTGAGATCTATATCAGTTATAGTGGTAGAACTTGAAGAGAACTGTCTATAAACCTTGGGGTTTTGCCTCTGGAAAAACAAAAACAAAACAAAACAAAAAAATATGTTCTATAAGTTCTCCCATCCTATTGAGTATTGACTTCCTAAAATGCTGTTGTTCTTTCCCAGGGCCCCCTTGCGCACCACAAGGAATTGTTTTGGTGAGAACCTATCTACTCTTCTGGAAAAAAAGAAAAGAAGGGTGTGAAGCCAAGTTTTTACTTGAGGAAAGCCAGCTGGACACAAAGGAAATTCATTTTGTGAAGTCATTATCCATCCACGCTAGCAATCATTAGAGTCTTAGGAGTCGAGTGGCAGTACCTGCCTGGATCACTGTGTTAAAAAGGACTGGGAGACTATGTCTAGGCTCAACAGAAAAGAGTATTGCAATTGATTAGCAATGTCTGTCAGGGTTAGGGAGAAGAGAGTTGAGGGCACGTGCTCTGTACAGGCCATTCCTAATCTAGGGGCTGCCTCTTGGTAAGGTCAGATGTACAAGCTTGCCAGCGTATATAAAGGTATTTGATACCTCAGGGATGGACTTGTGCCAACCAAATTCCTAAGAAACTGATATATAAATCAGAAAGACTGTTTATTGCCTAGATTTAGAAAGACAATTACGAATGTGCACCTGCTATTAAATGGGAACTTGAATGGTATAAGGAATGAACTTGACCTTTGGAGGCAGGCAGACCTAGTTTTGCACCATGGCTGCAATTCTCAGTCACTACGTAGCTCCTTTATATCATTCTGTTGATAAGGACACTGATGCTGTGTCTGGGGTCAGTAGGAAAAAAAAAATGTCCTGGTTAGTTGACTCTGTCTGAAACAGTCAAGATGGGGAAAGTGGGAGTGGCTATTATTGGTATATATTGTTATATATTGTTATATGTTCTATTTTTTTCTAAATCTAAATGCATGTACTCCCAATAAGAAAGTCTATTTTCTAGAATTGAAAAACTGCTTTGTGAACAAGGATATAAAAGATGTTTGCTACATGATTCGTATGGCTAGTACCACTGAGCCATCTTCACAGTATAAACACAAATGATACATAAATAAGAAATGACAGGGCGCCTGGGTGGCTCAGTTGGTTAAGCGACTGCCTTTGGCTCAGGTCATGATCCTGGAGTCCCGGGATCGAGTTCCGCATCAGGCTCCCTGCTCAGCAGGGAGTCTGCTTCTCCCTCTGACCCTCCCCCCTCTCATGTGCTCTCTCTCTCTCATTCTCTCTCTCAAATAAATAAATAAAATCTTTAAAAAAAAAAATGACAGTTTGTGGTTCTGGACACCCACTCTCCTGCTCAGAGCTGGAGGAAAAATGGTCACATATCCATCCTCCATTCTCTATACACCTTATAGACCAGTACTGACTGATAGAAATATAATGCAAGCCATCAATGTGAACTACATAGGTTATTTTAAATTTTCTAATAGCCATATGAAAAAGCTGAAGAGAAACGAACACATTTTTACAAAAATTCTACCAGTTTTATTACCCATATACCTTGTGCTGAACACCCTCACTTTCAGAGGAAAGTTTTTATATTTAGGGCTTGTGGTATCTCTGGCCAAGGACTGGATTCTTAGAGGAGACCGGGGGCCTTAGACCTCTCTAGTCTGCACTTAACTGCTGGGTGGTAGACAGCAACTGCCCAGCCTGACATTTGTGGTTCTCTTTGTGGAGCACTGGTCTCTCCACAACGACCACAGTCAGGCCCTCGGCCAAGCTAAACTATCTTTCTACCTTGGATTCTTTCAAAATTTCTCCTATAATCATAATTTTTTTTAACTTGGAGAAAAGAGCAGGCTCCTTTTCTTTCTTTAAACTGCATTTCTGGAACCCTTACTGCTTTTCTCTAAACCAGTGGCTCCCATACTTGAGTGAGCGTTAGCATCACCAGGAGGGTTTGTTAAATTACCGACCCAGCTCAAGTTTCAGATTCAGTAGTTCGGAGGCGGGGCTGCAGCATTTGCATTGCTAAACGTTCCCAGGGGATAGCCCTGCAGCTGGTCCAGGAACCACACTTTGAGAACCACTGATCTATATCTTTCGTGTCAGTGGAGGAAGGAGCTGAGAAGCTTTGGGTATTTGAAAGTGAAAAGTATCAGGTTACATCTTTCCTCCAAGATAACTCAACCTCAATTCTGTTGTTATTGTTTCCTTGAAGCAGCATCTTCGCGTGCTCTAACACCTCCTCTTCTGAGATTTCTCCCCCAGTCTTCCGCTAGAGGCAAAGCAATGGGGCCTCTGCCTTTCCCAGACCTCTGTTACAGCCCTCTATTGTTCCCTGGTGTGGTCAGCATCTGGGCATGCATGTTCACAGTCGTGGGCAGCAGGGCTGGAGACTTCTTTTGACTAGCTGTACCCTCTCCCTAACACCAGGACCTCTCATAAAACTCTCCTGGCCAAAAAGTATTGAATGATTGAGTGAATGAAGGATACATGTTTGGAAAACAAGAGGAGAACTAGTCACATGTTAGTTAAAACTTTCCGGAAGTATCAGAGATAACAATGACACAAGGAATTGTTAAAAACCCAAACCAAAACAACAGAAACACGTGGACCTCCTGAGAATTCATTATGACTTTAGTATCACTTACATGGTGTCAATCACACACTGTTCTAAATACCTACCATGGTTTTACAGACGTGATTTCCATTTGATATAGATGCTGTTACTTGGAGTGATGGACCTAAGGTGCATTATTTTTAAGAAAATGGATTCAGTGCCCTTAAACAGTGGGTCTCAGAGGCCTTTTTTTTTTACTTTTTATTTTGGAAAATTTCAAATATTTATAAAGATAAAGAGGACAATACAATGAAACTTCGTGAACCAATCATCTAGATTCAATAACATCAACTCTTGGCCAATCTTGTTTAATCTATAATTTCACCCACTTCAACAATACATGTAGTTCTTTTGAAGCGACTGCTAGTGTCATATCAGTTCATACGTGAGAAGTTTCAGTGTGTGTCTCTAATATATGAAGATTATTTGGAGAACATAGCAACACTATCATTATCACATTTAAATAATAAATCCTTAACATCAAATATTTAACCAGTGTTTAAATTTTCCCATTATCTCATAAACTTTTTCAGTTTGTTTACTCAAACAACTTGTAGTCAAGTTGTATTGTTGTACTCAGAATACAAATAGGTTCATAAATTGTCATTGGTTGATATGTACTTAAGTCCCTCTTCTTAATTGCTAGGTTCTCATTCTTTCCCTTTTGGGTTTTTAAAAAAAAATTTTGGTTGAAGAAACTGGATTGGTTGCTCTATAAGGTTTCCCACAGTCTGGAGGCTGCAGATTATATTCCTGTTGTACCATTTACCTTATTCCTTCTCTCCCTCTGTAGGTAATAATTTCTTTTGAAAATTTTATATGTTACCATTTCATTAAAAAAATAGTTTAAAAATAGCATACCTTACACACTTTTTCTTTGCCTTGCTTTTTTTCACTCAACACTATCTGGCGGTGATCACTCCACCACAGTTTGCAGAGGAATCCCTCATTCCTTTTTTTGTAGCTGCATAGTACTCCACCATGTGGATGTTACATAGCTTATTCAACCAGGCCCCTACTGCTAGACAATTTATCTGGTTGAAGTTTGTTGCTACTACAAACAGTGCTGCAATAAATAGCTAATAGCTCTCTTTGTATTTTTGTCAGGGTATCTTTAGAATAGATTCCCAGAAGGGAAACTGCTGAGACAAAGGATGACTGTATCTGTAAATTTCTAGAAATTGCAGGAGCTTTGCTTTTAAATGCAATGTGTTTCTAGAAGTTTTGTTATCAAATGGATCCTGAAACAGATTCTATTTTAGTTATCTATTTCTACATAACAAATAACCCCCACAGGTAGTGGCTTAAAACAACAGCCTTTATTATTTCTTGTGACTGTGCAGTTCAGATGGGGCTCCTCGGGGATGGTTTATCTCTGCTCCATTTGGTTGGCTGGGACAGCTTGGCTGGCGCTGGAGAATCCATGTGATTTTATTCACGTTTCGTGCCTCAGCTGTAGTGAGTGGGACGGCTGGACACTGGCTGGGCTTCTCTCTCTCTCTCCATGTCTCACATTATCCAGAATCCCAGAATTCCAAGCTTCTTAAGCATGGTGTCTAAATCCCAAGACGGTAAAACTGGAAATTGCAAGGTCTCTTGAGGTGTTGGCCCAGACTCATACGACATTACTTCTGCAATCTCCAGGCCAAAACAAGTCTCATGGCCAACCAGATTCAAAGGGAAGGGAGATAAACCCCATATCCTGTTGGAGGAACAATATGCATATACAGAGATGAAAGCCATTGTTAATGGCCATCTTTCAGGCAATCTACCCCAGATCCCAACTGCATATTGCATTATATAAACCAAAAACGCATGCCCTATTCTTATCTACTTCAGCATCAGCAGAATCTGTGGAAAGAGTCCATAAAGGTGGTGAGAAGTGAAACACCTCTTTATGCTGCAGTAAGTGTGGGTGATGGTAAAGCTCAAGGGGACCCAAAGGGGAGATAACATCTATCAAGGAAAAGGGAGGAAGTCTTGCCTTGAAGTGCCTGATCACCTATCTAGAACATAGATCTGTTAATAGCAATTGTATTCATACATTCTGTTTGTGTTTATTCAAGAACACCGTTCCAGGTTCAAAGAGTACAGTGGTGAACATCACAGACAAGGTCCTAGTTCTTGGAGTACTTAACTTTCTAGGTGGGGAAATGCAGAACAGGGTAAGGGATAGAAAGATATATAAGAAAATATCCTGTCCTTGAAGGAGTTACAGTGTACAGTAGTTGAAAGTGGGGATGATACGCAATCATGACCTGGCTAGAACCAAACAGAGATAATGGAAAGACAAATACAACTTAGTGTAAGTGGAGGGAAACAAACACAGAGTACCTGCTCTGCATAAATAGCTACATTACCAGCAGGACTGACTGCAGAGGCACAGACAATTCTGAGGAAAAGAGGGGTTCGGAGGAAACTGGAGGAAAGGAGAGATCACTGTGGCGGGGGAGGTCAGGGAACACTGCATAATGGGAGGGAGGCATGGTGGGGACCAGAGCCCTCTTCTTTGTATCTGATGACATACTGGCAAGTCCCAGGGGTTGCTGTGAGATTAAAGGTTCTCACCAAGGTGGCTTCCCTCCAAGACCGCCTCCTACTACTTGCTAAGAGAAAGGCAAAATGGGGTTTTAAAACTGATTGATCTGGTAGGTAATGCAGTTCTATATAAAATATCATATTGTTCAAAGGCCAAAACTGGAGCCTATGACAGATGTTCAAGGCGTAGTCCTCGGCTGTCAGATCCGCATGTTCTCCCTTGGTGATCTCACTCAGCTACGTGGCTTTACATAGTATCTAAATGCCAATGACTCACAAAAGGATATCTTCAGCTCTGACATCTTGCCATACTCACATATCAACCCTTTAATCTACATACTCATTTGGAAGTCTGATAAGCTTCACATGGCCAAAATGGAATGCTTGATTTTTCCCTGGAAAAACTCTGCTCCTCCCCCAGTTTCCTATCAGTTAGTGGCACCACCAGGACCAAGTTACTTAAGCCAAAACACCGGAGTCTGTTTTGACTTCTCTCTTTCTAACACTCCACATCCAACCCATCCCCTTGTCCTGCGGTTCTATCTTCAGAATGTATCTCAAATTCAGCTACTCTAAGCCTCTTCTCTGACACCAAGCCACCATCACATCTCATGTCCTAACCCATCTCTTGCCTCCTCTCGTGCTCCCCTCAGTCTATTACCCACACAGATGCCAGAGCAAACTTTGAAAAGTAAAAGTAAGGTCATATAATATCTCTGATTAAAACCCTCCAATGGCTTACCACAGCAAGTAAATTAAAATTCAAACTCCTAGCCTTGGCTTACAAGGCCCTATTTATTCTAGCCCTGACTCTTGCTTCAGCCTCACCTTCTGTTACAGTCCCACCCTTACAGCTCTCCAGCCACAATGGCCTTCTTTATATTTCTTAAACATGCTGAACTTGTGGCTTTCTTGGGAACTTTACATTGCTCTTTCCCTGCCCTCTTCTTTGCATGGCTGAAAACGCTTCATTTTTTAGGTCTCAGTTCAGATGTGCCTCCTTAGAGATACCTCTCCCATTTAAAGGAGCCCACAGTTAAAATTCACTAATCAAGGCAGAGAGGGCACAGTGACGAATAATAGACAAAATACTAGCTCTTGTGAAACTTACGTTCTAAATGGAGAGAATGCAGAACATGGTAAGGGATATATTGTTACCCTGTTTTATATTCTCCGTAGCTTTGATCATACTCTGAAAAATATCTTATTCATCTTCCTGTTTATGTCCATCCCTCACTCCATTCAGTATACATTAGCAAAGGGAGATAGGACAGGGCCCTTAGCTGTCTTGGCTCTCCACAGTATTTCCAGCTCTTATGAAGGTGCTTACCATATAGTGGATCTCAATGAATATTTGTTAACTGTATGACTGAATGTGTTTGCATATATTAAAAATTATAGAAGTAACATTATAAAGGAAGAATTTGTTATAGAGGAAAAACTGTTTATATCCCCTGTATTCCAATTATATCCTTCTAAATCTTGCCTTCCAATCCCACCCCAACATTATGCTGATGTCAAGGGTTATTGGACCCATTCATTACATTTGCCACCAGGGAAATGCATGTCAGCCTAATTACTCCAGAGTGACATACATTTCCTAGAGGGCAACATACCTCTTTGCTTCCTGTAAAAATGTGTTCTTTCAGGGCTGTGTTAAACATTGGTGCTCCAGTTATGGTTTCTGATAGTCCTTTCTTTGTTCTTTGACATACACAATCATGACCTAGCCAGAACCAAATAGAGATAATGGAAAGATAAACACAACTTTGTGTAAGTGAAGGGAAACAAACACAAATTAGGGCATCTACTCTGTACCCTGTAAGATCTAACACAAACAACAATGAACCTGACTTAATAGTCTGATGCTGAACAAATTATATAGTCATACATGGTTCAATTTCCTCTTTCTGTAACATCTGGATAATAGTGCTTATTCTTCCTAACTTCCTTGTGAAATGTACATTGTTTTATATCATAGAATTATGGAATATTAGGCCCTCAGGTATCTTGAGAATCATCTAATCAATATCCAAATGTGAAAACTGAAGCCTGGTGAGAGTGAGCGATTTACCTAAGCTCACAGCTAACTATTGGCATGGCTGGAACTAGAACTCAGATCTTCTGACTCTTAGACCAGTGTGTTTTTGGCCTTACCATACTGCAATGTCTGCTGTTTAACTTTTCATGGGTGTCTATATTATCTTCAAGTTAGCTTATGCAATTCTTCAGGATCATGATAACTTGTTTCTCTCACAGTGCTTACTTGGTCATATATAAATATCTATGAAACAAAGGAATAGTCTGTCCATAGTACCTGCCACCCCTCCCTGTCGTAATCATCTGTAACTTTCTAGTTGCTTCCCCTCATTCATTGAAAATTTTAACACCTGGCTCGCTGTCGTTCTTTCCATGTGACTCCAGTTATTCTTGGTGATTTCACAAGCTCATAAATGAACTATATGACACTCTGACCACTTAGTTTACTGAACTCCTCACCTCTAATGAGACTTTTCTCTACCCCCACCTCAGCTATCCATTCTCATGCTCAGATATTGTAACTCTAAATCTTGATTTTTAAGCATTCCATTGTTTGACTACTGCCTCTCGTCTTCTAGTTCACTTATTATAATACCCTGACTCCAACCATTCTTCAACCCCATCAGGAACTCTTATCCTTTAGCTCTATCCATGTTTCACAGTTCTTCCTCTCCTCAGTCTCTTTCTTCTTCATCCTAGAATCCTGGGTCCATCACTGTAATCAGTCCTTTGTGTACATCCACAACTCCATTGCCACTTTCTTTCTCCATCACTTGCCTGGAAAAACTCCAATCCTGCTTCAAGTCAACTCTCTACCCATCTTGTCCCTACACCCAAGCAGTGGAACAAACCTGGTTAAAACAGTCAGAACTTGTGCAATTTAAATTTAGGATTATAAATTAGAGGAGGGCCCTCAGCAGTGCCCAGTAATTCCTCATTTCCTTAGTTAATCCTCTCTCATTCTTCTAGACTTTATGTTTATTTAAATCCCACACTCTCAATGCCCAGTCCTCACTCTTACCTGATACTCTCACCCACTGATATACTGGGGAAAAAAATAAAATTAAATTAAGCAAAAGAGAGAGACTGGCTCTTTTCCAATAATCTTATCTTCCCTACTTCCCCAACATCCATGCCCTAAAATGAAGTGTCCATGCTATTAAGGCTAAACTCTCTGTTGAGAGATAGTTCTCCATGTATCTCTCACATTTGTTTTGATTCAGACTATCTTACCAAGGATATTTGTAGAGTGAATAGCCTTGGAAGATAGAGATAGTGTCTTCCTTTGGAGCAAACGGTAGGGATGCTTACTGTCCTCTATAATAAAAATAATGTCTTTCTCTGGAGCAAAGGACAAGCATGTTTACTGCCCAGTGTAAAAGATTCAGGTTCACTAAACTCGGATTTCCTTACTTGTAATGCAACACTCCATGTACAGGCATTACCTGGCCCTCTTCCTACATTGCTTTGTGGGAATTGAGGTTCAGGAAATTGATGCAATAAAACTCTGATCTCTGGCTACTGTGAGAAATGAAATCCTTTGTCTCTGACCCAGGAGTCTCATGTTTTCTGCCTGCATCCATAAAATTATGACAGGCTAACTTGTTAGCATGCAAGTTGGATAAAATCTCAGACATTTCAGAGTTCTTGACACTTTCTACTTCTGAATTGCATCTCATTTCCTCTTACCTTTTCAAGGACTTTGCTCCTACAGGTATCTGCTCTCTCTTTTGCACTGTCAATTTTTCCCTTTCGACTGTATCACTCCCCAGCCAGTACAGGTGATATAATATCTACCACCTTAAAAGACGAAAACAGCTCCCCTTAGGCTTCTCATTTCTCTTCATCTACTGCTCCATTTCTCTGCTGCCTTTTAAAATAAGACTCCTTGAGAAAGTTGTCTTTATTCCTTTTCTCCACCTCTTCACTTTTAATTCCCTTCTAACTCATTCCAGTATTATACCATTTTTCTGAAACCCTTCCGAAAGTTGTCAGCAACCTCCATGTGGTTTAATCCAGTGGTCCTAAAAAATCCAATTTCTCTTTTTATTGGACTTAGCAGCAAACAACCAATTGACCACTCTTTCTTTCTTGAAATACATTCTCGGTTTCTGTTTTTTCTTATTCCACTCACTATCCTTTGCTGGCTCTTCCTACTCTACAGGAAAGATTATGTGGGTTTTGTCCTTTATTCCATTAATATAATACATTAATTGATTTTCAGATGTTAAATTAACTTTGCATTCCTGGAATAAATCCAACTTGGGAATGATATATTATTCTTTTTTTTTTAAGTTGCTTAATTCGATTTGGTATTATTTTGTTAAGGATTTTTGCATCTTTGTTCACAAGGGATTATTGGTCTTCAGTCCTGTGATGTCTTTGTCTGGCTTTGGTATCAGGGTAGTACTGGCCTCATAAAATAAGTTGAGAAGTGTTCTTTTTCTCAAAGAATTTGTGAAGGATTGGTCTTATTTCTTCTTTAAACATTTGATAGAATTCACCAGGGACACCACCTGGGCCTGGGTTTGTTAGTGAGATTTTATTATTTTATTTTATTTTTATTAAAGATTTTATTTATTTGTCAGAGAGAGAGAGAGCACAAGCACAAGCAGGGGGAGCGGCAGAGGGAGAAGCAGGCTCCCCACTGAGCAGGGAGCCCGATGTGGGACTCGATCCCAGGACCTGGGATCATGACCCGAGCCAAAGGCAGATGCTCAACCGACTGAGCCACCCAGGAGTCCCTGTTAGTGAGATTTTAAATTGCTCTCTCTCTTTCTCTGTGTCAAATAAATAAAAATCTTTAAGAAAAAAATAAATTACTAATTCAATATCTTTACTTGTCAAAGGTTTATGCAGATACTGTTTCTTCTTGAGTCAGCTTTGATTATTTGTGTTCTTCTAGAAATTATTCCATTTTGTCTAAGTTGTTTAATTTATTGGCATTCAGCTGTTGATAATATTCCCTTATAATCCTTTTAATTCCTGTAGAGTTGGTAGTGATATCCTTTCTTTCATGATTTTAGTAATTAGTGTCTTTTATTTTCTTGGTCAGTCTAGGTAAATGTTTGTCAATTTTATTGATCCTTTCAAAGAATCAACTTTTAAAAAAGTTTTCTCTATTGTTTTTCTGCTATAATATTTATTAATTCATTCCTTCTGCTTGTTTTGTGTTTAGCTTGCTCTTTGCTTTCTAGTTTCTTAATGTGGAATCTTAGGTTTTTGATTTTTCAAAATCTTCTTATATAGGCATCTAAAGTTATACATTTCTAAGCACTGCTTTTTTATTTATTTTTTTTAAGAGAGAGAGAGCGCATGTACATGTGTGCAAGTGGAGGGGAGGGGCAGAGGGAGAGAACCTTCATGAAGACTCCCCACTGAGTGTGGAGCCCCACTTGGGCTTGATCCCACAGTCCATGAGATCAGGACCCCAGTGGAAACCAGGAGTCAGTTGCTCAACTGACTGAGCCACTCAGCTGCCTGTAAGCACTGCTTTAGATGCATGCCATGAATTTTGATTAATTTCCCTCGTGATTTCTTCTTTGACTCATCGGTTATTTAGAAATATGTTGCTTAATTTCCAACTATTTGGTGTTTTCTCAGGTATCTTTCTGTTACAGATCTCTAATTCCATTGTGGTCACAGGACATATTTGTGTAATTTCAATATTCAATCTTCTGTATTTTATTGGGACTTGTTTTGGGCTATATTATATGGTTTATCCTGGTGAATATTCCATATGCACTTGAAATGTGTACTCTACAGTTCTGGGGTGGAGTGTTTTATAAATATTAGTTAAGACAAGTTGGATGATAGTGTTCTTAAAGTCTTCTATAGCTGTTCTATCAACTATTGAAAGTGGGATATTGAAATTCTATTATATTGTCTAGTTCTCCTTTCATTTTTGCCAGTTTTTTGTGTCATACATTTTTGGGAGTTGGTTCTTTGATGTATATATAACTATTGTATCTTCTAGATGTGTTGACCACTTATCAAAAATGTTTCCAGTAATATGTCTTAAAGTTTGTCTGATATTAACATAGCCACTCTAGGCCTCTTATTATTACTGTTTACATGCTGTACCTTTTCCATTCTTTGCTTTCAATCTACTCATATCTTTGAACTCAGGTGTGTCTTTTGTAGGCCGGTGACACAGAGTTGGGTCTTGTTGTTTTATTCTGTCTGATAGTATCTGCCTTTTGAGTAGCATGTTTTGTCCAATCATACTTAATGTACTTATTGATATACTCAGAATTTCTTTTTGCTAGTTTGCTAGTTCTTTTCTATACGTCTCATATCTTTTTTTTTTTTTTTAGAGAGAGACCGCGAGCATGCACTAGTGGGGGAAGGAGGGGCAGAGGGAGTGGGGGGAGGCGGGAATCTTAAGCAGGCTCCACACCCAGTGCAGAGCTCAACTTGGGGTTCCATCTCATGACCTGAGCTCAACCAGCTGAGCCACCCAGATGCCCTGATGTGTTTCATATCTTTTTTATTCCAGTGAAGTAATGGAATCATGAAGCACTGATATATTTGGAAACGACTTAAACAATTTCTCACTAAACAAAATATGCAGAGTATAGAAAAATAGAAGAAACGAAAAAAAAAAAAAGAAAAATAGAAGAAACGACTCATACTTCTGTCATTCAACCACAACTTTATTTAATATTGTAGTATATTTTTTCCAGTCTTTTAAACTTTTTTCTATTCAGATTTTTGCCTTTTTGTTCACATAGTTTATATCACATTATGCATACAATTGTGTATCTTTAGCTCATGCAGTCTATTATATGCATTTCCTATGTATTTCAGCCACAGAGCAGCCATCACCAACAGAGAGATATTTGAAGCAGTTAAGCAGAGATCCCTTTGGAAGAGCTTTTGACCAAATAAAATGGTTCTGAATGGTCTTACTGAAATAACCACACTTGTCAAAAACTGGATATGTCAGAGGGTTGGTTTGGAAGACAAGGTATCTGAGAAGCACCTGGTGCATCAAGAGTCTTGGTTATACACTTGGTTTTTAGCTTCCTACTTTGTGACACAAAACAAAGGAAAGACATTTTCTCCTGTACACTTGGTAAAATTCACCTGTAAAATGGCTGGACTAAGTTTCTTCGAGGAATGGTATCTATTGTTTACTATTGATTATGGATTGTTATGTGTGTGTACATATAATCTCACATGATATTAAGCTTATTGATTCTTTGGTATTCTAACCTTTTATCTACTTGTCTATTAGTTTTTGATGATGCACTTGTCAATTTCTCTATGTGGTTCCATCAAACTTTGCTCTATGTGGTTAAGTGCACATAGGTTCATGATTGTATCACGACTGTAGGTCATCCTGGTGGATAGTTCCTTTTATAATTACTGCATGTCACCTCTTTATCTCTATCACTCTTTCTTGTTTAAAATTGTTATGTTGGATATTAATGTTACTAGATGAACCATTTTTTGGTTAGTATTTTCTTGGTAGTTTTTAAAAAAAAAATTGCCTTTCTCCAAATGTTTTGATGATATATTCTAACCATATAGTTGCAAATAGCACATGGTTTGGTTTCTTCTTTAAAAACCCAATCTAAATGTGTTTTTTGTGTCATTTTTTAATGATATAAACCATTTATATTTATTGTGATTAATAACACTTGGACTTCTCTCTAGAATCTTGTTTCCTATTTATACTTTTAATTTGCTTTTCTTCTTTTTTGCCTGCTAATCCAGTAACTAAGTTTTATCTAGGTCATTTTTTCCCTCTATCAATTTGGAAGTTAGGCATTCTATTTCTCTAATTGATGAATACTCTTCAATGTTTAATATGTATATCAGTAGCAAACTGTCATTTTCAAGGCTACCATAATCTTTTAAATAGCCCTTCTATATTTAGGATAATTCCCTGGTTATAAATCTCACTTTCCTGGTATAAAATTCAGAACTCAGATTTCCTGCCTCCATTGCAACCAGGATGCAGCCCTATGACATACACTCTGCTAACCAGAAGCACCTGTGGAAATGTGAAGACTATGAGAATACAAGCTCTGCACACACCTTCCATTTTCCTGGTGCAGGTAAAGATAGAGGCATCCAGTCTGTAAAGGTGACAGTGGTTGCAAGATCAAAGTTCTGACACGGAATTGGCTGATAGCAGGAACAGATGAAGAAAAGCTGAGCTCATGGCATTTAGTGCTTGATGGGAATAGCAGCAGTTTCTTTATCATCAGTTCTGTTGCATGGTTTAGGGCAATTTTCCTGGCACCTTAACCCAAGCTTGCTTGTTTGTTCGTTTATTTAGCGTACCCAATGGCCCTGGAGCTGCTGAACGTCAATTTAAGAAATTCTTGCTTGGAGTTGTTATTTGCAAGAAGGAATTTTAACCAATATAATAACTTGTCAAAGTCTAAACTTAAGGTATATTTCA
The DNA here is from genome assembly GCF_054177405.1 of Leptonychotes weddellii. Lineage (NCBI taxonomy): Eukaryota > Metazoa > Chordata > Mammalia > Carnivora > Phocidae > Leptonychotes > Leptonychotes weddellii. Next base: position 74,307,441 of record NC_138369.1, read on the forward strand.
CTCCTGAGTAAAAGAAATCAAGTCTTTAATTCAGAACTCCCTCCTGCTATCATTTACCATATTTTTAAGGTTAATATTTTATTTTATGTTTAAGAGAGGGAGAGAAAGAGAGAGAGAAAGAGAGGAGGGGCAGAGGGAGAGAATCTTAAGCAGAATTCATGCCCAACGTGGAGCCTGTTGCAGAGCTCAGTCTCACCACCCTGAGATCGTGACCTGAGCCAAAATCAAGAGTTGGATGCTCAATTGACTGAGTCACCCAGGTGCCCCATTAGGGGCTAATATTTTAATTTCACCTGGTTTTAAACTCCCAAAATATGGTATGTAAAAAATATTACTGATTTAGATTAGCTGAGATATTTGCTAATTTATTCGTTTATCCTTCCTTCTCCCATTCACTTATTCCTTTTGGGTTCAGCTTTTTTCTTATTGGAGCAAATTCTTTAGTATGTCTTTCAATGAACACCTATGAATATTAAATTTAAAAATGTTATTTTGTTCTTCCTCCTGAAAGATAGTTTAGCTAGGTATAGAATTCTAGTTTCTCTGTTATGAACTCTCAATACTTTGAAGATATTTTCCATTGTCTCTGTCACCTGTTGTTGCTTATAAATCTGCTGACAGGTCATTCCTGTCAAAACGACTCCTTTCCTGTCAAAAAGACTGTCATTCCTTTTAGGATACTTTGATTTTTCTCAGTGGTAACTTTTAACATTTTCCTATTGCATTTGGTACTCTGTAATTTCACTACTATGTACAGGTCTCAGTTTTAAAAATTTATTCTGCTTGAGCCTCAGCATTTTCCTTTGATTTGATAACTCATGTTTTTCTTCAGGTCTGAAAAATTCTCACATATTATTTCTTTGGATATTGCCTCTCTTTCATACTCTATTTTCTCTTCTCTAGAAACTCTTTTAGATGTACACTGGGTCTTCTATTTCTATCCTCCAGGTTTCTGAACTTATATTTGCTGCTTTAGCAGTTTATTATATGCATTTTCCATGTATTTCAGTCTCTTCTTAAAAATCATTTTTATGGGTGCCTGGGTGGCTCAGTTGGTTGAGCGACTGCCTTCGGCTCAGGTCATGATCCTGGAGTCCTGGGATCGAGTCCCGCATTGGGCTCCCTGCTCGGCAGGGAATCTGCTTCTCCCTCTGACCCTCCTCCCTCTCATGCTCTCTGTTTCTCATTCTCTCTGTCTCAAATAAATAAATAAAATCTTTAAAAAAAATCATTTTTATAATATAAAGATTATCTGGCTCAAAAGTGATCAATGGTGTATTTCCTACCACATTAGTTACTCTCCTGGCTTTCAAGGTTCTCATGCATTTGGGCCCTGACATTAGTTAGTTAGGTAACTATGGGTACACTTCTCTGGGGCCCAGTTTCCCAACACAAAGAGATTACTGAGATTATTGAAAAACTTAAATGAGGTGAAGCACTTAAGGTGCCAAGTGCCCAACACATAGCAGCATACTAAATAAAATTTAGTGTGGTTGCCTAGCTCATAGCAATTTCCCCAGTGATCACATCTGTATGACATCTTTCCTCCTACCATTTTAGACATGAATTCTGAATGGAAGCTGTTATCAGTTCTAAGACCTTGCTTCTTTGGTTGTAATGACTGGCCAAGGCATGGTCAGATGAGTCTAACCCAACTGATTAGTCATTCCCTGAGACTTAAAATTTGGTTTCCTTTATGACAGCAGAGTACTTAAAATATAAGTAGAGCTGCTGGCTGTAGTAAGAGAGAATGAAAATGACATTTAGAAAAGGTGGGAGGGGGAGGATGTGGGGGATGGGTGGGAGAGAGATAACAGACACCATTCAAGTTCCTGGTCTCATTAGCTCTGATGATATGGGACTCTTCAACACTATAGATTCCTTTAATATATGAATATTTTATAATAGGGAGGAATAACCTTATAATAAAGATTTTGAAAGATTTTATCAGAATTTGAATATGAATCTTCTTTCTTTTTTTTTTTTTAAAGATTTTATTTATTTATTTGAGAGAGAGAGAATGAGAGACAGAGAGCACGAGAGCGAAGAGGGCAGAGGGAGAAGCAGACCCCCTGCTGAGCAGGGAGCCCGATGTGGGACTCGATCCGGGACTCCAGGATCATGACCTGAGCCAAAGGCAGTCGCTTAACCGACCGAGCCACCCAGGCACCCTATGAATCTTATTTCATTTCACTGCTCGATTATGTAGGTTTTTTATTCCAGAATGATTGTTATCCCCTCTCCAGCTATGGAGATGTAGCTGTAATAACATTATATTTGAATGGTCCTTCAGAGTTCCCACAGCCTTTCATGTCATTATCTTATTTGATTGTGTGAGATGAGTGGGCCAGGTAATGTTGAGCTTAGTTTTTACAAATCATGAAATCAAGACCCAAGTTACACATTGTTCAGGATGGAGAAGGGTGAGAACTGAGCTAGGTATTAAGCATTCCCTACCAGGAGAGTTCAGAGCTTACTATTTGCAAGGTTGTCAGATATGGTGCATTATAAAATATTTTCATTAATTATTGTTAATTAGGATTTTCAGAAGAGCCCTGAGAAGTTTCATTAGCTCAATCATAAAACCTATTAAAATGCACACAGGTCCACAATTTAAATTAATTCTCTCAAATGCACTTGTGTTTTCTCCAAAAGTTAATCTTTGCCATGTTCTGAATCAAGTTCCTGTTGTGCTTTTAAACTCTAGAACTTTAACCTTGAGAAGATATTATTGGGGGTGGAGTGGGGGATAAGGGGGTGTATTAATTCCTGGCTAGACATCCAGTGCTTAACAGGTTCATGTACAAATGAGGGTAAATTCCTGCACGCCTTGACTAAGATAGAACTCTACATTGGATATAGCACATGGCTAATTATTTATAAAGGTGACTGGTAATCACAAAGTACTCAAGCAATATTATCACAACACCTTTGTTTTGGAGAACTCAAATGCTTTCACAACTTAACTCATTCAACCTCACTGAATCGACAAGGAGAGGCTAGATGACAAATATCTGCTGAAGTTGAAGTAAAGTGGAGTGAGGTACTGAAGATAATGCAAAGCAAGACTAGTTTAGCTTCCTTTTTAGCCTCAGCATGATTGTACCTGTTACGAGAATCTTTCCATTTCAAGTAGAAAACATAATTTATGATGAGGATTGTTAATTTCAGATAAGAAATTGTTTCTACGGAATCAAGGCATTGATATGTCAAAGAATATTGGAAGGATACTATTAATCAGCAGTGTTTTTCATTTTGCACTCTGATATTTTCATTTTTTTATGGGGCTAAAAGATAAGCTTTTTGTTTTAAGCACAGCATTATAATAAACTGACAGTCCTGGCATAGATCCCCTTTTCTCCTGACTGCCATTAGACTCAAATCGATCCTCTAAATAAAGTCTGTCCCAAGAGACACAATTGATGTAGGGAAAAGGGGACTTTTTAAAACCGAGCCTGACGTCACACATTTGTGCTCTAACCATCTGTACCTTTTATTAACCAGGGGCTGGAGCCGCCCAGGCGGACAGACACGGGCGCACAACAGCCTTCTCCCACACAAGCCTGGAATGGTAACAGTGTGCGGCTGCCTTAGAAAGAAAAGCCGTTTCAGAACTGTGGGGTGGCATGGGGGTGTGTGTGGCAGAGTGAGGGAATCATTTTTCTTCTTCTCCATCCAAGGATGCTATTTATTGGAAATCCAGCACATCTTTTATTTTTTAAATTGATTTCTCTAGAGTGGGAGGCAAAACCCTTCAGATGCGAAAGAAGAAAGGGAAAAAAAATGCAAGTCGGGCAGGAGGATTTTGGAGAATCGCAGCCTTGCTTCGGATTGGGACTACAGGCAGAGAAAGACTCCGGCGTCCACAACCTGTTTGGCTGCAAAGATGCCGCCGTTCCGCCCCGAGTGCAGCTTCGCGCCCCTCCCCTCCCCCGCCCCCCGGTCCCCCGGCCTGGTTGCTGCCCCCGGGACGGCAGCAGCCCCCACGCGTCACCTCTCACACCCCGCGGTGACTAGTCCAACCAAGTCCCGAGGGGCGTGTGCTGGGGAGGAGCGCTCACTCTCCCTTGACGCGCGAGACCCAGGCAGTTCACGCTCCCCCATGGCCCCCTCCTTCTAGCCTTGCCCACAGCCCCCGGGAGGGCAGCAGCCTCCCGGTGACCGCCTCTCCCCCTGCTCCCTCGGCTCCTTCATCCTCCCCACGCCCAGGGGCGCATTCTCACTCTCCCTCCACGTGCGCGTCGGGTTCGCCCCTCTCCCCTTGCCGCTGCTAGGGAGGCAGCAGCCCCCAGGTGCCCACCTCTCACACCCCTTCCGGCCCCTCACCCAGTTCCTTCATCCTCCTCCAGCTTTGGGGAGAGTCCACACTCCACCTCCACGTGCGAACCCAGGGCCGTTACCCCGCTTACAGATGCCCCCCATCTCCAGCCCGGGCTCCGCCTACCGCGCCCCGGGCGCGCGCCCAGGAGTACCTGGCCACCCCTCCCCCTGCTCGGCTCCGCTGCCCTCCCGCCTCCCCCGCCCCGCACGCAGTAGCTCGCAGCCCACCCCTCGCAGCTTCCTTCTCTCCGCCCCCTCCCTCTCCAGGAGGTGGGAGGGGGCACGAACGAGCGCGGTGGCGTGGCCAATGGGCGCTCGGCTTACTCTGGCCTCTCCCCCGCGCGGCCGCCAATCGCGGCGGGCGGTGGTGGTAATATTGTGGAGTGGAGTTTGGATGCCGCCGCTGCCGCGGGCTGGAACGGCGCGGCCGCGGGGGCTGCCAGGGTATTTCGGGAAGGGGGCGTGAGGAGGCGGCGGCTGCGGCGGCGGCAGCTGTGGCAGCGGCAGCGTGTGGAGGCAGCTGAGAGAAAGAGAAAGAAAGGAAAGAGGGCGGGGGACTACTCAGAGGAGGAGGCGGGACCGATCAGGCTCCTCACCTCTCGGTAGCGGCGGCGGGCGGCCCGGGAGGCGGCACCGCCCCCTGCCCGCGGACTCCTCAGCGCAGCCGGCCGCCGACCTGCCGGCCCCGGGCAGCGGCCGAAGCTACGGGGGCGGAAGCGGTGGGCCGGGGCGGCGGTGAGGGCGACCGCCATGGCGTTCCTCAAACTCCGTGACCAGGTAGGTGAGGAGCGGCGGGGCGGGATCGCGCCGACCCGGGAGGAAGGAAGGGAGGGCGGCGGGCCAGCGGTGTGGGCCGCCTGTGCGCCCACTCGGCTGGGTGGGTGCGAGGGAGGCAGGGTGCCGCCCCGGGGACTGGCGCGCGGAGGCCCCGCCGGGGACCGCGGGCGACCCGCCTGTCAGCGAAGCACCGGCCGGGTGAAGCCCACGTGCAGCTGGGGGGCTCGCTGCCGTCTCCGGTCGCCGCCGCGTGAGGGGCGGGTCCCACGCTGGTCGCCTAGGCGTCCGCGCCCGGCTCACTGCCGGGTATGCGCCTCCTCTCTCCTGCCAGGTGAGCCTCGGGCCTAACAGGTGGCTTCCCGCTGCCGGGCGGGAGCGGTGCTGGCGGCCGTGACCTTAGGTCACGACCTTGCTCGCCTGTTTGCTTCGTCGGATAGTTCGAGGCACACTCTCTCGGGGTTAAAGGCGGTTGATTCTGCTTCGAGGCTATTCAACCTGCAAGTTCTCAGACTTGTTTTGACATCTTGTGCACCATCTTGGTTACTTTTCTTGACTTAGGAAGAGCTGGTCAAAGAATACCTGAAGTGCCGAAAAGAGTAGTGACTTTTTTGGACTGAAAATAATTGTGTCTAGGGACGAAATCGCAACTATGTCAGAATGATTTGTACGTCTGAATACGTGGAAAGATGGATAACAAGGTTTTCAGGCGATGCAGAGGCTTCCAAACATTTTATCTCTTCTTTAAGGAAAGGGAAATCAACGTGTGAAATTTACCGAGTGGCAGTAGACGTAATAGTGCTGAGAATTTATTTTTGCCATTTGTTCTTTTTGAACAGAAGATACTGGGCAGATTTGAAGGGGAAGTAACTTGCATATATTGGGAAACTATTCTTAAAGTGAGTACCCCTTTTGTAGAAACAATGGGGAAAAACTTGAGATGTCTTTTTTAATATTGTCTCTTAGTGAATATTGTGCCTTAAATTCTGAATCTTGGTATCGTCAGTTCTCATTTCATAAGTGAATTTTGTTTTGTTTATTTGATGTTTAAGCCGTTGGCTTAACTTGTGTATCATTAGTTATCAGGAAGGTTTTAGCTGGTGTTAACATCCTCAGGAATGATACTTTTGAAAAACTACTGTTCAGTGAAGTTTATACATTGTATTTCAAATGATAGAACTACATTGTTCAATGTGATAGCCACTAACCTACATGTGGCAATTTAAATTTTAATAATTAAAATTAAATAAAAAGTTCAGTTAGACTTGCTAGCAACAATTCAAGTGCTTGGTAGCCACATGTGGTTATTGACTATGGTATCGGACAGCACAAATACAGAACATTTTTATCATCAGAAAGTTCTGTGGGACATGACTGTTAAACAACAGGTAAAACGTAACTAATTCCTGCTAATTCCTGTATAGTCAACTCACATTATACTCTTAAAGGTGTAAAACTCAAGATGTAGATTCTCTAATCTTTATCAATCTAATGGCACCTTGTGCTTCCATAAGTCATAGTTGGGGTAGTGATTGATTTTTGTTTTGTTTCTAGTCCTACACTTTTGAAAAAGTTATTTTTGCAATTTGGATCATAGTGTGCATTAAGAATTTGGTGAACTTTTTGGAGACCATCCCATTTTATTCACCATCAGGTTTAAGCAGAAACAAGATTATGGTTTCAGTTGGACATAAAATCCAATTGCACCTTTGCATTTGTGTATTTAGGAATTGCAATTATAAAGCAATTGTGATGCTACTCCAATTTTATATAATATCTATTAATACTCAGTGGTTGTGTTGATATGTAAAATGTCACCTGTAAACTTAAGGATACTTGGGGCAAGTTAAGTGGCGTGGCTCAGAGAGGGAAGAACATTGAAGTTTACGTCTAAACTACTAAGCAGTTGACTCATCTGGTCTCTCTTTTGGAAGATTTTGAGAAATGAGTTTGGTTTGCCTATTTCAAAGGGAATAGCTGCTTTTAGAAGTCATCTTGTGGGTTGATATTTTATTGGCTATTAGAAATGATGATAAAAATGAAATGGAATACAGATACTATCTTAACCTTTTCCACCTACAGGAAAAGCAGTTCAGCTAGGTGAATTATTTTATCTGGAGAAAAGGAAGAGAAAATGTGGATAAATACACAGAATTTTAAAGCTGGAAGGTTCTTGATGTAGCATTTAACTCAATCCTCATTTACACTTGGAATAGGAAATAGTTCAGGCTACTTTTTTCTGTTACTGTCATATTCACCTTGTGTTTTGTTTTCTTTTAGTTCTGTAAATACAGCTAGAACCTATTAATGGGTAGGAATTGTTCTTTGTGCACTTAAGCATCAGGTGGGTTCTAGATGGTTTAAACATAAAATCAGTGAGTAAATAAAGCAGTTTGTTTTCATATCCAGTAAATAATCTGGATAGGACAGCTTTCCCCCTTTCTGTGGCAACACCTGATATGGGGGTAAGAACAGGATTGAGTTTTCAGTTGGACATAAAATCTAATTGCACCTTTGCATTCATGGATTGCAATTATGAAGTAATTGTGATGCTTCTCTGGTTTTATATAGTATCTATTAATACTCAATGTAGTGATAATATGTGAAATGTCACCTGTAAACTTGAGGATACATGGACAAGGACTCGGACTAGTGCACTGCTTTTTGTTAATAGATGAAAATAATTTTTAATTGTAAATGAGGTGAAAAGAATTTGCTTTCTATTTGTAGGACTAGAAACTTGAACTTTTCCCTCAATTTTTTTACCCCCACATTAAAGTGTTTATACAGCATGAATCTCTGACAGTTGCAGGATTTTATTCAATAGGTATTTCGTGCAGATTTTTATCTTTGCATTTAATAAAAATGTAATTGTATATGATTACATTTAAATTTTAAAATTCTATTTCTAGTTTTATTGAGATATTATTGACATAAAACATGTAAGTATAAGGTATATAGGGTGATGATTTGATACATGTATATAAAGCAAAATGATTACCACAATAAGATTAGTTGACACTACCAGGGGTGCCTGGGTGGCTTAGTCGGTTAAGTGTCCGACTCTTGATTTCGGTCAGGTCCTGATGTCAGGCTCGATTGATTGAGCCCCACATCAGGCTCTGTGCTCAGCGCAGGGTCTTCTTGTCCCTCTCCCTCAGCTCCTCCCCCAGCTCACCTGCACGCAGGCTCTCTCTTTCTCTGTCTCTAAAATAAATAAATAAAATCTTAAAAAAAAAAAAGGTTAGTTGACACTACCGTCCCCCACACAATTACTTGTGTGTGTCTGTGTGTGTGTAGATAACATTTAATATCTACTTTCTTAACAATTTTGACATGTATATATGTATAATACAGTATTGTTAATTATAGTTTACCGTGCTGTACATTAGATCCCTGGAACTTATAGGTGGAAATTTGTACCTTTTGGCCAATTGCATAATTACATTTTAATTTATCAGCAGTGATTCATAGTATACCCTGATAAGAAGGAGAAGACTTATTTGTTTAGGATGTGTAAGGTAACAAACTCACAACTGGGAAGCTAAATGGCAACTGGTACTTGGCTTTAGTATCTAGAAGACAGTAGGGAGTGATGGCAATCATGGCAGATAGGAGCAGATATGGTGGTTGCTGCTTAGCTCCAGGACATTGTTGCTGTGCAGGTGTGCCTAGTATTTTTAGAACTCCAGTTTTCTTTAGGAAGTTAGAGATCCAGATACTTATGAGAAATCTTTCTATAAATATTGGCAAGTTAGTAGTTAGCATTGATAAAAATTTAAAGCTGTAGTTTTACATAGGGGTTGGCAGGGGACCAATTTGTAATCACAAGTTTAGCTCAGCTTCAGAAAACAAACTACAAAATAAGATTTCTATTTTATTTATTTTTTTAAGAGATTTATTTATTTGAGAGAGTGAGAGAGAGATCACACTTGAATGGGGGGAGGTGCAGAGGGAAAGAATCTCAAGCAGACTCCCTGCTGAGCTCCACACAGGGCTCGATCCTGAGCTGAAATCAAGAGTCAGATGCCTAACCAACAGAGCCACCCAGACGCCCCAAGATTCCTATCTTAAAAGAACAGTTTTCTTTCAGATAAAATAGTCAAAATGGTCATAAACTTAAAAAAATTGAGATATAATTTATATTTCATAAAAGTCATCTTTTAAAGTGTACAATTCAAGCCAAAGCAAACTTAAGAAAGAAGAACAAAGCTAGAGGTATCACAATCCCAGATTTCAAGATATACTACAAAGCTGTAATAATCAAAACAGTGTGGTACTGGCACAAAAGTAGACGTATAGATTAATGGAATAATAGATTAATGGAATAGAATAGAGAGCCCAGAAATAAATGCATGCTTATTTGGTCAATTAATGTATGACAAAGGAGGCAAGAATATATAATGGGGAAAAGACAATCTCTTCAATAAATGGTGCTGGAAAAACTAGATAACTACATGTAAAAGAGTGAAACTGGACCACTTCTAACACAATACACAAAATAAGCTCGATAGATTAAAGACCTAAATGTGAGACCTGAAGCCATAAAACTAGAAGAAAACATAGGTGGTAGTATCTTTGACATGGACCTTGGCAGCATTTTTCTAAAAGTGTCTCTGCGAGTAAGGGAAACAAAAGCAAGAGTAAACAATTGGGATTACTCCAAAACAGAAAGCTTTTGCACAGTGAGGGAAACCATCAACGAAACAAAAAGGCAACCTACTGAGTGGGAGAAGATATTTTCAAGTGATATATCTGGTAAGGAGTTAATATCTAAAATATATGAAGAACTTATACAACTCAGCACTTGTGGGGGTGATAATAATCTGATTAAAAAATGGACAGAGGACATTTTTCCAAATAAGACATAACAGATGGCCAACAGACAATGAAAAGATGCTCAACAACACTTATCATCAGGGAAATACAAATCAAAAACACGTGAGATATCAGCTAACACCTGTCAGAATGGCTAGAATCAAAAGGAAAAGAAATAACAGGTATTGGTGAGGATGTGGAGAAAAAGGAACCCTGGTGCACTCTTGGTGGGAATGCAAATTGGTGCAGCAACTGTGGGAAACAGTATAGAGGTTCCTCAAAAAATTAAAAATAGAAAAACCATAGCATCCAGTAATTCTACTGGATGTTTACCCAAAGAAAATGAAAACACCAATTCAAAAGGGTATATGCACCCCTGTATTAATTGCAGCATTATTTACAATAGCCAAGATTTAGAAGCAACCTAAGTGTCTATCAGTAGATGGGTAAAGATGTCACACACACACACACACACACACACACACACACACACACACACAGAGGAATATTAGTCAGCCATGAAAAAGAAGATCTTGCCATTTACTACAACATGGATATACCTTAGAGGGCATTATGCTAAGTAAAATAAGTCAGTAAAAGACAAATACCATATGATTTCATTTACATGTGAAATCTAAAAAAAAAACCCAAAACAACCAAACAAAAAAAGCTGAGACAGTCCCATAAATAACTGGTGGTTGCCTGAGGGGAGAGGAGTGGGGGATGGGCAAACAGGGATGAAGGAAGGAGGGGAATACAAGCTTCCAGTTATGGAATGAATAAATTACAGGGATTTTGTTTTGGCATAAGGAATATAGTCAGTGGTATTGTAATAGCAGTGTATGGTGACAGATGGTAGCTACACTTGGCGATAGTAGCATAATGAGTAGAGTTGTTGAATTGCTATGTTGCATACCTGAAACCAATGTAACATTGTGTGTCAACTACACTTCAATTAAAAAAAAAATTATTTGGTAAAACCTCCAGAAAAGTGTGCAATTCAGTAGTTTTTGGTATATTCACAAAGTTGTGCAACCATCACCACTATGTAATTCCAAAACATTTCTATCCTTTGAAAAAGCAATTAGCAGTCACTCCCATTTCCCCCCCCCCCACCCCCCGCCCCAGTCCCTGGTGAGCACTAATCTACTCTCTGTCTCTATGAATTTGCCTATTCTGGATATTCATATAAATGGAATTCTACAGTATGTGACTTTTTATGTTTGACTTCTTTCACTTAGTGTAATCTTGTTAAGGTTCATCCATTCATGTAGCATGAATCAGTTAATCAGTTGGTCATAAACCTTATATCGTGTTTGAGTTTCTTCTAAAGAAAGTTCCTACACTTTTATGCTGTTTTATTGCTTCTTGTAGTGTTCAGATGTATAATCTGGGATGTTTGTTTCTATTTTCTGAGTTGGTTTTAAAACTGGAGTTAGACTTCGCAGTAGTACTAAAGGATAGTAGATTTTACATTTGGATTACTGTTTTTGTGTAGGAGCTGTCTTTGTGTTCTCTTCTGGGTTAATGGTCATTAGGTAAGGATTCTTGATATGTTGGAAGTTTTGTTTTGTTTTTGTTTTTTTTGGAACAGGGTTGGGCATATATCATAAAATAGATAATGAATGGGTGAGAATAATTTGACTGCTATTTTGGGTAGTTAGTAAGCTCTCACTTGATCAAGTATCCATTAAGGGTAGAGCATTATTTGACTTTTCAGTAGAAAAACAATAGATGATCCTTGAAAAATCTTATAATTAGGAATACAGAATATACAAAATGCCTGAAAAACATTTATGCTCAGATATTCAAGTATTCTGTATTGAGTGTTCCCTTCCTTTGTGTTGGAGACTGTGGGCCACATAAGGGTACAGTAGTCACTATCTTTGTCCTTAAAAATCTTACTGGCTAGGAAAAGGCAAAAGATACATAAATGCACAATATCTGATACACTTCATCTGAAAAGGTTTATAGAGGTTGAAGGAAAACATATGGAGCATATTATTTGGAAATATGCCTAACATAGTTAAAAAATAAGTGTGTCTTGTGTTTACTGATTTTTTTTGATGCCTTGTATAATACAGTGCAGAACATGTAAAGTAGAACATAAAAGATGTGTATAACATGCTTCAGAATTCAGAAAGGAATAGATGATCTGATTGTAGGCAGAGGGAAACTTTCATGGCACGGGAATTATTTGAGGTTCACAGGAAGGATTTGTTGAAAGCAAACAGTTGTGCAGGAAAGCATCAAGAGAGGAATAGAAGGCAAGCCAAAAAAGAATGATGTATCTATGCTGTAGTGAGGAGATAGACCCCATTGGTGTGTGTAGTTTCAAAGGATAGGAGATAGATTAGCTAATTAACAGTGACTACATTTTGAATTACTTTGAATATAAGACTAGGAAGTTTGGACTTGATTAGAAGTGTTGGGAAGTTGTCATAGGTGGGTTTCTTAATCTAGGGTCTGTGAAGGGTTTTTTGGAGGAATGTGCATACATGTACTGAAGAGGCTTCATAACTTCTATTAGATCCTCTGAGCCCATGACACCCAAAAGTTAAATAACCACTACATTGTAAGTCTTAGAAGAGTGAATTACAGAAGACAAACAGGAACACCCGAGACCAGTTAGGGGGTTACTGCTATAATTCAGAACATACGTAAAACATTTTAGTGCAAGTCACGTGCTTTAAGTACTAGGCAGAAGTTTGAGTGGAAATGAGTACATCTTTAAAGGATCCTCATAGCTATATTAATGGCTCATTTAAGTGTACAACTAAGTGTCTTACACTGATACGACAGTTGACAGTTTTCTTGCTGAATAGTCCCACTAGGGTAAATTAAATATTAAAATACAATTAAACATTGATAATTCAAGTAGTTAGATTTGGGTTATATTATGTTTTCTAGCACTTTATCTTATTTCCTTTTTATTTTCCAGTCTAACGTAAAATTTATATTCGGTGAATGCACTCTACCTGGGTTGAAGTGAGATGCTCCTGGAGAAAGTTTTGTTCCTGGAGAGAATAGTTTGGGGTTAAGTCTTTTTGTTCTGGACAGTGTATTCTGTGGACAATTCACATTAAACACACACAGTGATACTGAATCACAGAGTTATACAGTACTTCTCATTCAAAGCAAAAATTAATGAAATCTTCAGTTTCTTAAACCAGTAATGTTTTGAAGTATAACAGTACATTGTACATAATGATTAAAGTCCTCAAGTACTTCAAGTTTAATTTCTACTCCTACTCTCCAGTCCCAGTTCTTAGTTAAGTGATTTATCCACCTTCCTTATGTGATACTGATTTTTTTAAAAAAGGATTCTTCTGTGTGTATACTGATTGGCATGCAAAGCTAAATCTGAATAGAATTACTACTCCCACAGCTTTAGTGGAAAGTTCATTTTGCCTAGTAAATTTAAGTTCAAATTCTTAATTAGTGATGGTTTACTTATTTATTTATTATAAACTTAAAGGTGTATCTTTTCTACTCTTAAGGATTTGAGGCCACAGATAATGTTAAAACATACAGCATAGGACAGTTAAAATATTTAAAAAGGAAAATCAGGGAGCAGTTGCTTATGAAACATATACTTGTTCCAGAGCCTACAGAGTTATTATGGTTCAGTACTACATTTAACTTTATTTCTTGTTATCTAAGGTACCAGCCACCCCCCCCCCCCCAAAACTTTGTATCTTATAATAAGAAGTATAAATTAGTCTGGAGAGGCAGCCTTTTCTCTTGTATCAGTTTCTGGATTTAAAAGTTTGGTAGCTTTTTCTTTTTTAAAAGACTTTGCTGTGACATAATTCACACACCAATTTAAGTTATACAGTTCAATGAGTTTTAGTATTTCACAGAGCTGTGTAAGTATCACCTCAGTCAATTTTAGATCATTTTATAATGCTGAAAAGAAACCTCTTACCCCTAAACTATCATTCCCCCCATCCCCATCATTCCTAGCCCTAAACAAGTACTAATTTACTTTTTGTTTCTATATATTTGCCTATTTTATGTAGCATGTTTGCAAGGCTCATCTGTACTGTAGCATGTATCAGTATTTTTATTGCTGAATAATATTACATTGAATCATACCACATTTTATCCATTCAACAGTTGATAGGATTTGGATTATTTTCACTTTTTGGCTAGTATGAATAATGCTGCTACGAACATTTGTGTACAAGTTTTTGTGTAGACATAAGTTTTCATTTCTCTTGGGTACTTAGGAGTGGACTAGTTGGGTCATATGGAAACTCTGTATTTAGCCTTAATTTTAAGGAACTGCCATTCCGTTTTCCAGAGTGGCTGTACCATTTTACATCCCCACTAGCAGTACATGAAAGTTCCGGTTTCTCCACATCTTCAGTAACACTATCTTGTATTCATTATTTTCATCCTGGTTGGTGTAAAGTGGTATGTCCTTGTGGTTTTGATTTCCATTTCCCTGATGGCTAATAATGTTGAGCATCTTTTCATCCGATCCTTTGCACATTTTTAAAAATTGGGCTAGTTGTCTTTTTATTATTGGGTTGTAGTGCTTTATATATTTTAGATACCAGTCCCTTATCAGATACGTGATTTGCAAAAAATATCTCCAATTTCTCCCATTTCTACTTTCTTGTTAGTATTCTTTGAAGGGCAAAACTTTTAATTATGGAGTACAATTTGTCAGTGATTTATAGAATTTTGACTAGGGGGCCTAGGTGGATAGGGCATGCAAGCAGAGGAGTTGACTTGAGGGTGAGATGAATTCAGTTTTGGATATATTGAGGTCCTAGTGGGACATTTAATTGGAAAAGTTGTCATAGGAGGCAGTTAAATGAGAGGCTGGGTTCAGAGAAAAGTGTTTTCGATGGTAATTGAGGTGAATGAGGTCTTTTAGTGAGAAAAGTTCATGGCCAAGGAGAATATAATGGGGAATATGGAATGGGTGGAGGAAAGGAAGCCTGTGAAGCTACCAGAGTTAGGAAGAGAGCCAGGATAGACTACTATCACAGGCCAGAGGAGGAAAGAATTTCCCAAGTTCTACCTATATTGTGTTCTCCTAGGCACAAAGGCTCAATTTTTTCATCACCTTTTTTTTAACTTTCTTTTTATCTAGCACATTGTTATAAACTTTCCATGGAAATGTTTTTCATATTTTCCCCAATTTCTTTACTTCCTAAGCCAGTAATTCCTAAGTTGGGAATCAAAATCAGTTGGCCAGATTTAATACAGGATTTTTGGGTCCTATTAGACATGCTGAATGAGGATAACCTGGGGTAGTGTCCCAGAATATCTGTATTTTAAAACCTCTTAAGGTAAAGAGTGGTTTGCTCTTCACCAAGCTTGTTTACTTTTTTCTTGGATCCCAACTAACTTATATTTTCCAGCCCCTCTTGCATTTGGGGATGGCCATATGATTGAGATCTGGCCATAAGAAATTAAGCAGAAGTGTTGAGTGTTTCTTCAGCCCTGGCAAATACAAACTTTCCTTGAACAATCCTCTCTTCTCTCTTCTCCTCTCTCCTGCTGGCTGGGTGTTGTCTGCCAAAAGCAACTTTGGAAATGATGGGTCCAAGAGAGCTGAACTTCTGTCAGCCTGGGTCATCTCCAGCCTCTTCATGCCCACAGCTGATCATTAAGATGGATTTTTGGACTTCATGTAAGCATGAAATAAAAATAAACTATTATGTCACACTTTGGGATTTATCTATTATAATATCCATTGTTACTTTAATCAGTATAATTCCTTAATTCCTTAGCTTATTATTCCAAAATCTGTTTTGGGATCCATTGCCCTTGGTTTGTACTATTTTATATTTTAAAACTCATTTATATGGTAAGTTAGTCTTCACCTGTTAACTTCCAGGCCTTACACATAAATACTGTGTTTTCTTTGTAAAAATTTTCATGGAAATGATTATAATTAACATCCTGATTATTTTATTATATAACAAACATTTGTATGCCTGCTACCTGCTGGTTCTCCATATTAGGGATATACATGTGTCTAAAACATGGTCTCTGTCTTCTAGTATGGGATAAGATGGAATTAGGTAAGGGCAATTATCTTATGTGTGCTTTGAGAGCATCAAGGGAGAAATGGCTGATTGAACCCAATGGTGGAGTTCGGGGTCCTTGAAGTTTATTTTAATGGGATTTTATTTACCCATGTTCATTTGTAATCTTGTTCTCTCTCCTCCTCGGTGGATAAGAGCCATATACAGCCTATATAAAATATCCTTTTAGAGGAGCAAAAAGTACAAGTGCATTTTGGTAGGTTTGTGTTACATGTGGGTATTTTTTGTTAATCTCTACCACCAAGAAAGAAGAGGATGCTTTATTTAGGAGAACTGCAGATCTTAGTCCTGATGCAGATTATATTGTTAAACTTCTCCTTTTGTTAACTAAGGGTTTTTTTGTTGTTTTTTGTTTTGTTTTGTTTTTAAATAAATATTATATGTTTTCTTTTTTCCTTTTGAGGAAACTTTCTGATTAGAAATGGTGAAAGTCAGAAAGAACCTACCTGCTGTTAGTATTGTTTTCTTATTAGTGTAAATTAGGAAAAAGGTTCAAACAGGACTTTGAAAGACTGTGTATGTGTGTGTGTAAATAGGTAAACAAGAGCCTTCTATTTTGACTAGTTCTCTGAATGGTGATAGGCTTCCTCCACTTTTTGAAAGCTTATACTAGTCAGTGTGTGTAGTTCCAGAGTGTCACACTGGGTCATGCCAAGAGTGAGGAGAGTGTCCTTGGGAGAACTAAAAAGAGCTAGGCAAGCGACAATCACATCTTGAAGAAAAGGAGTTGAACTTGAGGATTAAAAACAGCTGGCTTTTAAGGGATGTAAAAGCAACCTGTAGCACCAGGAGTGAGTAGTGGAGTTGAAGCCAGGTGAATAGATTAGAATAGCAAGTGTAGTGTTTGTCAGGTAGATCCAGTAAGTAGCCTAATCCAGGGTATAGGCAGGTAGTTAGAAACTAGCATGTCCATGAGAGCTTGAATGATTCATATAGTGAAGATAACTGGAATCAAGAGACTTCAGTAGATGAGGCCAAGGGATTATAACCTTTCAGACCTTCTCATTTGATACTGTAGCAGGGACAGTGAGAAGGAACCTGATTGGAATATTTCCCAATTTAGAAACAAGAGATGTAAATGAAATACAGTATAGATGTGCTAAGAAATGTTCTGGAAGATTGTGTATATGTTAAATAATGGTTAATCCACTCATTTAACAATGAGCAACTTCTCTGTTTTAATGAAACTTGTGGTAAATTGTTTTAAGTACAGAATTTATTAGTAAAACAAATTATCCTTCAGCTTATATTTTACCATAAAGCTGAATTTCTATATATCACCTTCACTTAAGCTTAGATATACTGACTGCTTAACTATTATAGATGGTTGGTAACATGGATTATTTTGGATGTCTTGGTGCATTATTGATTTTAGAAGCTCTTATGTTTTGGCTATGGAATTATTGCTTTTTTGAAATGTCACTAATCAACCTGTTTGTATTTTCTTTTCTACTAGCAATTTCTACCTTCTAAGACTTCTGTTGGACTGTAAGATTCTATTATGAAGTCAAATGAACTTTATACCTGCTCACCTTGTAGTTCAGCATCTTGGAGCTACAGTTTTGAACATGGAATTTCTTTTCTCTGACCACAGCTTCTTTCATTACTGATTCTCCCACTTCCTCACCCACAGTGAACTTGAGCTTTGCTGTGTTGGAACCTACTTTACCTAGTCTGCTAGGTACAGTTTGGCCACAAACTGGCGTCTTAAGAAGCCTTGACCTCCTGATTAGAGCAGTACTTGTTAGGGTAGTGTTTTCTGAAACATGGGACAATTTTTACTACTGTTTTTCTTGAGACTTTTTGTGGGTGACCTGTCTACTTTGATTACCAGATGTTGACTGATACTTCCTTGCTTCCCATCCAGACTCCTGAGTATAGCCCTGTATCCTGCTTCATTCTCGCTTTCCTCGGGCCTATTCAGGAGTCTCCCAGCTCACTCTTTTGCAGCCTTTCCTGTTAACCATTCTGTAGGTTTCATGTTGTCTTCAACACCCTACCTCTTCCCCTCAGCTATCACCCATCTCTACCATCTTTCAGCTTTCATGTCTCCTTTTCCACCTCCACCTGCTTTTTTTTAGTCCTTTTGACCCAACCTCTTGAGCCTCAACTCCTATCTTACAGTCTCTCCCCTTTCATCTTAAGTCTTCTGCCTCTTGCAACTTGTCCATTTTCCTACTCCCACATCCTTCTCAGGCTGGACCCTTTCCTCAGCAAGCCTTGTTTCTCAGTGGGAACTTTCCCTGCAGTTCCTTTCCTTAGTGCTGTTATGTCAGTCTTATATCCTATCCTCTATGTTTTCTACTCCTGCTTTACCCCCAACACTACCCTTTCAGCTTATAGCTCCGTTCTTTCCTGCAGCTTTGTCAGGCAAGAGAAGCAAATGACTTAAAGAAAAATGTTAAGTAAATAATAGTGAATGTCACCATATATGCATATGGCAAACAATTATGATAATGAATTGAATATCTGAAATGGTAGAGTATGCACTTTTAATTCTGGCTCATTAATTTATCACCCCTGTGACTTCTGGCCAGTTACTTCACTTAAGTTTGAGTTTTCTCACTTAAAAAGGGAGATAATAGTGTTCTATCTCACAGATTTGCTGAATTAAATGAGATACATAGTTAGCACTTGCTAAATGGTAGCAACTATTGTACTGAAAACGACTTTGGCTTGAGAGATCTGGGCAGCTCTACCACTGTCTTACTGTGTGACCTTGGGCAAAGAAACTAAATCTGAGCCTGAGTTTGGTTGGTTGGTTGTTTTAACATCTTTTTTGAGATATAACTGACATACCACAAAATATACCCATTTAAAATATACAGAGCAGTATTGTTGTTATTGTTGTTGTTTAAGTAAATTTACAAGGTTGTGCAACTATCACTACAGTCTAATTTTTTTTTTTACATTTTTGTCACCTCAGAAAGAGGCCCCTGTACCCAGCAGTCACCCCATTCCTCTTAAGTCCCTCTCCCCTGGCCCACCTTTCCCTCAGCCTGTTTCTATGCATTTGCTTATTCTGGACACTTCATATAAATGAAATCATAAAATATGTAATCTCTTATGACTGGCTTCTTCCACTTACAAGGTTTTAGAGTTTCATTTATACTGTAGTATGTATCAGAACTTCATTTCTTTTTATTGCTATAGTGGGTTGTTTCTACTTTCTGAATAAAATAAAATGGGCATGGGGATATCTTCATTGAATTTTGAGAATTGTGAGAATGTTGATAAAGTGTCTAGTATGTAGTAGTTGCTCAATAAATGATCACTTAACCCAAACAATTTAAACTCCTGTATTCCCTTGACTTTCTCAGTCAACCTATGGATTACTTCTGCAGTATTTATTCTCTTGTTTCAGCTCTGGGACCACTGAAAAATTGGTGAAGGAAGTAATGAAACCAAGTTGAATATACTCCAGTTTTCTGATGTCTTAACTTCAGTTGCGCCTTCAAGGCTATTTAATAATCCTTACCATTCCTTTTCTGTATCCATTAATATTTAATTTCTGTCTTCTCCATTTTAACATGTAGTTGTGTCTCCTAATTTACTAAGTCTGTCTACCCATGTAGGCTTTCTTATTGATCTCCTTTCTTACTGCAAAACATTTATTTCTACACTTTGCTTTTTTTCCCTCTTTTTCTTATTTTGACTGAGAGAAATGAATATACTTTTTTCTTTCTCAGAGCATTTTTCTGCTGTAATCCTAATCATACCTTCATCTGAGATTTAGATATATTATTTCTTATTTTTTCATATTTTTGCACTTCTCTCGCTGCTCTCACACATTGTTATATATTGGTGTCTGGATGGACACTACCTATTAATCAAGATTCTAATACTCAGAGTGGGCAAACAAGGTAAGCAACACCCACTGTAGGATTCAACCTTAACAAGGCTTATTTCTGTTTGGGTATGCCATATATTGTATTACAATATAACTTTTAAAATATTGCTTACTTCAGTGTAAAGTAGTAAATCAAGGTCATTTGAGTTGAATTTTTTTTATTACAATAGTGAAAACATTTTCATTATCCTGTGTTAAGGCTGAGTATATGTAATATTTTTTTAAAAAAGATTTTATTTATTTATTTGACAGGGAGAGAGAGCACATGCAGGGGGAGCAGCAGGCAGAGGGAGAGGGAGAAGCAGGCTCCCTACTGAGCAGGGAGCCCGATGTGGGGCTTGATCCCAGGACCCCAGGATCATGACCTGAGCCTAAGGCAGCCACTTAACCGACTGAGCCACCCAGGCACCCCTATATGTAATATTTTTTAAAAAATATATCCTTTTATTATTATCCCGGGAGAAATCTGACCCACCCTTTAGGTAGCCTTCTCTCTGAACCACATTGATTCTAAAATGTGCTGAGTTTGTGTAGTTCTCATTGGTTCCACATTCCTATGTCCACCCTGTCAGAAAATCTTCCTTTTTACCCAATTCAGTTCTCTCCAGCTATAATTCAGTCATTTTCTGTTGTATTGTCTATAGTAAGGATCCTGTATAGGGGATCAACCTTTCAAGCTGGATTCAGGGAGCTGGCAATTAGACCAGTTAGACCAGTAGCTCCTTTTTTCTCTTTAACAGTTTATTAAGGTATAATTTACATACTATAAAATTCATCTGTTTTAAGAGCACAATTCAGTTATTTTAATAAATTTAAGGAGTTTTGCACTCAGCACCACACTCCAGTTTTAGAACATTTCCATCACCCAAAAAGATACCTATTTTGGAAAAACCTCAGTTCTCCTCCTGTGTGTTGCTGCCTTATTGTCACACTAACTACCATGCTCATCACACTTTTACACCTGATGGGTGTCCTACAGTTCAACTCAGTTTTGACACCGTTGACCTGGCAGTAGCATCAGATCCCATAGGTTAAGGGCTTAGTCCTACAAGACTGTCCCCCCTCTTTCCCTACAGATGCCAATCACAGATCCAGATGCTTCTGACTGACTGGGTATAAATCAGAAGTTCCCATAATTTACTGGAGTGGCTCACAGAACTCGAAGAAACATTTTATAAACTAGATTACTGGTTTAGTACAAAAGAATATAACTAAGTAATAGCCAAATGGAAGAGATGCATAGGGCAAGGTATGTAAGATGGGACATGGAGGCTCCGTGCTCTTTGGGTTTGCCACTTTCCCCAAATCTTCATGTGTTCACCAACCTAGAAGCTCTCTGAACCCCATCCTTTTGGGTTTTTTTGTGGAGGCTTCATTACATAGGCACAATTGATTAAATCATTGATCATTGGTGATTAAACTCAATTTCCAGCCCTTCTCCCCTCCCCAGAAGTCAGGGGTAGGGGTGGGGATGAGGGTGGGACTGAAAGTTTCAACCCTCTGATCACCTTGGTTGGTAATCTTTAGGCAGTTTCCAAAAGTTACCTAATTGACATATAACAAAAGACACTTATGGCTCACATCATAGGAAATTTCAAAAATTTTAGGAGCTCTGTGCCAGAAAAGGGGGATGAACACCAAATATATATTTCTTATTAAAAATCACAGTATCTCAATACTTCATACCCATTTTGCAGTCACTCCTTATTACATCTTCAGCCCCAGGCAATAACTGACTAGTAGTCTGTCTCCATGATGTAGCTTTTTTAAACATTTTATATAAGCGAATCATATGTTCATTTTTGTCTGGCATCTTTCATTTTGGGGTCATCCATATTGTAGCATGTATATTAATTCTTCATTGCTGACTAGTAACCCATTGTATGGCTATACCACAATATTTTATCCATTCACCAGTTAGAAATTTGAATTCTGATTTCTGGCTATTATGAATAAAGTTGTGATGACTATTCATATTTTAAATCTTTGTATAAACATGTTTTAATTTCTTTTGGGAAGATTCATAGAAGTGGAATTGCTGGTCATGTTATAAGCTTGTGTTTAATGTTTTAAGAACAGTCAAACTATATAATCCCTATTGCGTATTGCTGGATTTGGCTTGCTAATATTTTGTTGAGAGTTTTTATATCTTTATTCTTTGGTATGATGGTAATGTTGACCTCATAAAATGAATTAAGAAGTGTTCTCTTTTTAGAAGAATTTGTGAGGTTTTAGTATTATTTCTTCTTTAAATATTTGATAGAATTCAACTGTGAAGCTATGTAGGCAAGGACTTTTCTTTGTGGTAAGCTTTTAAATTACTAATTCCGTTTCTTGTTACAGGTCTATCCAGATTTTTAATTTTCTTTTGAGTTTTGATAATTTGTGTCTTTTAGGGAATTTGTTCATTTTACCTAACTTGTTGGCATAAAGATGTTCATAGTGTTCCTTTATAAAACTTTTAATTTCTCTGAGGCTGATAATGATGTATCTCTTTTCATTCCTGATTTTGGTAATTTGTCTTCATTCTTTTTTTCCTGGTGAATCTAGCTCAATTTTGTTGGTCTTTTCAAAAAACCAATTTTTGGTTTTGATTTTTCTCTATTTTTCTTTTTTCTATGGTATTGATTCCCCTCTAATATTTTTTTTTTTAAAGATTTTATTTATTTATTTGAGACAGAGAGAATGAGAGGGAGGAAGGTCAGAGGGAGAAGCAGACCCCCCGCCGAGCAGGGAGCCTGATGCGGGACTCGATCCCGTGACTCCAGGATCATGACCTGAGCCGAAGGCAGTCGCTTAACCAACTGAGCCACCCAGGCGCCCCTCGCCTCTAATATTTATAATTTATTTCCTTCTGCTTAATTTGGGTTCAGTTTGCCTTTTTTTTTTTTTTTTTACTTAATTAAGGTGGAAGCTTACTCAAGGTCTAGGATATTATGTGCAGCTATAAATTTCCCTTTAAGCATTGTGTTAGCTGTCCTATAAGTTTTGATGTGTTTTGTTTTTGTTTTTATTCAGCTTGGAATATTCTAAATTCTCTTGAGATTTTGTTTTTGACCCATAGGTTATTTAGAAGTGTTTTTTTTTTTTTTTAAAGATTTTATTTATTTTATTTATTAGAGAGCGAGCGAGAGAGAAACAGCATGAGAGAGGAGAGGGTCAGAGGGAGAAGCAGGCTCCCCGCTGAGCCAGGAGCCCGATGTGGGACTCGATCCCAGGACCCTGGGATCATGACCTGAGCCGAAGGCAGTCGCTTAACCAACTGAGCCACCCAGGCGCCCTTTAGAAGTGTCTTTTATATCCAGACATTTGTGGATTTCCCAATTTCTTGTTTTTTTCTAATTTAATTTCATTGTGATTGAGGAACATTTTTTATATCATTTCATTTCTTCCCCCCCACATTTTTTTAAAGTTTTTTTTTTTTTTTTTATTCATTTGAGAGGGGGGAAGAGAGAGAGAGCACCAGTGAGGGCAGAGCCGGGGGGAGGGTCAGAGGTAGGGAGAGAAGCAGACTCCCCATTGAGCAGGGAGCCCAATGCAGGGCTCCATCCCAGGACCCTGGGATCATGACCTGAGCTGAAGGCAGACGATTAACCGACTACGCCACCCAGGCACCCCTCCCGCATTTTTAAAAAAGATTTTATTTATATGAGAGAGAGCAAGAGAGAGAGAGAGCAAGGACATGAGCGGGGGTGGGAGGGGGCAGAGGAAGAAGAAGCAGCAGACTCCTCACTGAGCATGGAGCCTGACATGGGGTCCCAGGTCCCTGAGATCATGACCTGAGCCAGTCGGATGCTTAGCCTACTGAGCTACCCAGGCACCCCTTCCCCGAATTTTTATAAAAATTTAACTCAAGAAATTCAACATTGTTATTTTAATTATAATCCACACCAGAATAATGAGTAAGATATGTATTATACTTTTATTTAAAAAGAAGTTTTATTTTTCAAGTATAGTTGACATATAGTGTTTTATTAATTTCAGGTATATAGCATTGTGATTTAACAGTTCGGTACATAACTCAGTGCTCACCATGTTAAGTGTGGTCACCATCTGTCACCATACAACATTATTACAGTGTTATTGACTATATTCCCTATATGTATTTTTCATTTCCGTGACTTCTTTTATGACTGGAAGTTTGTACCTCTTAATCCTCTTCACCGATTTTGCCCATCCCCTCCATTCCCTTTGCCTTTGGCATTCACCAGTTCTCTGTGTTCATGAATCTATTTCTGTTTTTTGTTTGAGATTCCACATATAATGAAATTATAGTATTTGTCCTTCTCTGTCTGACTTATTTCATTTAGCATAACACACTCTAGGTCCAATCCGTGTTGTTGCAAATGACAAGATCTCATTCTTTTTTATGGCTGAGTAATATTCCAGTTTGTGTATATACCACATCTTCTTTATCCTTTCTTCTATCAATGGACACTTAGATTATTTCCATATCTTGGCTATTATAAAGCAGCAATAAACACAGGGGTGCATATTTCTTTTCAGATTAGTGTTTTCCTTTTGGGGGGGGTAAATAACCAGTAATGGAATCCTATGGTATTTCTATTTTAATTCTTTGAGGAACCTCCATCCTCTTTTCCACGATGGCTGCACCAATTTGCATTTCTACCAGTAATGCATGAGGGTTCCCTTTTTTCCACATCCTTGCCAACACTTGCTATTTCTTGTCTTTTTGATACTAGCCATTCTGACTGGTATGAGATGATACCTCATTGTGGTTTTGATTTTCATTTCAGTTCTTTTTTTTTTTTTTTTAAGATTTTATTTATTTATTTGACAGATAGAGAGCACAAGTAGGCAGAGAGGCAGGCAGAGGGAGAGGGAGAAGCAGACTCCCCGCCGAGCAGGGAGCCCGATGCGGGACTCGATCCCAGGACTCCAGGATCATGACCTGAGCCGAAGGCAGTCGCTTAACCGACTGAGCCACCCAGGCGCCCCATTTCAGTTCTTTTAATTTGAGATTTGTTTTATGGCCTAGCATATGGTGTATTGTAGAGAATATTCTGTGCATGCTTGAAAGGAATGTGCATTCTGCTGTTGCTGGGTAGAGTCTTATGGAAGACTTAGGTGTCAGTGAGGTCAAGTTGGTTAATAGTGTTGTTTAAATTCAGTGTTGTTGCTGATTTCTTGTTTATTTTGTTCTATCCATTATTGAGGGGGGTGTTGAAGTCTCTTATTAATGTTTGTCTTTTTTTCCCCTTCATTTCTTTCATTTATTGCTTCCCTTATTTTGGGTTGTTTTGTTAGGTGAGTATGTTTATATTCATTATATCTTCCTGTTGAATTGATGCTTTTAATACCCTTCTTTGTCTTGAGTAATTTTTTTTTTTTACTTAAAGTCTATTTTGTCAGATATTTATAGAGCTACTTCAGTTCTCTGATGTTATTGTTTACATGTTATATCTTTTTCCATCCTTTCAACCTGTTTGTGCCTTTGAATTTAAAGTGTCTCTTGCAGATAGCATATGGATGGGTATTGCCTTTTTATCCAGTCCAACAAATATGTCTCTTTAATGGACTCTTTAATCCTCTCCTATTTGATACTATTTTTGAAACAGTTGGGTTTACATCTCCCATTTGCTTTTTGGTTTTCATACATCTCATGTCTTTTTTGTTCCTCTGTTCCTCTTTTATCACCTTGTGTATTTTCTTTTTACCATTTAAATTTTTTGACTTTTTAAGATTATACATTTCTTAGTGTTTGTTCTAGGGACTACAGTATCCATCACACTTTATCACGGTCTACTTCAAATTGATACTAATAATACTCCAGTAGAGCTCCATTTCCTTCACTCTCCTTTGTGCTATTATTTTTACATACATTATGTTCATTTATATAATAAACCCAACAGTACAGTGTTTTAATTATTGCTTTAAACAATGTATGTCTTTTATTTTTATTTTTATTTTTTAACAATGTATGTCTTTCTATTTTTTTGAGAGAGAGTATGTGCACGTTTGAGGAGGGGGGTTGGGGAGGGAGGGGCAGTGGGAGAGGGAGAGAGAGAACCTTAAGCAGGCTCCATGCCCAGCACAGAGCTGACTTGGGGCTCAATCTCACAACCCTGATACCATGACCTGAGCCAAAATTAAGAGTCAGTGCTTAATTGACTGAGCCATCCGGGTGCCCCAACAATGTGTGTCTTTTAAAGAAGAGAAGGAAGGAGAAGGATATTCACAGTCATTTGTATTAACCAACGTGTTTACCGTTTCCAATCCCTGTTTCTTCTTGTGGATTTGAGTTACCTTCTGGTGTCATTTCCTTCCTCCAGTGTAGCTTCATTCCCTCTTTCCTTTATGTACTCTTATTGTCGTATATATTACATCTTTATATGTTATAAGTTTAACAGTACAATTTTATAATTGTTTTATGCAATTACCTTTTCAAATCAAGGGAGGAGTAAAAAATTTCTCTCTTTTTTTTTAAAGATTTTATTTATTTATTTGACAGAGAGAGCACAAGCAGGGGAGTGGCAGGCAGAGGGAGAGGGAGAAGCAGGCTCCCTGCAGAGCAGGGGAAGCTGGATTTGGGACTCAATCCAAGGACCCTGGGATCATGACCTGAGCCGAAGGCAGTTGCTTAACCAACTGAGCCACCCAGGTGCCCTATTTATCTCTTTATTGTCATTTTTCCATTATCTTTAATTATCTTTGTCAGCGTTATTTTTTCATATGGATTCCAGTCACTTCTTTTCATCCTGAATAGCTTCCTTTAGTATTTGGCTTACATCTGTATCTTTCAAAGAATACGTATTAGGATTAGTGAGCCCCCTCTCATCTTTTCAATTGGGAATTCATATGCCTTATGATCTTACACACTGGTATTAGTTGATTGAGGGTTGAGAAGGGTTGGCAGGAGATCGGGCTGGGGGAAAGTGTGGAGGGGCCAATTCCTAGAGTATCTTGTGTTCTAAGCTATGGGATTTGAACCTTAGAACTGTGGGGAGCAACCATTGGAAGATTTTTGTATAGCGTTCTTTCATCAGATTTGAGCCTTGGGGAAAGGACTTTGCAAAGACTGAGTTCTGAATGCTTTTTTAGAGATGGCAGTGACAAACCGCAGGCTCTGAAAGGAAGGTAAATCTGCTTTTTTCTCTGGAATTCATTCTTTTGAGCAGTTAAAAGCTGTTTATATCCAAGTAACTACTTCCTTGCAGGCATAAAATATTTATGGATTTGTGACAGAGTGGTACATAGTTTATAGAGTGGAAACCATGCCAGTGGCCTGTGAAGTTTGTGAAACAAGTTTGAAAACCACTGTTACAGGATGAACAGATTGCTTACTGTTTGTGTATATGGAATGGAGTATATATTGAAATATATAAACATCTTGGGGCATCTGACCTCTTTTTTTTCTCCTTTTATTCTTAAAGGCTGGTGTACATAAGCTGTACCTTTTACCTTTTACTCATTTTGATATGACAGAGAAGTGTTTGATCTTTTTTTTATTGGGTATTCAAAAGCTTTTTTTTTAACCGTAGAAAGAATACCACCCCCCACACACAGACTCTCACTCACACAACCTATATTTTATGGTTTTCTTTTATACTTGTTAGGAAAAATTAAAGAACAGAAAACTTATTAATTCTAGTTCATGCTACCAGTTCTTTACAGAAGTATAAAATGAAAAGAAAAATATGTCCCCATCTCCAGTCTTGTCAAATTCTGTTGGAAACTGTCCATGTGATTGTCAACCTGTCAATGTTTTCACCTTTGAGTAATTTCTGTGGGAGATGACCTTGTTCCTGGACTACTCTAAGTTCCTGCAGTTGGTTTTATGAATGCAGGAGCTTTTTTCTTCCTTATTAAATCATTAAATGATTTTCCTCATAAAATCATTCAAGTCTACAATTTTTTTTAAAAAAGGTTATTTATTTATTGATTTGACAGAGAGAGACACAGCTAGAGAGGGAACACAAGCAGGGGGAGTGGGAGAGGGAGAAGCAGGCTCCTGGCTGAGCAGGGAGCCCTATGCGGGGCTCGAGCCCAGGACCCCGGGATCATGACCTGAGCCGAAGGCAGACGCTTAACGACTGAGCCACCCAGGTGCCCCTCAAGTCTACAGTTTTCAAGAGTTTAATGTATGTTTTCACTAAACTAATGGAAGTTAGAATTGAAACTATGTGGAAACCTATTTAGTCTTGAGCTTAAAATTTCCCAAAGAGTAAGGGCCACAGTTTTGCCCAGCTCCCTCACATAACAAGGAGTTTAGGCATATAATTATGTCACAAGCTTTCTAAATACTAGCATGCAAAAATAACATTTTTACCTAGCACATTCAATACTTTGATAATATCTCTACTAATATTGTTGAGAATGCAGGAGATTGGTCCCATTATACTGTTTGATTTCCCTATAGCACTTTCTGAAGTAATTCTATTTATTTGTTTACATTTCATGGTCTTTCTCTACTGGAATATAAACTCAAAGAGGGTAAGAATCATATCTTATTTAATATGGTATCCCCATCACCTATAATAATGCTTTGCAACTGATGGGCATTCAGATAATTGCTAGATAAATAATAAATTCTGATTAGGTGTATCTGAAATTGGATGCTGGTACTATATTTTTATTTTTTTTTAATTTTTATTTATTTTTTTTTAAAGATTTATTTATTTATTTGAGAGAACGAGAATGAGAGAGAGAGAGAGTGTACATGAGAGGGGGGAGGGTCAGAGGGAGAAGCAGGCTCCCCGCCGAGCAGGGAGCCCGATGCGGGACTCGATCCCGGGACTCCAGGATCATGACCTGAGCCGAAGGCAGTCGCTCAACCAACTGAGCCACCCAGGCGCCCCTGGTACTATATTTTTAAAGAGAAGCATCTCCAGTTATTTTGAAGTATACTCCCAAAGTTGAGAAACAGTGGCCTGTCTTCCTTCCCTGATGTTCAGTAATGTGCATAAGGTACAGAAAATACATATGTATCTTTACTGAAATACCATTGCTAGAGGCTTCCTTCACTCTTGAAATTGGAAACCTGTGACTGAGTCCCCTGGAAGGAAGAATTTAGTTCAGTACTATTTTCCAAATATTGTTTGCAGGTAAGACTCAGAATGGACAGTTGCTTTCCATCATCAAATAGTTAAGTTTAGGAAGGTGAAAAGATAGAGCTAAAATGGAATTTATTCCTTTTTTTAAAAAAAGGGGAAAAAGAAGGCAAGGACAGGTTTCCTAGGTGATTTTTCTCTAAAACAGTTATTCTCAGTGGCATGGTGGGGGTATTTTACAATGACTGGAGACATTTTTGATTGTTACAACTGGGGAGAGGGAAAGGATACTATTGGCATCTATTGGATAGAGGCTAAGGTACTGCTAAATGTCCTACAATGAACAGGACATCCACCCCCAACAAAGAATCATCTGAAATGTCAGTATTGCAGAGGTTGAGAAGCTGTTCTCTTAACAGGCTGCTTGGAGAAAGCATTGGTAGTTAACTTGGAGTTTGGCAGTTACAGATCTGTGGAGCCTGCACGTGTGTACACCTACACATACACACCAGATTTTGGCCCTGGGCAAAACTGAATGTCTTGTGTAGAGAAAACTATAGGTGTGGAATTGGCTTTTATATAGTAGGAGTTTGATTGTAGCTAACCTCGTTCGGGAGGTCCCTAAGACCACTCTCAGGTTCAGTAATTTGCTACTCAGAACTCAGCAAAGATTTTTTATTCATGGCAATGGTTTATTACAGTGAACGGATATAGATTAAAACCAGGAATGGGAAAAGGCCCATAGAGCAGAGTCCAGGAGAGTTCCAGATAAAAACTTGCAGGTGTTCTCTCTCAATGGAGTTACGTAGACAGTGCTTATTTTTCCTAGCAACAGTGTATGACAACCTACGTGGAGTATTGCCAACTAGGAGTATTGCCACTCCATCTGAGCCTTGCGGTCCAGGGATTTTATTGGGGGTCATTCACGTAGTCTCCAAACCCTTAAGAGGTCAAGCTGATACTGCATGGCCTAAAGCCTTTACCATAAATCACATTATTAGACTATTTGTTGTGGCTCTAGGTTCCCAGGTAAACGAAGACACTTTTGCCAAACTGGACATTTCAAGGGCTTAGAGGTTACCTTCTAGAAGCTGGGGAAAAGCCAAACGTTTCTTTGCAAGGTTAAGCCTTTACTGTACACATTGGGCCTGCTGGTTTTTTCTTTCTTTGGAAACTGCTATTTGAGTGATTCTTAGAGGCTAGTTTAGGATGTTCTGTTATTGATAGTTTGTACCCAAATCTTGTATTTTGGAGACCTGTTGGTACAAATAAATCAGTGGTTCTCAAAATGGGTTTCATGAACCTCTGGGAATCTGTGAGATCAAAACTATTCTCATAATAACAGTAAAATATTCTGTGCCCCTTTACTTTGTTAACATTTGCACTAATGGTACAAAAGTGATGGTAAGTAAAACTGCTGATACCTTTTTAGGAATCTCAGCAGTGGCACTAGACTATCTAGTAGTTTGTATCCTTTACTGCCATGCACTCACATTTAAAAAAAAACGCGCCCATTTCCCTTAATGTTTTTAAGTATAAATTTTATTATGCTGACTCTTGCATTTGTATGATAAAATGGGTATGTACTGCACAGGAAAAGCACTTTTGGGATGGAGTTGCCATCTGAACTAGGCAATTTTTTCCATGAAAAACTTTTTATTTGAAAAAGCAACTGACAACTATGGTTTTTCAGACTTGGATATTTGGCAAATATTTTCTTGAAAAGGAACAAAGCAAACTTGTCATTTCGAGGAAAGCAGCTGTCAGTATTTGTTACTATTGATAAAATTTGAGCTTTCCAGAAAGAAATCAGATTTTGAGAAAATCTGTGTTATTTACCTTGAGCTTAGCAGCATCATAATACTTAAAAGACTTCTTATACTATTAGTAGTGACTTTTTTGATATTGTATATAATGAAATGTGTGAAGGGTTGGAAGACCTGAATAACTCCCTGAACCAGTATTTTCTTAAGGACTGATTCATGATGTTATAAAAACACTCTTGGTTAAAGATATATTCAAAGTGCATGGATTTCAATATCAAAAAGTATGAAGAGTTTATTGATACAGTTTTATATTTCACATTTTAACTAGCCTTTGAGAGATACCACTTGACAATTTTTGATGTAGTATCAAAGGAAGATATCCACAATTATCTGAAAAGGCTTTTAAAATATGCTATTTTCTGTCTAGGTATGAGTACAGATTTTTTTCATATACTTGAATCAGGATAATTTATCATAGCAGATTGAGTGCAGAAGCAGCTATGAGACTCCAGCTATTTTCTATTAAGTTAGTCCTTAAAGTGATTTGTAAAAATGTAAAACAGTGCCAATCCTCCCACTAATTTTTAAAACTTGTTTTCATAAAATTATTTATATTGATAGGTACTATATTAAGTGAATTAAAATAAATATTTTAACAATTTCTCAGTTTTGAGTATAGTAGACATCAGCGTAAATAACCATCACAAACAAAACTCTTTGCGGCCCTCAGCAATTTAAAAGTCTGAAGGGGTCCTGAGACCAAAATTTTTTTGAACACATGGCTTCCTGAGATTCATCCCACAGATATTGTCAAACCTAAGTTTGTGTCTCTTACAGGATTAAGCTACCACAGGCTGGAAGATTTAAATTCCTTGGGCTTCAATGGAAAATTCTGGCTTTTTATTTCGATCTGAGTATATTTTTAATATATAAAATACATAGAATTTATGGTGGTTAAATTTTGACTGTGTATGGCTAAAAAAGTATTATTTCTAGATCAGATGAGTGGAGAATTATATCTGGAAGAATGACAAAAAGAATTGCAGGAAATGGTAAATTATTTTCTAAAAGTTTCTTAGGCAAATGATTGTAGAAAAAGCATTATCACATGAGAGTCTTAGAGAAACAAGATAAGGGTTAGCAGACACTTTACATACCCATAAAAAGGGGTTATGATAGGATCATTTTAATTATTGACACGCACTATAACTTTATCTAACCCTAGAGAAATAATAGGATTTCTGGGTTTTTTTAACCATTTTTTTTTTTTTTTTTAGATTTTATTTCTTGTGTGAGAGAGCGAGAGTGTGCACAAGCAGGAAGAGAGAGGGCACAAGCAGCAGGCAGAGGGAGAAGCAGGCTCCCCACTGAGCAAGGAGCCTGATGTGGGACTTGATCCCAGGACCCTGGGATCATGACCTGAGCCAGAGGCAGACACTTAACTGACTGAGCCACCCAGGCACCCCTGTTAAGCTGATTTTGTGTATATAGGTTTTTTATATGTAGCTCTAGTCCATAGTGGGTTTATGACCCCTAGTCACTTCATAGCAGGGATTAAGAACTAGAATATTAGGAAAAGACCATAATATGTTTTTTTCTCAAGTCCTAGGACAATAATTCTTAGCATTGATATTTGTATACTTGGATGTTTTTCACTAGTTAAATGTGAGGAAGTTCTATCTTTAAAAAATCTTGCCTTTCTAATCACCAGTGTACTTTTTGGGAAACATTTAATTAGATACAGTTATCTTTTTAAATTCCACGTTAACTCTTTATGTTTTATACTCTTCACTGTTCTCATTTTAGATCAAATGATTTATACTTATATTTCCTATTCTATCTAAACAGAGACATGAGCTATTTACGGTCACAGGTCTTCATAAATCTTGTGTGTGTGTGATAGAATCCATCAGAATACTGTTTTACCTCAGGTGTTAAAAAAAACTATTCTAGGGCGCCTGGGTGGCTCAGTTGGTTAAGTGACTGCCTTCGGTTCAGGTCATGATCCTGGAGTCCCGGGATTGAGTCCCGCATCGGGCTCCCTGCTCAGCAGGGGGTCTGCTTCTCCCTCTGCCCTCTTCCTTCTCGTGCTCTCTGTCTCTCATTCTCTCTCTCTCAAATAAATAAATAAAATCTTAAAAAAAAAAAAAACTATTCTAAAATTAAACAAAAATATATATTATCCTGGTATGCCTGGGTGGCTCAGTCAGTTGGGCATCCAACTCTTGATTTCGGCTCATGTCATGGTCTCAGGGTCATGGGATTAAGCCCCACTTCAGTTCAGGCTCTGCGCTGGGGGGTGGAGCCTGCTTGGGATTCTCTCTCTTCCTCTGCCCCTCCCTTATGCACGTGCGTTTCCTCTCTCTCTCTCTCTCTTCTAAAAATTGTGTGTGTGTGTGTCTGTATATCAAATAATAAGGTCTAAATTATTCATTTACATAAAAACAAAAATTATTTCTATTAGTTTTTTATTATGGTAAAATGTACATACATAAAATTTATCATTTTAACCATTTTAAGGTGTACAATCCATTGACATTAAATACATTCACATTGTTGTACGACCATCATCACCATCTAGCTCCACAACCTTTTTTAATCTTCACAAAATGAAACTCCATACACATTGAATGTTAACTTTTCATTCCCTTCATCCCCTAACCCCTGGCAAATAGGGGTTTGTCAAAAAATCCCACATCCTTTTGTGATTGACTTAATTAGTATAATGTCTTCAAGGCCTATCCATGTAGAATGTGTCAAAATAGCTTTACTTTTTAAGGCTGAACAATATTTCAGTGTATGTATGTGCCACATTTTGTTTATCAGTTAATCCATCTGTGGACACTTGGGTTGCTTCCCAAGTGTCCTTTTGGCTCTTGTGAATAATGCTGGTTGAAACTTGTGCATATGAGGATATTTCAGTTCTGCTTTCATATATATCCCCAGGACTGTAATTGCTGGATCATATGGAAATTGTTTAATATTTCAGGAAACACCATACTGTAATCTGTGCATTAATTGCTGTACCATTTAACATTCTTTTTTTTTTTTTCCATTTGAGAGAGAGAGAGAGTACGAGCAGGGCGAAGAGCAGAGAGAGAAGCAGGCTCTCCCCTGAGCAGGGAGCCCGATGCAGGGCTCAGTCCCGGGACTGTGGGATCATGATCTGAGCCGAAGGCAGATACTTAACTGACTGAGCCACCCAGGCGCCCGTATCATTAACATTCTCACCAGCAGTGCACAAGAATTTCAGTTTCTCTGCATCCTTTCCAACATTTGTTATTTTTTTTTTTAATAATTGCAATTCTAATGTGTATGAAGTGGTATTTTGTGGTTTTGATTTGCATTTCCCTAATTATTAGTGATACTGAGGGTCTTTTCATGTGCTTATTGCCATTTGTGTGCCTTAGGGGAAATGTTTGTTCAAGTCCTTTGCCCATTTTTAATTGGGTTGTTTTGTTACTATTTTTGAGTTGTAGGAGTTCTTTATATATTCTGGATATTAACTCCTTATTAGATACATGATTTGCAAATATGTTCTCCCATTCAGTAGGTTGCTTTTTCACTCCATTGATAGTGTCTTTTCATGCACAGAAGTTTTAAATTTTAATTAAGTTGAGTTTATCTATTTTTTCTTTTGTTGCCTGTACTTTTCTCATTGCGGGATCCAGGGTCTTCAAGTTTTTCCCTTGTTTTCTTCTAAGAGTTTTTTTTATAATTTTAGCTCTTGTGGTTAGGTCTTTGATCCATTTTGAATTAATTGTTATGTATGGTCTGAGGTAAGGGTCCAACTTCATTCTTTGCTTGTTTGTAGTTAATGCAGTTTTCCCAACACCATTTGTTGAAAAGACCCCATTGAATGGTCTTGGCACCCTTGTTAAGATCATTTGATCACATAGGTATGGAATGGTTTATTTCTGGGCTCTGTCCTATTCTGTTGGTCTGTATGGCCATCTTTATGGCCAGTTCCACACTGTTTTGATTACTGTGGCTTTGTAGTAAGTTTTGAAATCAGGAAATGTGAAACCTCCAAATTTGTTCTTTTTTTTCAAGATTATTTTGGCTATTCGGAGTCCCTTGAGATTCCATGTGGATTTTAGGACGGATTTTTTTTTTTTTTTAATTTATAAAAAACAATGTCAGGAATTTGATAGGCATTATATTGAATCTGTAGATTGCTCTATTCAGGTAAGGACATTTTAACAATATTAAGTATTCCTGTCCATGAACACAATGTCTTTCTATTTATTTGTATTGTCTTTAATTTTTTTCAGCAGTGTTAAAGTAGTTTTCAGTGTACAGATCTTTTGCCTCCTTGGTTAAGTTTATTCCGAGTATTTCATTCTTTTCAATGCTGCTGTAAATGGAATTGTTTTCTTAATTTCCTTTTTGGATTGTTTGTTGTTAGTGTATAAAAAAACAACTAATTTTTGTGTGTTAATTTTGCATCCTGCAACCGCTGAATTCATTTACTAGTTCTAATATACACACACACATATATAACTACATATAGTTATATATATATATAGTGTGTATGTGTGTGTAATCTTTGGGTTTTTCTACCTGTAAGGTCATATTGTCTATGAACAGAGCTAATTTTACTTCTTCTTTTCCAATTGGGATGCCTTTTCTTTTTCTCGTCTGTTAGTTTTAACTGATGGAGGAATTAAATGGGAAACAGTATTGGGTGATTTAGAAATTTGTTTATCCAAAGACTTACTATGGAAAATATATCTTGAAAATTTTACATGGGGGCGCCTGGGTGGCTCAGTTGTTAAGCGTCTGCCTTCGGCTCAGGTCATGATCCCAGGGTCCTGGGATCAAGCCCCGCATCGGGCTCCCTGCTAGGCGGGGAGCCTGCATCTCCCTCTCCCGCTCCCCCTGTTTGTGTTCCCTCTCTCGCTGTGTCTCTCTCCCTGTCAAATAAATAAATAAAATCTTAAAAAAAAAAAAAAAAAAGTTTTACATGTTTCATGGAAAGCTGTGAGGATTTTATTTACAAAGTGATAAAGACCACCTAATTGCAAGAAAAATTTAACTCAGTTAGTAGATTTAAAACAGGGTTTTTGTGGGCGCCTGGGTGGCTCAGTTGGTTAAGCGACTGCCTTCGGCTCAGGTCATGATCCTGGAGTCCCGGGATCGAGTCCCGCATCGGGCTCCCTGCTAGGCAGGGAGTCTGCTTCTCCCTCTGACCCTCCCCCCTCTCTTGTGCTTGCTCTCTCTCATTCTCTCTCTCTCTCAAATAAATAAATAAATAAATCTTTAAAAAATAATAATAAAAAATAAAACAGGGTTTTTGTTTTTAGTTTTGCTATCTCTGAGAAAGCCTAATCACAGATGTAGTTTTCTTCCAATCCTTGACCTTGTGTACACCTTTTGTGTTTTTCTGCTTGCTTTTAAAGGTAACTAATTAGTATCTAATTATTCTTTGGAGTTTTTGGTGTTGTTAAAGATATTTGCATAACAAGATGCCTGTAACTGACATTATAGATATATAAAATGTGAAGTTATTAAAGACACGTGCTACACTGGAAATTTTATTTTATTTTTTTAAAGATTTTATTTATTTATTTGTTAGAGAGCACAAGCAGGGGTAGCAGCAGGCAGAGGGAGAAGCAGGCTCCCCACCTAGCAAGGAGCCCCATGCAGAACTCGATCCCAGGACCCTGGGATCATGACCTGAGCTGAAGGCAGATGCTTAACTGACTGAGCCATCCAGGTATCCCTACACGAGAAATTTTAATCATGTAGGTAAAATCTTAGATGAGAGAACTGAGGCCTGGAGATGATGTTAACTTGCACAAGATTATACAGTTATTATCAGCACTAGGACTAAAACCTTTTTGGTAATTTTTCTCTCATTCTCTCTACCTGAACTTTTGATTACTACAACAGCCTTTAACTGTCTTTCTGGACTTTAGACTCATCCTTTAATTTATTCTGGCTACTGGATCCAGAGCATGTTTCTCAAATATAAATATGATTAGTATCAGTGTGTCAGTTTTTTATTCACTAGCCATTATCTTCAGGATAATATTAGCCTTAAATATATCTAAGTCCATTACATGTGTTGTCTGATTTAATTCTTTAAACAGACCTTTGCTATTATTCCAGTTTTATAAATGAGGAAGCTGAGACCAGGACCTAAATGCAGGATTGTCTGATTTCAAAGTTTATGTTCCTAAGCACTATATTATGCTATTTAAGTAGGATATTCAAGACACCTTGTATTGTGATTCTTAATCACTTCTCTAGTGTTTGGTTGACGTTTTTAACTGTAAGTTCTTGAGGGCAGAGATCATGTCCCAGACCCAGCAGTTGCATAATACATAGTAGGTACTTGGTAAATGTCGAATAGATTTTTTTTTTTTTTAAAGATTTTATTTTTATTTATTTGAGAGAGAGAGAATGAGAGACAGAGAGCATGAGAGGGAGGAGGGTCAGAGGGAGAAGCAGACTCCCCGCTGAGCAGGGAGCCCGATGTGGGACTCGATCCCGGGACTCCAGGATCATGACCTGAGCCGAAGGCAGTCGCTTAACCAACTGAGCCACCCAGGC
>NC_138369.1:74344705-74368097 GCF_054177405.1 Leptonychotes weddellii
TGTCGAATAGATTTTAAGCAGTGAGTGAATAGTGCAGGATAGTGAAAACAGCCCAATGTGGGAAGACATGAATATTACAGTGGAAGGAAAAGATTCCTCTGATTGGCCATGTGCATCAAAGGTCAGTCTTGGGGTTAAAGCAACATAGTGAGAAATGACAGAATGAGGGAATTGAAATCCAGGGAGATGATTAAAAATAGCAAGTATTCGAGCACCTGGGAGGCTTAGTCAGTTAAGCGTATGGCTTAGGCTCAGGACATGATCCCCAGGGTCCTTGGATTGAACCCCATGTCGAGCTCCCTTGCTCAGTGGGGAGTCTGCTTCTCCCTCTCCCTCTGCCCCTCCCCCCGCTTGTACTCTCTCTCTCAAATAAATGAATAATATCTTAAAATAGCAAGTATTTGTTCTTGACTTACATGAATTATATCATTAGATTGTAAGAATTTGAAAATTGTCTCTTACTTAATGTTTTCAGGTCTTGTGGAGTTAGGGAGAAAAGTGCATATAGACTAGAGACAAAGGTTACTCCATTTTTCACTAAGGGGAAGATGGAAAATTATAGAGCTTGATGTGACTTTCAAGTGAGATTCTTGAATAAATTATTTAAAGAGTTACTTGTTTTCAAGAGAGGTGAAGCACTAATCATCAAAAAAATTAGCCTCAATGTAGCCTAACTCTTTTTGTGTGTGAAGCCTGCTATCTTAAATGGATTACAAGAGATTTAAGGCATACTCATCAAATTTGCTGATAGCACGGTTATGGAAGGGATAGTGCATTTGCAGGGTTGGGCTAGATTTTGCTGTAGTAATAATGCCCAAATCTTAGTAGCTTAAACATAAGAAATTTATTTATTGCTTATAGTACATGTCCATTCTCAGTTCAGTAGGGTACTCTGCTTTGTGTTGTCCTCATTCGGGAACCCAGGCTGGAGTTTTTAACTTCTGGAACATTGCTTGTATTTGTGGTAGAAAAGGAACTTGATGAATTACTTACCAGCCCTCAAAGCCTTCTGTCACATCACTTCAACTCACATTTAATTGATCAAAACAAGTTATATGACTACATCCAGTTTGGGTGTTGGGTCATAGGGAAGTGTAATTCTACCACAACTTGGAAGGAGACCCAGAAATATTGCTGAACATCAGTATTGACTGAATGAAGGTTTTTGATGACAGATTAAGGAACTAAGAGGATTGATCTTGATAGGCTGATGTGATCAGCTGAATCAAAAGGATTTCAATTGAATAGGGAGAAATGTAAGATCATGTCTTTCCATCCAAAAACTAATTCCAATAACATATTTTTGATGGAGGGTGGGATGTGGTGGGCATATGTTGGCTTATCAACACATGTGACAAAAAGAAGTGTAGTGGTTGGTGCAAGGAAAATGACAAGGAGGCCTCAATTCTGACTATTCTGCACCTGAATTACCACATTTCTGGCTATAGGTGCATGTTCAGAGGGGAAATACATTTAAAATTGAATATATGAAATGAATAAGGCAAATAGGAATGTATAGCTGGGAAAATTATCCTAGGCAGAGGAATAGGGGGCATCATGGCTGCCTCAAATATTTGGAGGTCTGCCATGCAGAAGTAGGAATGAACTTTTATCATATGTCAGACTAAGAACTAGTGTGTGAAAACTACAGGAAGAGATTTCAGCTCAATGTAAAGAAGAATTTTCCTAGTTTAAAAATGGCACAGAATACTTCTTCCTGGAGATAATCAAGTGTCAGATTGATTCCCCTGAATTTCTGTGATGCTTAATGACAGAATACCTGTTATATGCCAAGAACTTTCATAAACACTTTAATACAGTGAGTGTGTAAACATTTAGGTAATTATTTGTAACTTTACTGGTGAAAAAAGTCAGATTTAATGAATTAGTGAGCTAATAAAACACTTCTGTCTTTATGCCTTATTATATACTGGAACTATACTAGGAATTTTGTGAATTTTTTTCTAAATTTTACTTTAGTCTCATTTATAGATGAGGAAACTAATTCAGAGACTATAACTTGCCCAGGTTTACTGCTGGCTAGTTGATCAAATAAGAATTTTAACGAAGATCTCTTTAATTCCCAAAATTGCTTTTTCTACTGTTCCACTGCAGTAGTTACATTGTTTTGCATTATCTACCATGTTTGTGTCTTGGGGAACAATGCCCCCTTACTTTTGGATTCTATCTCTCCATCATTCTGTATCTCGCCTAATGGGACTTCCCAGAGTTCTCCACTACTTGATCACCCCCTACCTTCCTTCACATAGGCCAATCAGAATTCCCTGGGAGTTTTTAACTGAAATGAGGAAAGAGAATCATCCTTCTGTGGTGATAGATGTAGAAAGATGGAGTATTTGAGAGCTGCCCATGTCAGTGTTCTTTGAAGGAAGCTGGACTGCCCTGAAAGAGTGATGCCTGCTGACAAGCTAG
Organism: Leptonychotes weddellii; assembly: GCF_054177405.1. Taxonomy (NCBI): domain Eukaryota; kingdom Metazoa; phylum Chordata; class Mammalia; order Carnivora; family Phocidae; genus Leptonychotes; species Leptonychotes weddellii. The sequence continues at coordinate 74,347,139 of NC_138369.1, forward strand.
TGTCTTGGCTGTGTGAGTGTGTGGTTCCGGTTGTTCCTGATGCCCATCTGCATTCATTTCCTTGCCATGGCTTAGTTATTCCATCCTTCTCCTATGTGAGATATCCCTAGTAGCTTTAAAAAATTCCTCTTTTCGCAGGAGCAGAAAGGATTGAGCAGGGCCTTGAGCAGTACTGGTTGCTTTTGACAGATGAGAAGTGGCTATGGGGGCTATGCTGGGGAAACCCTCTGACAGGGAAGAAATTAACCATAGAAGAAGAGAGCCACATCAGTGTTGGGGAAAGGTGGGATTGTCAACAATGGTGATTTTTCAGAATTAATTTGTTAAAAGCCACTGGATCCATTTAACCAAATGCAGCCTGTGGTATACTGAAATCTTATGACAAAGGCAGAGCTCTCCTAGTTGAATAGTGTTTGGAGCCCTGGCCTCCTCCTCTTACCCCTTTTCTGTCCCCTTTTTGTCTACTACGTGAGACACCTTAATATGATCTAGAAAGATTTTTTTTTTACCTCCTAAAGTCTACTTTTTTTTTTTTTTGAAATATTTATTTATTTGAGAGGGAGAGAGAGAGAGAGTACATTAGCAGGGGGAGGAGAAGGGGTAGAGGGAGAAGCAGAAGCAGACTCCCCCGCTGGGCAGGAAGCCCAATGTGAGGCTCCATCCCAGGACCCTGAAATCATGACCTGAGCCTAAGGCAGACGCTTAACTGACTGAGCCACCCAGGCGCCCCCAGAGTCTACTTTTCTGTATTAGTTCTTAAAGACAAGAGATACAGCAGCTACTCTGGGGATTGGTGGAGGAAGGAGAAAGGAAGATGGGGAAGGGATTTATGTTTATTAAGTACTTAAAGTATAGTGAGTACTATATATGAATTTGAGGTAAATGATATTATTCCTATTACAATTAAGGGGATTCCTATTACAATTAAATTAAAAATTAAATGACTTTACCAAAGTCACAGGGCTAATCCTAGATCTGGTCTAACTTCAAAACTTGACCATTTCATGTAACTGCTAGAGAGTGAGTAGCTGTGCAGTCGTTCACGTATGTCAGTCAAAGATCAGAGTTAGTTGCATCTGACTTCATCTAATAAAAGACAAATTCAGGGCAAAGGTTAGGAACAGGAACAAAAGAGGAAAAAAGGTTCTATAAAGGACTAAAAAGAGAAGAAACACAAAAATGATGATAGACAATATGAAGTACTAACTGGATTATGCTTAGTGATACCCAGAAAGATATATCTCCATCTCACCACTGAACAAAATGCTGTATCAGCCAAACAGCCGAAGTTGTAATACCTACATCTTTGCCTCTAAAAAATGAATGATTCTCAAAAGATGAGAATTTTTCTGTACTTCAGAGTTAACAGGAACAAACTATTTTTCCTTTTCCAAGTGGAATTAAAAGACGTGTGTGCAGTTTCTGAAGGGCAATGGCCTTGGCATTACAAACTGAAAAGCAGCTCTGTATAAGCATTAAGTAGAGCTGAGAGTAAAGAAAGTACGTTGTTTTCTTCCTTTCTAACCTTCCTTTTTTTTTGTTTTTTGGTTTTTTTTTTGAGTTAAAGTCTGTCTTAGGCAGTTTACGCTGGTAAGTAGACAACCTTGAAAGAAACTAGTGTTTAGTTCTAAAACTTGCATTACCTTACTATTTAAACAACTATTTTATACACACACGCACACAGATAAATGGATGCTGGGGCTTAGCGTATTTTTGTTATATGAGAGTGCAGTACATTTCATATGGTGTTTTCAGGGTCCTAGGGTCTTGCCGCAGTGCTTTGTGACTGGAATTGGAGTGGTGACCTGGTGGACCTCTGGGCTGCATTCTCTTTCTTAATCAGAGTTGGGTCTGTTTGGGTTGTCTTCTGTTTATACATTCTCATGAATGTGTGTGAAAGCATAGGCATACACACATATATTAGGTGAAATCATCTGAAGTCTTAGTTTTGATGAAAGGATACTCTCAGATTCAAATTATATGTATCAGGACATTGCTGTTCAGTGATATTAACTCATAATCTTAAGTGTTCTTACATGTCTTTTTGGAATTTGCAATGTTTTTGCCTATAATTCTGTTTGGATCCAATGTTAATGGCTATTGAAGCCTGTGTCTGGAATTATTTTCAGGTGATGATTAGAGATGATGAACTTTATTTTTTTTAATTTTTTAAAAAATATTTATTTGAGAGTGAGCAAGCGAGTGAGAGAGAGAGCACGAGTGGGAGGGAGGAACAGAGGGAGAGGGAGAAGCAGACTCCCCGCCGAGCAGGGACCCCAATGTGGGGCTTGATCCTGGGACTCCAGGACCATGACCTGAGCCACCCAGGCGCGCCCCAAGATGATGAATTTTTATTTATAAGCTGTCAGCTTTTGTGTGATACACAAATAGTGAAAGTGACAAGTTTGGTGTAGGTTGACAAGGATGTGTCTTTGGTACATTGTGTTAGTAATACAGACATGATAATAATGTGAATCCGATATAATAATAGAATTGTAGAGCTTCTGGATGAAGGCTCCTCAGGCTTTGATATTTACTAAATAATTTTATAGAAAGGCAGCCTAAGTTCCTTCCAGGTTCCTAACCTAGAAGGTGGTATAATTGAACTTAAATTTGTAAGACAGTCTAAAAATCAAGCTCACATCAAGGGACTTTTTTTTTTTTAAACTTTGGTTTAGTGTATATGCACAAACAATGCAACAATATAGGAGATCCAAGAAAATGACTCATAGGCATATACCAGTGTTTCATAACTGTGTGAAGAACTCTCTGGTCCTAATTCATATGTATATGTAATACAGATTTTTCTCCTTCCACATTCTGGTCTTAGTTCATGCTGCTGTCATATCTTATTTGGATTGATGTGGTAGTTCTCTGACCAGTATACCCTTTTCCAGTCTTGCCCCCATTTCAATTCAGTTTTTTCTTTGTTCATTTGTTCTGTTTCTTAAATTCCACATGAATGAAATCATACGGTATTTGTCTTTCTCTGACTAATGTATTTCACTTAGCATTATACTCTCTCATCCATCCATGTTGTTGCAAATGACAACATTTCATTCTTTTTTATGGCTGAATATTATTCCATTATGTATATGTACCACATCTTCTTTGTTCATTCATCTATTAGTGGACACTTAGGCTGCTTCCATAGTTTGGCTATTGTAAATAATACTGCAATAAACATAGGGGTGCATGTGTATCCCTTTGAATTAGTGTTTTTATATGTTTGGGTTAAATACCCAGTAGTTCAGTCTCTAGATCATAGGGTAGTTCTATTTTTAATTTTTTGAGGAACCTTCATACTGTTTTCCACAGTGGCTGCACCAGTTTGCATTCCCATCAACAATGCATGAGGGTTCCTTTTTCTCTACATCCTCACCAGCACTTGTTGTTTCTTGTGTTTTTGATTTTATCCTTCTGAGAGGTGTGAGGTGATAGTTCATTGTGGTTTTGGTTTCCATTTCCCCTATGATGAGTGATGTTGAGCATCTTTTCATGTGTCTGTTGGCCATCTGTATGTTTTCTTTCCTGTCTTCTGCTCATGTTTTAATTGGATTATTTGGGGTTTTCTGGCATAGGGTTACATAAGGTCTTTATATATTTTGGACACTAACCCTTTATTGGATATGTCATTTGAAAATATCTTCTCCCATTCAGTAGGTTACTTTTTAGTTTTGATTATTTCCTTTGCTGTGCAGAAGCTTTTTATTTTAATGTAGTCCCAGTATATTTTTGCTTTTGTTTCCCTTGCCTCAGGAGACATACCTAAAAAAATGTTTTCTGTGGCCAGTGTCAGAGAGATTACTGCCTGTGCTCTCTTCTGGGATTTTTATGGTTTCAGGTCTCACATTTAGGTCCTTAATCCATTTTGAGTTTATTTTTATGTATAGGGTAAGAAAGTGGTCCAATTTCATTCTTTTACATGTAGCTGTCCAGTTTTCTCAACACCATTTGTTGAAGAGACTTTTTCCCATTGCATATTCTTGTCTCCTTTGTTGAAGATGAATTGACCATTATAATCATGGGTTTATTTTTGGGCTTTCTGTTTTTATTCCATTGATCTGTGTCTATTTTTGTGCCAGTACCATACCTACTGTTTTGATTACTACAGGTTTGTAGTATGTCTTGAGGTCTGGGATTGTGACACCTCTAGCTTTGTTCTTCTTTTTCCAGATTTCTTTGGCTATTTGGGGTCTTTTGTGGTTCCATACAAATTTTAGGATTATTTGTTCTGGTTCTGTGAAAAATGCTGTTGGTATTTTTACCAATATTGCATTAAATCTGTAAATTGCTTTGGGTCGTGTGGACATTTTAGCAGTATTTGTTCTTCCAATCCATGAGCATGAAATATCTTTCCATTTGTTTGTGTTTCCTTAATTTTCTTTCATCATTGTTTTATAGTTTTCAGAGTATAAGTCTTTCACCTCCCTGGATAAGTATATTCCTAGTTATTTTATTATTTTTGGTGCAAATGTAAATGGGTTTATTTTCTTAATTTCTCTTTCTGCTACTTCATTGTTAGTGTATAGAATGCAATGGATTTCTGTATATTGATTTTGTATCCTGCAACTTTACTGAATTCATTGATCAGTTATAGTAGTTTTTTTGGTGGAATTTAGGGTTTCTACATATAGTATCCTGTCATCTGCAAATAGTGAAAGTTTTACTTCTTCCTTACCAATTTGGATGTCTTTCATTTCTTTCTGTTGTCTGATTGCTGTGGTTAGAACTTCCAGTACCATGTTGAATAAAAGTGGTGAGAGTGGCCATCCTTGTCTTATTACTGATCTTAGGGGAAAAACTCTTCAGTTTTTCACCATTGAGGATGATGTTAGCTGTGGGGTTTTCCATATATGACCTTTATTATGTTGAAGTATGTTTCCTCTAAACCTACTTTGTTGAGAGTTTCTGTCATGAATGGTTGTTGTACTTTGTCAAATGCTTTCTCTGCCTCTGTTGAAAGGATCATATGGTTTTTATCCTTTCTCTTGTTGATGTGATGTATCACATTGATTTGCTAATATTGAGCCTCCCTTGCATTCCAGGAATAAATCCTACTTAATTGTGGTGAATGATTTTTTTAATGTATTGTGGGGTTCAGGTTGCTAATATTTTATTGAGGATTTTCGCATCTGTGTTCATCAGAGATAAAGGCCTGCAGTGCTCTTTTTTTTTGTAGTGTCTATCTGGTTTTGGTGTCTGAGTAATGCTGCCCTCACAGAATGAGTTTGGAAGCTTTTCTTCCTCTTCTATTTTTGGAAAAGTTTAAGAAGAGAAAGTATTGAGTCTTCTTTAAATGTTTGGTAGAATTCACCTGTGCAGCCATGTGGTCCTAGACTTTTGTTTGTTGCAAGTTTTTTGATTAGTGATTCAATTTCATTGCTGATGATTTTCAAATTTTCTCTTCTATTTTTGGAAAAGTTTAAGAAGAGAAAGTATTGAGTCTTCTTTAAATGTTTGGTAGAATTCACCTGTGAAGCCATGTGGTCCTAGACTTTTGTTTGTTGCAAGTTTTTTGATTAATGATTCAATTTCATTGCTGATGATTTTCAAATTTTCTATTTCTGATTCAGTTTTGGAAAGTTATATGTTTCTAGGAATTTATCCATTTCTTATAGGTTGTGCAGTTTGTTGGCATATAATTTTTCATAATATTCTCTTATAATCCTTTATGTTTCTGTGATGTCAGTTGTTTCATTTCTGGTTTTGTTTATTTGAGTCCCTACCCCCCGCCTTCTTTTTGATGTGTCTAGCTAATGGTTTATCCATTTTGTTGGTCTTTTCAACGAACCAGCTCCTGGTTTCATTGATCTGTAAGAATGATCTTTCTTGATAGTTTTTTTTAAATTAATTTTTTTATTAACATATAATGTATTGTTTGTTTCAGAGGTACAGGTCTGTGATTCATCAGTCCTACACAATACACAGCGCTCACTACCACACATACCTTCCCCAATGTCCATCACCCAGGCCCCCCATCCCTCCCACCCCCCTCCCCTCCAGCAACCCTCAGTTTGTTTCCCAAGATCAAGAGTCTCCCATGGTTTGTCTCCCCCTCTGGCCTCGTCCCGTCCCATCCTTTCCCCTCTTTCCCTCCCATCCTTTCCCCTCTTCCCCTCCCATCCTTTCCCCTCTTTCCCCATGATCCTCCGCCCTGCCTCTCAAATTCCACACATCAGTGAGATCAAATGACAGTTGTCTTTCTCTAATTGACTTATTTCGCTTAGCATAATACCCTCTAGTCCCATCCACATTGCTGCAAATGGCAAGACCTCATTCTCCTTGATGGCTGCACAGTATTCCATTTCATATATATACCACATCTTCTTTATCCATTCAATCCATTCATCTATCGATGGACATCTGGGCTCCCCCACAGCTTGGCCATTGTGGACATTGCTGCCACAAACATGGGGTGCAGGTGCCCCCTTGGACCATCACACCTTGATAGTTTTGTTTTTTTTTTTTAAGATTTTTTATTTATTTGTCAGAGAGAGAGAGAGAACGCCCAAGCTCAGGGAGTGGCAGACAGAGGGAGAAGCAGGCTCCCCACTGAGCAAGGAGCCCAATGCAGTGCTCAATCCCAGGACCCTGGGATCATGACCTGAGCCGAAGGCAGACGGTTAACGGACTGAGCCACCCAGTCATCCCATATCTTGATAGTTTTTAAATTAGATTTAAAAATTAGACAGTATTTTTAAAATTTGAATGTAATTTTCAGACACACAGGATAAAATAAAATTCAATAGGAATCTAAATACCTACCACCAAGAATAAACAGATGTTAATACTTTACCATATTTCCTTTGTGTCTCTTTAAAAACTGTTTTATATATGTATAGTTATATATACAGCTGGAGCCCCATTCCCATTTTTCCCTAGGTAATTGCCTTGAAAGTTTTTTTTTAGCATTTATACTGTGTTTACATATACATAAACAATATATGATATCATTTTTATGTTTTTTAAACTTTTAAATAGTATGTGTCTTTTGCAACAGTTTTAAAAATTTTTCTGTGTTGATATATTTGTTATAATCACTATATTCCTCATACAAACAGTTTATTTTCTTAATACTGCAGTTGGGTAGTTTCCAGTTTTGAGCTATTACAAATAGTGCTGCAGTAGATGTTCTGGTATGTCTCCTTGTGCATGTATCTAAGTTTCTCTGAGGTTGATGTGGGGAAGTAGACTTACATATAGCATATATACATGTTTACCTTTACTGTGTGATTTTTATTTTTTCCCAAGTGGTTATACCAGTTACATTGTGTCTTTACTCTCAAACTTTTTTTTTTTTAAGATTTTATTTATTTATTTGAGAGAGAGTGAGCATGAGTGGGGTGGGGGGGGTGGGGGAGTAGAGAGAAGCAGGCTCTGGGATCATGACCTGAGCCGAAGGCAGACACTTAATCGACTGAGCCATCTAAGTGCCCCTCAAACTCGTTAATAGTTGTTTCAGTTTGACTTTGGTTTTTACAGCTTGATGTGTGTCAAGTAATATCTTGTTTTTATTTGTATTTCCCAGGTTCCTAGTGAGATTGAATACATTTTCACATGTTTTGACCAATTGAATTTTTTTGTATGAATTGCCCATTTTGTTTTTTTCTTATAATACAGTTATGTATGTGTGTGTTCACTATGAATTTTACTGGTTTTGCTGTATAAAACATCTGGGTATATAGCTAGTCTTTTCACTTTGTTTATGGGATCTTGTTCGGGACTTTTAAATTGAGGCGTAATCCGACTTATCAGTGTTTTATGTTCTTTCGTGTAAGAAACCCATCAAGGTTCTAAAAGTATTCCGTTTCTTCTTAAAATTTGCAGTTTCTTTACCCACTTAGTTTTCTGACCCACCTGGGAATTTTATTTTTGTATATGGTGTGAGAATAAATTTTTTTTCAAAATTGACCTTTCTTTACCCTTTGATTTCCTATATATATTTTTAAAAATTTCACATCCCCATGAAAATTATTGAGCTTAACCAGTATTCCATTGAAATTACGGATTTAATTTGGAAAATTGACATTGTACAATACTGAGTCTGGAAAAAAGTAGATGATTCTCATGCAGCAGCTACTCACACCTATCCCTGTTGTCTGCCCATGCATTTTCCCATAGTTGCCATCAAACAATCATAGCTCTTCCTTCTCTTCCTTAAATCTTGCATGAGTGTTCCTCATTGGCAGATGCTATCCTTGAATCATTTGGGGGAAAGGGATTCTGGGAAATGTAGTTCCAGACTTCTGCCCAGTGATGCAGAGTAGACTACAGAAGGGTGTATTGATGATGCAGATTTTATAATACACATCCAAGCAAACATAAACAAATATGTTCTTATTTCCCTCCCTCTTTTACATACAAAGGGGCTTGATTGTTGTGTACTTTACCCCCCAACTGATTTGTTTTGGAGATCTTTTTCAGTGGGATGTGCATTTATAATTTTGCTAGCTATTGTCAACTGCCCTCTGCTGAGGTTATATCAATTTATATTTCCACCCATAGTGTGTCACTTTCTATTGTTTTGCATCCTGGCTAACTGCATCCTGCTCTCCTATTAAAAATATTGTTTTACCTTCATTTGGTAAACTCCTTTTTGTTTAAAAACTGTGAAGTCTTCCTGGCAGAAGTGATAATCTGACAGTATGCATGCACATGCACCTACTCAGTTCATCTTACTCTAATATATTAGAATAGTTGTGCTTTCTCTGTGGTTATATGACATATTTCATAAATTATTTATAAACATTTTCTCTGTGCCCCTTTGTAGGTGTGGGCTTTTTTTTACTTGTGATTGTATATCCCTCTATCATAAATACATTGGGTATGTGTTTGTCTCCTTTACTAAACTATAATCCTTTAGAACAGTGCTGTGCTATTTCTTTGTGGGCAGCACCTAGCACATAGTAACAACTCAGTAACTGTTGGAATGAATAATACACAATTCTAAATAGAGGGTATATGCAGCTTTATGACCTTTTTTAATTTAGCAGTGTATTATGCTGGATGCTTCACATATATGAACATAACTCATTAAAACCATTGAGTCTTTTTGCTGTTGAGTTGTATGAATACTTTATATATTCTGGATACTAGACTCTTATCAGATACATAATTTGCAAATAGTTTTTCATTCTTCAGGGGCATTTTCCTACTTTCTAAGATAGTGTCCTTTGATGCACAAAAATTTTTATTTGGTAAAGTCCAATTTGTCAAATTTTGGTTGTTGCCTGTGCTTTTCGTGTCATATCTGAGAAACCTTGCCAAATCCAATGTGATGAAATTTACTCTAAAATTTTAAGTGCACATGGAACATTCTCCAGAATAGATCACATACTGGGTCACAGATCAGCCCTCAGCAAGTACAAAAAGATTGAAATTATACCATGCATATTTTCATACCACAATGCTATGAAACATGAAGTCAACCACAAGAAAAATTTTGGAAAGACTACAAATACATGGAGGTTACAGAACATTCTAGAAAATAATGAATGGGTTTACCGGGAAATTAAAGAAGAAATTTAAAAAGTACATGGAAGCAATGAAAATGAAAACACGACAGTCCAAAACCTTTGGGATGCAGCAAAGGCAGTCCTAGGAAGGAAGTATATTGCAATACAGGCCTACCTCAAGAAGCAAGAAAAGTCTCAAATACACAACCTAACCTTACACCTAAAGGAACTAGAAAAGGAACAGCAAATAAAGCCTAAAGCCAGCAGAAGAAGGGAGGTAATAAAGATTAAAGCAGAAATAAATGATACAGAAACAAAACAGTAGAACAGATCAAGGAGGCTAGGAGCTGGTTCTTCGAAATAATTAATACAATTGATAAACCCCTAGCCAGACTTAACAAAAAGAAAAAAAAGAAAGGACCCAAAAAGATAAAATCATGAATGAAAGAGGAGAGATCACAACCAACATCACAGAAATACAAACAACTATAAGAGAATATTATAAAAAATTATATGCTAACAACTGGGCAATCTGGAGGAAATGGACAAGTTCCTAGAAACATACAAACTACCAAAACTGAAACAGAGGAAGAAATAGAAAATTTGAACAGACCCATAACCAGCAAAGAAAATGAATAAAAAATCTCCCAACAAACCAAAGTCCAGGGCCAGATGGCTTTCCAGGGGAATTTTACCAGACATTTAAAGAAGAGTTAATCCCTATTCTTCTCAAACTGTTGATTCCAAAACCAGACAGACCAGAAACAGTCATTTCTATACACCAGACACCACTAAAAATGATGAACATGGATGTAAAAAATTCTCGACAAGATAGTAGCAAATCGAATCCAACAGTACATTAAAAGAACTAATTACTACGATCAAATGGGATTTATTTCTGGGCTGCAGGGCTGGTTCAGCATTCGCAAATCAATCAACATGATACACCACGTTAACAAAAGAAAGGCTAAGAAGCATATGATCCTCTCAATAGATGCAGAAAAAGCATTTGACAAAATACAGCATCCATTCTTGATAAAAACCCTCAACAAAGTAGAGATAGATGGAACATACCTCAACATCATAAAGGCTGTATATGAAAGACCCACAGCTAATATCCTCAGTGGGGAAAAACTGAGAGCCTTTCCCCTATGGTCAGGAACAAGACCGTGATGTCCACTCTCACCATTAGTATTTAATATAGTATTGGAAGTCTTAGCCTCAGCAGTCAGACTACAAAAAGAAATAAATGGCATCAAAATCCAGGAGGCACAGAGAACCCCCCCAAAATAAAAAATAAAATAGGTCAACACCCCAACATATAATAGTGAAACTGCAAGTCTTAGAGACAAAGAGAAAATCCTGAAAGCAGCTCAGGACAAGAGGTCTGTAACCTACAAGCGCAGAAACATTAGATTGGCAGGAGACCTATCCACAAAGACCTGGCAGGCCAGAAAGGACTGGCATGATATATTTAGGGTGCTAAATGAGAAAAATACGCAGTCAAGAATACTTTATCCAGCTAGGATATCATTCAAAATAGGAGTGATAAAAAGCTTCCAGGACAAACAGGAACTAAAAGAATTTGTGATCACCAAACCAGCACTACAAGAAATACTGAAAGCAGTCCTCTAAGCAAAGAGAGAGCCCAAAAGTAACATAGACCAGAAAGGAACAGAGACAATATACAGTAAAAGTCACTTTACAGGCAATACAATGGCACTAAATTCATATCTTTCAATAGTTACCCTGAATGTGAATGGGCTAAATGCCCCCCAACCAAAAGACACAGGGTGTCAGATTGGATTAAAAAAACAAGACCCATCGATATGATGTCTGCAAGAGACTCATTTTAGACCCAAAGACACCTCCAGACTTAAAGTGAGGGGGTGGAAAACCATTTATCATGCTAATGGACATCAAAAGAAAGCTGGAGTGGCAGTCCATATCTCAGACAAATTAGATTTTAAACCAAAGACTGTAATAAGAGATGAGGAAGGACACTGTATCCTACTTAAAGGGTCTATCCAACAAGAATATCTAACAGTTGTAAATATTAATGCCCCAACATGGGAGTAGCCAATTATATAAGCCAATTATATAAGCCAATTAATAACAAAATTAAACAAACACATCAATAATAATACAATAATAGTAAGGGGCTTTAACACCCCCCTCACTGCAATGGATGGATCATCTAAGCAGAAGATCAACAAGGAAACAAGGGCTTTGAATGACATACATGGAACATTCTCCAGAATAGATCACATCTTGGGTCACAAATCAGGTCTCAAATGGTACCAAAAGATTGGGATCATTCCCTTCATATTTTTAGACCACAGTGCTTTGAAACTGGAACCCAATCACAAGAGGAAAGTTGGGAAGAACTCAAATACATAGAGGCCAAGGAGCATCCTACTAACGAATGAATGGGTCAACCAGGAAATTAAAGAAGAATTTTAAAAAATTTATGGAAACAAATGAAAATGAAAACACAACTCTTCAAAGTCTTTGGGAAGCAGCAAAAGCAGTCCTGAGAGGGAAGTATATAGCATCAAGCCTTTCTCAAGAAACAAGAAAGGTCTCAAATACACAGACTAACACTACACCTAAAGGAGCTGGAGAAAGAACAGCAGATAAAGCCTAAACCCAGCAGGAGAAGAGAACTAGTAAAGATTAGAGCAGAAATCAATGAAGTAGAAACCAAAAGAACAGTAGAACAGATCAACGAAACTAGGAGCTGGTTCTTTGAAAGAATTAATAAGATCGATAAACCCCTGGCCAGACTTATCAAAAAGAAAAGAGAACGGACCCAAACACATAAAATCATGAATGAAAGAGGGGAGATCAGTACAAAGAATTATAAGAACATATTATGAGCAACTATATGCCAGCAAATTAGGCAATCTGGAAGAAACGGATGCATTCCTAGAGACGTATAAACTACCAAAACTGAACCAGGAAGAAATAGAAAACCTGAACAGACCCCATAACCAGCAAGGAAATTGAAGCAGTAATCAAAAATCTCCCGACAAACAAGAGCCCAGGGCTGGGTAGCTTCCCAGGGGAATTCTACCAAACATTTAAAGAAGAAATAATACCTATTCTTCTGAAGCTGTTTCAAAAAATAGAAATGGAAGGAAAACTTCCAAACTCTTTGTATGACACCAGCATTACCTTGATCCCAAAACCAGACGAAGACCCCACCAAAAAGGAGAATTATAGACCAATATCCCTGATGAACATGGATGTAAAAATTCTCACCAAAATACTAGCCAGTAGGATCCAACAGTGCATTAAAAGGATTATTCACCACAACCAAGTGGGATTTATTCCTGGGCTGCAAGGTTGTTGGTTCAACATCCGCAAATCAGCCAGTGTAATACACTACATAAATAAAAGACAAGACAAGAACCATATGATCTAGAACTCAGGAAAGTGCTGTACTTACTTTACAGTTTTCTTCTAGAGATCTGAACCTGTAAAAGGGAGAGACCCATAAGATGAGGTCTGAGAGGGTCCCATACCGTTTCTATCTCCTCAGGACATGTCACCCTCTTAGCATGTTGATGCTCAACCGAGCTTCAGTGTCAAGACTTTTTATCAAGGATTCAATTTATAGGTATGTAGGTTGAATCGTTGGTAATATAATTAAATTCAATCTTTAGCCCTGTTCCTCTCCTTAGAGGTCAGGTGGTCAGGTTAATAGGACATGGCTCACAGCCTCAACTCTCTTATCACATGATTGTTCTTTCCGGCATGGCCAGCCTCAATCTGGGACAATCTAGGGGCCTACCATGAGTTACCTCATTAGCATTAACTCAGATATGGTCCTAGGGGCTCACCATGAATAACAAAGACACTTTTATCACTCAGGAAATTGGTAGGTTTTAGAAGCTCTCAGGTATCCAGGACAAAGATAAGACAAATTTTTTTTATTATTTAACACTACATATATTGCTTTGTTCATGTGCAAATATATCAACTAAAAGGTAAATTTCTCTGCCTCCTCCCCCTTTCTTTTCCCACCTTCCCATGATTTAATAATCAAAACCAAATAGAGCTATACTTGAGAAATCTTTCTCCCACTTTGAGTCCGATGAATAAAAACTTGTGCAGCCCACTTGAAATGAATCACCATGTTTTCTTCCGTACCCTTCATGCTTCTATGTACAAATAAAAGCAGATATGTATGTCTTATTCTCTCTATACAGTCTACACTGTGTAGACTCCAGTGTAACCTGCTTTTTTTCACTTAAAAATATGGAAATACATATCTGGGATATATCAGTAGAATACACATTCACGGTTTGGTTAGATATTGACAAATTGCTCTCCCACAGAGATTATATTAATATGTTATTTCAGTATAGAACCCAAATAGTTTCAGACTTCTTGATCTTTGTCAGTTTGAGTGATGAACAGTGGTTTATACATGTAGTTTTAATATGAATTTCTCTTGAGTATCTGTGTATGTTTTCACATTTGTCCTTCCTTTTCTATGAATTGTTTGTATTCCTTGCCTATTTCTTAGGCAAATGTTTGTCATTTGTTGTACTTTGTGGTTACATCTTTTTCAGTGTAGAAATTTAATGTTCTTAAATAGTTAGATTTATGAATTTTTTATGGCTTTCTAAATTATTGTGTCTTCCCTATTTGATTATTTTAATAAAACTATTGTGTGGCTTTTTCTAGTACTTTTATACTTTTTCTCTATGTTTATGAAGGTGTAATTTAGCAGGGCTCCTGGGTGGCTCAGTCCGTTAAGCATCTGCCTTCAGCTTAGGTCATGATCCCAGGTTCTGGGATAAAGCTCCCTGCTCAGCAAGGAGTCTGCTTGTCCCTCGCCTTCTGCCCCTCCCCCTTGCTTATGCCCTCGCGTGCACGCACACTCTCTTCTCTCAAATAAATTAAAATCTTAAAGCTCGCGTGCACTCTCTCTCAAATAAATAAAATCTTTTTAAAAAGGGTGTAATTTAGCTGTAGTAAAATTTACCCTTTTTGATGTACAGTTTTGTGATATCTTACAAATGCATTTAATGACTACCACTTCCATTATCCCTAAAAATTCATTTGTGTCCTTTTGTATTCATCCCCTCCTGAGGTCCCCAGGTCCTGGCAGCTACTTATCTCTTCTCTGTCCTTAAGGTTTTGCCTTTTGCAGAATGTTGTAAGAAATTGAATCATTCAGTGGGGCACCTGGGTGGCTCAGTCGTTAAGTGTCTGCCTTCAGCTCAGGTCATGGTCCCAGGGTCCTGGGATCGAGCCCCACATTGGGCTCCCTGCTCAGCGGGAGGCCTGCTTCTCCCTCTCCCACTCCCCCCACTTGTGTTCCCTTTCTCGCTGTGTCTCTCTCTGTCAAATAAATAAATAAAATCTTAAAAAAAAAAAAATTGAATCATTCACTATGCAGCCTTTCACTTAGCCTAATGCATTTAAGATTTACCCATGTTGTTGGTGTGTTCAAGTCATTGATTGGTTCCTTTTCTATTACTGAATCATTTTCTAGTATATGAATTTACCACAGCTTATTTATCCATTCTCTAGTTGAGGTATTTCCAAATTTTGGAGGTTATGAATAAAGCCAATATAAATGTTCATGTACAAGATTTTTTCTGAGCATAAATTTTTATTTTATTAGATTCATATCTAGGAATAGAATTGTTGAATTATATGTATGACTATATGCAACTGCCAGATCATTTTCCAAAGTGGCTATATCATTTTGCATTCCCACCAGTAATGTATGAGAGTTGTAATTGTTCTGCATCCTCTCCAGCATTCAATATTGTCAGTTTTTTTTTTTAAAGTCATTCTACTAGGTGTGTAATAGTATCTCATTGTGCTTTAATTTGCATTTTCTTAGTGATTAATGTCTGTGTATTGTCTTTTGTGAAGTGTCAAACTGTACATTTTTTGCCCATTTTAAAAATTGGGCTTTTCTGTTACTATGTTATATGAGTTCTTTATTTTGGATATAAATCCTTTGTTATATATCTGATTTGTAAGGTTTTTCTCATTCTTTTTTTTTTTTTTTATTTGCCAGAGAGAGAGAGGGCACGAGAGTGTGAGAGTACAAGCAGGAGGAGTGGCAGGCAGAGGGAGAAGCAGGCTCCCCGCCCAGCAAGGAGCCAGATGTGGGACTCGATCCCAGGACCCCAGGATCATGACCTGAGCCGAAGGCAGACTCTTAACCAACTGAGCCACCCAGACGCCCCAGGATTTTCTCATTCTGTGGCTTGTGTTTTCATTCTTTTAATTATCCTTTTCAAAGAGCAGAAATTCTTTACTTTGATTAATTTTAATAAATCAATATTTTTATCTCTGGATTGTCTCTAAGACATCTTTGCCTATTCCAGGCCACAGATATTTCATCCTGTGTTTTTTTCTAGAAATTTTATAATTTCAGATTGTATGTTTAGATCTGTGATCCATTTTCAGTCATTTATTGTGTTAGATATTAGCTGGAGGTGTTAAGTTTGTTGGTTTTTTTTTTCCCTTGCCCATGGATTCTCCAGTTGTGCCAGACCATTTTTGGGGAAGATTATTTTTTCTCCATTGACTTGCTTTTGTGCCTTTGTCAAAAATCACTTTACCATGTATGTGTGCATCTATTTCTGGACTCTTCTGTTCCATTTCATCAGATCTGTATGTCTCTCTTGCAGTATCACACTGTCTTGATTACTGTAGCTTTCTAGGAGTGTGAATCCTCCAACTTCATTCTTCTTTTTAAGTATTGCTTTGGTCTTCTATATAAATTTTGCCTTTCCATGTAAATTTTTATATCAGTTTATTCATTTCTACAAATACCAAAGGTACTTTGGGATTGCATTGAAATGTGTAGATTAAATGTGGAAAAATTGACCTCTTAACAATATTGAGTCTTGAATCCATGAATGTGGTATCTCTCTTCATTTATTTAGGTCTTTGATTTCCTTCAGCAGTATTTTAGTTTCTAAAAGCATACAGATTCTGCATATATTTTGTTAAATTTACACCTTAGTATGTCAGTTTTTGGGGTGCTGCTACAAATGCTATGCTTTTAAATTCTTTATTTCCAGTTCTTTGGTAGTATGTGCAAATATAATTGTATTCCACGACTTTGCTAAACTTTCTAGATATGAAAACGTTTTCAGAGATTCTGTGGCGTTTTCCACATAGATAATCATGTTGTGTGCTAATATAGGCAGTTCTCTTTCTAAATTGTATGCCTTTTATTCTTGTAGCCCTATTGCAGTGGCTAGGACTTCCAATATTATATTGAATAGAATTGGTGAGAGCAGACATCCCTGCCTTGTTTCCCCTTAGGGAGAAATCAGTTAGTAGTTTCCTAGTACTTTTATAGTTCTTTTAACACAAACACTTCAGTATAGTGATCACTTAGCAAAGGAATCATATGAATTTTTTTTTCCAGATGGCTTCCAGTTTTCCTGATATCATTCCTTGACTAGTGCACCATATGTATGCATATCTGTGCCCCCCACACATGAACTTCAATCAAAGCACCTACTGCATTGCTTTGCTGTTTACTTTTTACTTATCTTTCTCTTAATAGAAGATGAGCATTTTGGGGAGAATAAGAAATGGTGCCTACCCTCAATGAACTAATGTTGTGAATAATTGGTATTAGATTGGACCATACGAAATTGCCAGTATTAATTTTTTCTGCTTACAAGGTCTAATTATCCGTGTGAGAAATGTTCCTGCATGAGAAATTGTTCATCACTGTTATGTGCTTATAAGCAAAGCCATGGAGCCTAGAAATACTGATGTAAATGGGATACAACTACTACCCTTCAAGGAGATACTTTCTCTGTGGAAGACAGGGTCTTTACAACATTCAGATGTGTTTAATTCTGTGGTGAGTCTGTCAATATGTGCACAAATTTAATCTCAGTTGGAATCTACTTGTGATCTTAGCTTTGTACTTCTCGTATCTTGGACTATAAGACATTTTGGCAGTGATTTCTGTAACTTACTGAGAAGCTTGACATACTTTTATGTGATAATTTTATGTGGAAAATATACTCTACATTGTTCGGTTTGATATGACATTTTTTCAGTCACTTGGTATCTTATAGATTTCCTTTTGAAATCTATAACTTGATATTTTAAAAGAAGAAAGACATTAAGCAAATCATAACACAAAAAATAAAACTGTTGCATTTCCCTACTCCAGTTTTTTGTGTAATTTTTTTTATTGTTAATTATATGTGGAGGGAAACTATAATATTTTTGTATTATATATATTTTTGTAATACTTAGGCTGGTCTTTCACTACTCTATATTGCAAGTCTGGAAAAAATATATGAGAGACTTTGTGTAAGCTTCATGAAGTCTAAGTAGTTATTAACATGATTATTGAATAAGTATTTGTGGTGGGGGGAGGCTAAACTAGCTGGATTTGATTACAGTAAGAAAATGTAATTTTTACATGAAAATATGTTGATTTTAGTTAGAGATCAAAGTTACGGTAGTCACATATTTGATAGCATCAAGAGAGTTGCACAGTTTTTGAGGCAATTAAATTATATTGGTAAATATATAGTAATAAGACTTTTTAATCAGTTATTCAGGAATTTGCTTATGGTACTGTTTTGGGCTTGACTATTAACGAGATTAAAATATAACATTAAAACCTTTAAAGCACCATTTTTTTCATTTGAACTCTTGTTTAAAATACATGACTCAGAGAAGACCACCTTTGTGTTAGTAATAATCAATAGAAGTACCCAGGAAATTTACTTTCTTTTGTATTTACTGCCACCAAATGGCAAATTAATAATATTACTATGTCTGTTATATTAATACTGTAGAAGACATTCTAAACGTAATGCCCTGTTAGTATTGTTCTGACAGGGACGCCTGGGTGGCTCAGTCTGTTAAGCGGCTGCCTTCGGCTCAAGTCATGATCTCAGGGTCCTGGGATTGAGTCCCGCATCGGGCTCCCTGCTCAGTGGGGAGCCTGCTTCTCCCTCTCCCTCTGCTTGTGCTCTCTCTGTCAAATAAATAAAATCTTTAAAAAAAAAAATTATTGTTCTGACAAGGTTAATTTGTTCATAAAGAGTTTTGGCAAGAGAAGAAAAAACAAATTTTAATCCGTTTAGAACTGTAGCGGACCTTCTACCAGAGCATATAGTCTGGTTTCTATCTTCTTTAACATACAGAAAGGCATATTAGAACATAGTGGAAATCACTATGACAAAGATGATAAAAACTTGATAACTCAGACCTAATAAGAATGTATTTGACAACATACTTTTATATAGGGAATTTAATTCTGACATTTATTCTGTCTAGGTTATTTTACTTGAGAATGATGACTCCAGAATATTTTAGGCCTAATTTTATTTATTTGAATATAAGCCATTTTACTAAAATTATTGGGATATTATCCTTATTATATGAGAGTGTAAAAAAAAAAATAGCAACCCAAATTTTCAGTCTTAGGAAAATTGGTTAAATACAATAAGATGTTACTTTTTAATTTAATGTTACATAGTTACTGAAAGTGTAGTAGAGGAATATTTGAGATGGATAAAGATCCACATTAGTAAATGAGGGAGATGGGGAGAAGAAGTAAGTTACTAAACAGTATGTTATCACAGTTTTTTCAAAAGTACATTTATAGAAAATAATTATCAGTGTTTATCTTGGGGAGATATTGTGATTTCTTAAATTTATGCATATCTAAAATGAACATGTTTTAAATATTCAGAAATTCTGTGGATTGAATATTTTATGCTTTATAGACAGATCCCCATGGACGCATTTGATTATATTATAGTGAATATATTCGAACAGTTTTTTGGTTTTGTTTTATGGGTTTTTTTTTTTTTTTGAATAATGAAAATGTCTTATTGCAGGCAGTTCTGACTCAGACTTCACTTTTTGAGTCACTTCTGATTGGTTCATATTTAAAGAAAAGCTTTACAAAAACTCTGCCTTGTTACACAGATTAATAATTTTCTTTCTTAACAGAAGGATAAGACTTCTGAATTAGTAAGATTTTGAATATTACCTAATAATTCAGTGCTTTGTTAAAGTGCTAGTTGTGTTTATAACCTAGCCCTTCATTTCTAGGGTCAGCATATTCTTGCTTTTGATATCTGTTTTCTGCTATAGGCCTGAGATACAACTACTGCTTCTACCAGAGGAAAATAGTATGGGAATTCCTATTATTAGGTTATTTTCCAGTAGTCTCTCTGAAGTAATATAGGCAGCTCTTGTAATTCGTTAGTTTGTTGGTATTTATGCCTCCTCATAAATTAAGCATAGCTTTTCTACATTCTACATAACTATATGCGAATCCTTCGTGTCAGACAAAATCTTTTGTTGTAGACATTTTGTTTATGTGTGGTGGTCCCTGTATTCCTGGAAAACTTAATTATAACAATTTAATGTAAATAGATTTTTAGTGGAGGGGCTGAAAAATCTAAGATCTCTGTGATCTCTATGTTGTAGTTTGGAGAAGAGAATATGAAACAGTTGAATAGTATGGTACTATAATTAGTTTTTTCTGTTTTTTTTTTTTAACTAGTAAATTACTAGATGTTTTCATTCTTCTCTTGTCAAGTTGTATGCATCACCTTGCTCATAGCTCATTCTCTTACATGGAATATGTTTGTAGTGCACTCTGTAAACATTATCAGCCATTCAGTATCACTGGGGAACCTCAATTACATGGTGATTCCTATGTTTTTAGTGAAAGTAGTTTTAAAAAATCTCATAAAATCCAGGGGTGTTAGACTGGAGGCACTTGTGAAGACAGTATAAGCTAGTTCGATACCATTGGCATTGTTTGCTAGGCTTCTTACTTGAAATTCAAATATATTGAAAGATTGTGTAGAAAGGAAAAACGTATGGCTTAGTAATTGGCTTCTTTACCATTATCAGGTTTCAACTTGCTGTACTTTCTGTTTAATATTTTTAATCCTAAATGGTAATACCATTTGTTATTAAGTAGACCTGATGCAAAGTTGTTTTACAACAACAAAAAATCACCCTTAGTGAGTTTTGTTATAATTTGTTGAACTTTTTTTGTTATTTTAAAGAAAAGAAGATGATTAGAACTCTGTTCTGAAAGCTGCAAGATTTTGTCCATCTTATTCTGGTAGAAGGGGAACAGATTATTGGGAAAACATTTATTAGGTTGTGTTGTTCCAATTGGAATAATTTTGATTGACATTAAAGATTCATACTCTCGAGAAATTTTGAATTCTGTGTGAATTAACCAATTGTGACTCTACCTTACCTTTCAGAATTGTCTACTAAATTACCATTTAAAAAACAACAACCCACATAGGATGCCTCTCCTTTTTTGTTATCCAGATGGCTTTTGCTGACTAGAATCCCACTGGAAACTCATCCCCTCATACAACCTTGTTTCTGTTCTTTATAAATCACTTTCTAGGGGCATCTGGGTGGTGCAGTCAGTTAAGCGTCTGACTTCGGCTCAGGTCATGATCTCAAGGTCCTGGGAGTCTCTTTTTCCCTCGCCT
>NC_138369.1:74368197-74385663 GCF_054177405.1 Leptonychotes weddellii
AGACAGGAAAAGAAAAAAAATGTCACACTTAAGATAGTAAGGATAAGATTTGATTGGGAAAATGGTAACAAATAGCAGACACCATCAGTATCATATGGCTCATTTATTTTTTTCTTTCCTGGTAATGCAGGGTCACAAATTTAACTACTTTTTTTATATGATCGTTGTATAAATTGTAATTTTCATCTTTTACCACTGGATGGTGCTTTTGCGTTGGTTTCTGCAGACTCTGAATGTACTTATAAAAGGAACATTTTAAAATTCATCATAAAGAACCATGAAATTAAAATTTGTTAGTGATATAGTTGGTCACATAGACAAATTAAAACTAGTTAAACATAACCATTATTTGTGATATAATATATACTGTAATTATTTTTAAAAAGATAAATTCTTGTGTATGAAACAGTTAAGAGCTATACCTGACCGTATTTTCTTTTTTTTTTTTATTAAAGATTTTTTTTTTATTTATTTATTTGATAGAGACACAGCGAGAGAGGGAATACAAGCAGGGGGAATAGGAGAGGGAGAAGCAGGCTTCCCGTGGAGCAGGGAGCCCGACGCGGAGCTCGATCCCAGGACCCTGGGATCATGACCTGAGCCGAAGGCAGACGCTTAACGACTGAGCCACCCAGGCGCCCCAACCTGACCGTATTTTCTAATACAGTCTTCAGTCCACCACCTTAGAAACATTTTAGATGTTTGATTTTTGGGGTAATACTGTAATTTAAATGGCATCTAAATAAACTCGTTTTTTGATTTGTAATGTTAAAAATATATATACAGATAGCTCAGGCTTTTAAAATTGTTTTTGATGATCATCTTTCTTCTACCTAATAGCCATCTATTGAAGCCTTTTATTTCACAAATACTATATTCAAATTCTCTTTTGTTAGTTGCCAAGTGACTTTTTGATAGTTATCCTACTTGGGCAATTTGAGTTTATTTAGGATTGTAACAAACAAAGCTTGAGTTTATTGAGATTGTAGCAAGGCTATAGAGATGCCAATTCAAGGAAATAATAATCTTAAGTAATAAAGCACTCACTTAGGTTTTAAAAAGCAAAGTAAGTACAAACTCTAGAATATCAATGTCTCTAAACCTTTCTCTGAGACCTTCTTTCTCCAGTTTAGTCTGTTGTTTCCTTTTCTGTTCTTTAAAGGATTATTTATATGAAAACAAAGTTACAAAAACAAGCATCTGAAATTACCCCTTCTTGTATTCTGTTCTTCAGTAGCTATTTGATAGCTTTTGAGGTATGAATTGGGAGGCAGTTATAGCCCAGCAAGTTTCAAGTCTCAGTTGCTTTGTTCTACATTCAGTGTCCAGCTGTTCTAGTCCCTGGAGTTTTGGGTATGGAGCTGCTCAATGGCTTTGGCCTGATAGGTTTGCTTCTTAACAGTGAATCTTCACCTGGGCAGTGTTCAGATTTTAGTCCTAAATTTTTATTACTGGGGCACCCAGGTGGCTCATTTGGTTGGGCCTCTGCCTTCAGCTCAGGTTATAGTCCTGGTCTGGAATGGGGCCCCCTGCTGGCAGGGGGTCTGCTTCTCCCTCACCCTCTGCCCCTCCTCCCTGCCTGTGTTCTCTCTCTCTCGGATAAACAAAATCTTTTAAAAAATAAATTTTATTACTTATTGGAATGTGAACTTTTGTCATTTAACCCTCATAGAACTTATTTTTCTTACCTCTAAAGTAGTGATGGAGTTTAGTAAATAAGAATCATGACTAAGTGGTAGTCTTACTCAGGAAAAAAATATATATATGTGCACATTGGAAGGAAAGAACAAAGTACCCATAATCCTGTCACTGAGTTAACTAATCTGTTGTTGCTTCAAAAAAAAAAAAAAAAGATCCTTCTGATCATTATTTAACATAATTAGAATCCTGTTTTATATATTGTAGGGTTCCACTTAATATTTTATAAGTATTGTCCCATTTTTTAGAAATTCTTTAAAAATTTTGTTTATTCAGTTGGGGCCCCTGGGTGGCTCGGTGAGTTAAGCGGCTGCTTTTGGCTTGGGTCTTGGTCCCGGGGTCCTGGGATCCAGCCCTGCATCTGGCTCCCTGCTAGGTGGGGAGTCTGCTTGTCTTTCTCCTTCTGCTCCACCCCCTGCTTGTGCTTTCTCTGTCTCTCTCAAATAAATAAACTTAAAAAAATCTTTAAGTATCATTCAATTTTATTGTATGATATATGCTGTATTTTAAATCATTTTATTGTTCAACATTTAGGTTTTGAATGTTTTGTTATAAATGATGCTTGAGTAAAATCATGATATGCACAGTTTTGTAGGCTTCACTTCTATCTACATTCTTGTAAGAGATGCTAGCTTAAAAACTTTGAAAGACTTGGGGCGCCTGGGTGGATCAGTCGTTAAGCATCTGCCTTCAGCTCAGGTCATGATCCCAGGGTCCTGGGATCGAGCCCCGCATTGGGCTCCCTGTTCCGCGGGAAGCCTGCTTCTCCCTCTGCCGCTCCCCCTGCTTGTGTTCCCTCTCTTGTTGTGTCTCTCTCTGTCAAAGAAATAAAATCTTTAAAAAAAACAACTTTGACTTACCAATGAATGCTATTGACAGCAGTTGGCAAACTTTTTTCCCTAGAAAAGTCTCAGTTTACTCATTTTATCATCCCTCATGGTCTCTCTGGCTTGGACAGTTGCATGCAGTAGCCTGATACTGTTTCTGTCTTTAGTATCACCTCATTTTTAGGCCATCTTTTATATTGCATCCACAGTGAGGCTTCTAAGATGCAAATCTAATTATGTCGCTCTTTGACTTAAAGTTTTTTAGTGGTTTCCTCATTCTGCAGGTTAAAATGTATATACTTTAATGTGGCATTCAAGGCCCTTCATGATTTAGGCCCTGTCTGATTTTCCAGACTTATTTTAATGCAACCCTACTATATATTTTGTTGATAAGCAAGTAGGAAGGGAACATTCTAGGCAGGGGGAACATCATATTCATAGGCACAGCTGCAGGAAACAGCATGGTACATTTAAATTGCAACAAGTACATTTACATGTGAAACTTAAAGACAAGGTAGTGGTGGTCTTTAATATAGTGTACTTTAATAAAACTTAGTTAACTAAATAAAAGCAGGCAAATAACATTTTATCTATGATTTAGAAAGTAACTGGTGATAAAGAGAATTATTAATGAAGACTCTTGGTTACAATGACAGAAATCCCAACTCAAAATGACTTAAATGCAAAAGGATATATATTGGCCAGGCAGTAGCAGGGTAGTCAGGCAGAGCGGGATCTAGGACTTGTTGACAATAGATTCCCCACCACCCCCACCCTTTTTAAATTTTGTCCTTTTTTTTTCTCTCCTACAGGCAGGTTAGCTTACATTGTCCTTACCTGTAATCCTAAAAGAAAAGAACGTAGGTATCTTTCCTGATAGCAATGGCAAGAAAGCAAAGTCCTGAGGAAGACCCTGTCTGGCTTTGATCGTTTGTTCATCCCTGGACTAGACATGTGACTAGGAGTAGGTAGTACTCTGGCCAGTCCTAGGTCTCTTATGTATCTTTGGAGCAGCTGAACTCCTGAAAGGAAGGGATTCTTGTGAAAGAATCTATGTTTACTACAAGGATGGATAAACTGGTGAAAGGAGAACCAAGAATTGAGAGACCAGTTAAGAGGTGGTTTTGATAACTTGGGTGAGGACTGAAGTGGGTCTGTAATAGATCACTATGAAGAAAGAAAGTTCAGGAGGATTTTAGGTAGAATGCCTACATGTGGGTGACTAATGAGAAATGGGAGATGAAGTAAGGGTAGGCTTCTAGATAATTCTTTGTGTTCTGGGCTGTTGTGTATATGGTGATCCCATTACTATTAATTGACCTGGGAGGTTTAGTAAAAGAACACTTTGGGGAAGTGGACTAGAGATGGTAAATTGATTTTTGACATGCTGAGTCTGAGATAATCTGGAATATGCAGGTAAAATGGCTCATTGTGCATTTGGAAGTTGTATCTGGAGGTTAGGACTGGAAATAAAGACTCGGAAGTTATCACATGTGATGGCTATTACTAGGTATCTAATAGATGAGATTGTCCAGGAAGAGGTTGTAGACAGAAAAGTGGGCTGAAAGAAAATCCTGTATTTAAGTATGGATGGTGGAAGAAAAGCCATGTAGAAGGGGCCAAAAAAGAAGATTTAGAAATATAGGTGAAAATCTTATGGAAGAGAGTTTTAATAAAGATCATTGGTATCCAGTATTGTAGAGTAGTTTGGGAAAAATGAAGATTTTGCAATAAATTACCATGGGTGACCTTAGACCAATTTCAATTGAATGGTGAGTATGGAAGTCAGATTGCAGCAGGATGAAACAAGTAGAAAATGGAAGGGTAACTCGTTAAGGAAGCAGAGTAATTTTGTGTAGGTCAAGACAAGGGATAGAGACAGCAATAGGGGATAAATCAAAGTGATGAAAGAATCAGGATTGATAAAGTTTATAAAAAGATGGAAATAATTTTGAATAAACTTACTGTTTCTTCTGTGACTATAAGCCCCTTCCCAATGACTGCAAAGTCACTGAGGTATGGTACCCGGCATGTAAGAAATGTTTAATAAATGACTACTGAATGAATGAAAGATCAGAGAGGAAACTTGAAGATACAAATATGTTTAAAGGTAAACCAGAAGGAAGTTGGAGGAATTGGTCCTTCTCTTTCTCTCTGAGGTAGAATGCCAAGAAATAGTGCCTCCCCAGCTTGCTTACCTCAGAGCACAACTGTGAGGAAGCAATGTGAGAATAGATGTGAGAGCATTCTTAAACTAGGAAATACTGATACAAATAGAAGGGAATAATACTTTTCATTTCTGGCATCTTAATTTTGAAATCAGGGACTTCAGATCAGATGCTATTTGGTGTTCACCAACTCAGAAATCCCATTTACTTCCTTAACTGCTAATTTAACTTCTCTTAGATTTGTGATTTGTAGGAAGAGCTAGGCTTTGGAGACAGATGGTCCTGGGTTAGGGTCCATTTTTCTCCACTTGTCAGCCATGTGATTTCCAGTGTTTAACTTTTCCAGCTCAGATTTTTATCTGTGAAATTGGGAGTAGAAACTACTTTGCAGGCATGTTGTTACAACTGAGTACACATAAAGTGCATGGAATCATCGTAGGTATTCACATTATCTGGGATGTTTATCCCAGCCCCGTATGAGCAGCCAGCCTTGTTCCATCTTCACATAATATAATGCTAGATAAAAGTACCATCTTATATTGAACCAGATTTTATCTTGATACTTGTTATTATTCATTGATCTAGTTCTTATCTCTAGACCTGTGCAATTTGGTATCTCTTTATAATGACTTCACTTCAAATATTTTAAAAGTGTCATATTCTCCCTGACTCCTTTTCAGACAAAATACCTGCAGCTTCATTGACACTTTTTTTTTTTTTTTTAAAGATTTTATTATTTGTCAGAGAGCACACGCAGGGGGAGCAGCAGGCAGAGGGAGAAGCAGGCTCCCTGGTGAGCAAGGAGCCTGATGCGGAACTTGGTCCCAGGACCCTGGGATCATGACCTGAGCCGAAGGCAAAAGCTTAACTGACTGAGACACACAGGAGTCCCTTCATTGACACTTAACGGTTTTTAGATGAACCATCATCCTGGCTTTGAGTATGTTCTAGTCTCATTACTTTAGATGTGGTTTAACCAGGCGCCTGGGTGGCTCAGTTGGTTAAGCGACTGCCTTCGGCTCAGGTCATGATCCTGGAGTCCCGGGATCGAGTCCCGCATTGGGCTCCCTGCTCGGCAGGGAGTCTGCTTCTCCCTCTAACCCTCCCCCCTCTCATGTACTCTCTCTCTCTCTCTCAAATAAATAAATAAATCTTTAAAAAAAAAAAAAAAGATGTGGTTTAACCTATGTATAGGAAATAGCATACTTTTCCTAGAGGAGAAAAGTGAGATTAATAGGAAATATTTTTTGAGATAAAACTTTCATTTTAATTGGTCAAAATTAAAGTGTAATTTTACTATTTCATATTCTAAAGTATACTCTTGTCAATGGCATTTATAAAGTGATTGCCTTTAGTCTATTTTAAGATAAGGTACTGGTGACTGATTTTTTTTTCCCCTTTTAAAAATAAATCTCTAGAGCTTTCAATATCATCTGGCGCTAGTGTGTTGTGCTCCACTAATAAAGGTAGAAAAAGTAAACTATTGAAATAAAATGCCAAGATTCAATTTTTCAGTGTAATACATAGCATACTTTTGGTTGTCTACTCACCAGTCATTACCCACTTACTTCCTTGCAAGTTTTGTTTGGATGCTCACTCCTCTCCTACATGACTTGGGGAAGTCCTTAATAGTGTAAGCTAATCATAGTAATCCTACTCTGCCTCGTAGTGATTTGTTTAAGAAGAACATAAGAGCCAAGCATGGTCACATGTCAGGAAAAGTCAGCTTAGGTAGCTTCTAGGAAAATCCTTTGTATCTAAAAAGGGAGACACAGCAAGAAACTTCCCTTTCTGCTGGGCAACAGTATGTGCCTGATATGATGCCTTGAAGTATGGCAGGTATCTGTGATTATGAAGGGAATTATCTAAGGTCCATACTGAGTCTGACAGAGAAGACTCAGCTGGAGCCTAGGGTCAGTTAGGTACCTTAGAGCTACCTTAATTTCACTTCTTGTTGTTTATGGTTAGTCTTTGTTTAAGCCAGTTGAGTGTAATGTGCTATTTTATTTCAGTTTAGAATAGCCCTAATGTTAAAGAACAGACATATTTGAAAGTCTGCTATACAAAACAGTAGACACTTTGTGGGAGGCCCATTAAGTTGTAATGAGGAGTCTCATAATTTGAAGATCACATTAGAATCATATTCAGGTCAAAAGCTTCATGGGTATTCTCACATACTAAATGTTCTGATTGTGAACAAAACAGACAAAAACATTTCTGTACTGCAATAACTGATACAGATTTAATTACCCACTTAGTCAAGAATGAGCTAATTAATCAATTCTGACAGGGGCCCCTTCTTTCCATTTAAGAAGTTCAAAATTGACTACATCTAAAGGAATTGACGTTTTACTCTGAAGTAACATTAAGTTATAAGCATGGCTTTTTACAGGTTTATCAAGGGCATGAAAACCTATTTATGCAAAAAAAAAATTCCATGCCTGATACACATTAGAAACACCCTTTCCTTTTTCAACAATAGAAGCTGTTCTATCAAATTTTAGATAGCACTCTTTAATAAAGGGAGCTGAAGAATATGAAAAATGTTCTAACTATCTGAGTCATCACTTGGACTTTAAAATAGTTACAAGTTTCAGTATTTTTGTCTCCACCCTTCTATAGTTTAGAAAGATGTGAATCATTTTCTTTAGTATTTCCCAAATGATAGCTACTTTCAAAGGGAAGTGGTGTATGTGGTCCCAATTTGTGTGTGAAATAACTAGTGTACACTTCAGTTACTGATTTTACTGCACTTTGTGGGATTCCCTTGGACGTCCAAAGTAATTATTGCTTATAAAGGTAAACATTGGGTAACCATAGCAACTTATTTTTAAATTGAAAAATTTCCCCAGTTTTTAAAGTGCAGTAACTTGATATTACATTTATCCCAGTGTCACCACATTGTGGAAACCAGAATGAATTGCAAATAACCTTTCCTCAGTTTTTTTTAAAGAGCAGAAGCTCAGCCAGTTTAAAAATTTTACATTCTAATTTGTAATACTGGACCTAAGTTGTCTTTGATACAGTTGCTGAGAGATAATTAAGTACATAAATAATAATGTTAAATTATATTTCAGAGAATGTTGTATTTATCCTGGGCCTGGTAGGACATAAGTCATATGCCAGAGATTCTGCTAATTAACATAAATCCCGACAAAAACTATACTAATAAGAGACAGATCACATAGGATATTTAAAAGTAATGCAGTTTAAATAACTACTTCAGTCTGGCCTTCAGTTCAGTCTAAATGATGAATACTTTTGCTTAATTTCAAACTACTTCTCGAGGTAATCAAAATTATGAAGAAAATAATCCAACTTTTTTTTTTTTTGTTTTAAGATTTTATTTATTTATTTGACAGAGAGAGATAGCGAGAGCAGGAACACAAGCAGGGGGAGTGGGAGAGGGAGAAGCAGGCTTCCTGCCGAGCAGGGAGCCCGATGTGGGATTCGATCCCAGGACCCTGGGATCATGACCTGAGCCGTAGGCAGACGCTTAACGACTGAGCCACCCAGGCGCCCGAAAATAATCCAACTTTTAAAAATATTGCTTAAATGTAGTACTACGTACTTGACAATAGAATGTTTTCCTCCCCTTTTCCCCTTAGTTTTGGCATATTGGGTGTATTTTGGAAAATTACCTATATTGTTACATTTGGCTTGTTAAATTTTTTTGCTTGCATACTTTTTGAAGGAAATAATTATTTCTTTTAAGACTCTAAAAACAGTCATTTAAATGTTGATTTAGACCTTAAGTTATCATATATAACTCTTGAATCTATACTCCTTCCAGGAAGCCCATTCCATCCCTTAACTGAAATTCTGTGTTTTCTTAAGTACATGCTTCTCCAGAGGTCACATGTATTGTTCCTTTGTTCATAGCCAGTGTATCTTGGGAATGCGTGTGTGTGTGTGTGTGTGTGTGTGTGTGTGTGTGTAGGAAGGAGAGGAGTAGAGTCAGCATTTTTCTAGTCATCCACTATAGCTATTAAAATGTTACTAGTCTAATAACTATAAAAAATCTTCCTTCTTTTGAGGCACCTGCCATCTGGCTAGGTGACTCTTCTTGTTTGTTGCTATTGTCTGTCGAATCTCACTCCGCAGTTCTACATCTGGATCAGAGTTTTATCAGTCATCTACATAATTTCATTTCTTTGTAGATGACATTTTATATATCATACTTCACAGTGTCACAGCTTCCATACCAGTAATCCTCTCCACTTGACTCTAACCACATACTCCAATAACCACATCCCACAATTTGTTTCTTGTACTACCCTCACTTCTGTATTTTTGTTATTATCCAGCCTAGACCCCATGACCCATTACTTTCAACTGCTACACACTCACACTTACTCCTTTTCAACTTTATACTTTCTCTTCTACTTACCTTACTCACATCAACCCTTCCTTCCTGTTTCAGAAGACAAAGATTTCTTCATAACTTAAGGTAACTTTCCACCTCCATACTAGAACTCCCTTTTTTCTGCATCTGTGAGATCTTCCTTCCTCAATTCTTTTTTTTTTTCAGTTATTCCCCTTTTTTAATCTTTTTTTTTTTAGATTTTTTCAGCATTACATTTTAAAAATTTTTTTATTTAAATTCAATTAATTAACATATAATGTATTATTAGTTTCAGAGGTAGAGTTCAGTGATTTATCAGTCTTATATAACACCCAGTGCTTATTACATCATATGTTGTCCTTAATGTCCATCATGCAGTTTCCCCTTTTTGGTGATACTAAGTCTTCTAATTCATGAACACAGGATATATTTCCATTTATTTATGTCATTTTAATTTCTTTCCTTTATGTTTTGTAATTTTTTTTTTTTAAGATTTTTTATTTATTTGACAGAGCACAAGCAGAGGGAGAGAGAGGGAGAAGCAGGTTCCCTGCTGAGCAAGGAGCCCGATGTGGGACTCGATCCCAGGATCCTGGGATCATGACCTGGGCCGAAGGCAGCCACTTAACCGACTGAGCCACCCAGGCGTCCCTATGTTTTGTAATTTTTTAATGTACAAGTCTTTTACCTCCTTAGTTAAGTTTATTACTAAGTATTTTATTGTTTATGATGCTATTGTAAATGAGGTTATTTCTTGAATTTCCTTTTCAAATAGTTTATTTTTAGTGTATAGAAATGCAGGTGATTTGGTTGATTTTTGTATCCTGCACCTTTACTGAATTAATTAATTCTAAGATTTTTTTTGTGGAGTCTTAAGGGTTTTTTGTATATAATAAGATCATGTCTTCACATTTTTTACTTCTTTCTTTCTGATTTGTATGTCATTTATTTCTTTTCCTTGCCTAATCTGGCTAGGAAATCTAGTACTTTATTAAATGGAAGTAGTGAGAGTGAACATCTTGGCCATATTCCTGATCTTAGAGGAAAAGCTTTCAGTTTTTCATCACTGAATGTGTGGGCTTTTCATATATGGCCTGTATAATTTCCTTCTATTGCTAGTTTGTTGCAAGTTTTTATCATGAAAGGGTGTTGAATTTTTTCAAACTGTCTTTCTTTATCTATTGAGATGATCATGGTGTGTGTGTGTGTTTTACCCTTTATTCTGTTAATGTCACGTGTTACGTTAATTGATTTTTGTGTAATGAACCATGGTTGCATGTCAGGCATAAGTCCCATTTTGCCATGGTGTATGATCCTTTTACTTATTTATTTTTTAAGATTTTATTATTTGAGAGAGAGAGCACGAGCAAGGGGAGGGGCAGAAGGAGAAGCATGCTCCCTGCTGAGCAGGGAGCCTGCTGTGGGGCTCCATCCCAGGACCCTGGGATGTTGACCTGTGCCGAAGGCAGACGCTTAACTGACTGAGCCACCCAGGCACTCCACGTATGATACTTTTAATGTACTGTTGAATTTGGTTTGCTAGTATTTTGTTGACAATTTTTATATTTGTGTTCATCAGGAATTCTATGTTCACTTGTAATTTTTTTTTTTTTTTTGGTAGTGTCTTTGGTTTTGGTATCAGGGTAATGCCGGCCCATAAAATTAGTTTAGAAGTGTTCCTTCCTCTTCCGTCTTTTTTGGAAGAGTTTGAGAAGGATTGGCATTAATTTTTTTAAATGTTTAGTAGAATTTACCAGTACAGCCATCTGGTCCTGGGCTTTTCTTTGTTGGAGATTTTTGATACTGATTCAGTCTTTTTCTATTCACGATTTAGTCTTTGGTAGGTTGTATGTTTCTAGGAATTTATCCATTTATTCTAGGTTGCTCAGTTGCTTGGCATTATAATTGTTCACAATAGTCTCTTATCCTCCCTCCTTCCCCCTTCACACAACTCCCCCCTTCCCGTGACATCAGTTATGTCTCCTTTTTCATTTTATATTTCATTTGAGTTCTCTGTTTTTATTGGTATAGCTAAAGTTTTGTCAGTTTAATATTTTCAAACAACCGACTCAGTTTTGTTGATTTTTTTTTTTCTATTCTATTTTCTTAAGTTTTGCTTTAATCTATGTTATTTTCTTCCTTATGCTAACTTCGGGCTTAGCTTGTTCTTTTTCTGACTCCTTGAGGTGTAAAGTTAGGTTATTTGAGATCTTTCTTTTTTAATATAGATGTTTATCATAATGAACTTCCCTCTTAGTACTGCTTTTGCTATATCCCATAAGTTTTGGTCTGTTGTCTTTTCATTTTTGTCTCAAGATACTGAGATATTTCTAATTTCCCTTTTGATTCCTTCTTTGATCCATTGGTTGTTCAAGATTGTGTTGTTTTATTTCCATATATTTATTACTTTTCCAATATTCCTTTTGCTGTGGATTACTAGTTTTATTCTGTTTTGGTCAGAAAAAATATATGATTTCACTCTTAAATTTGTTAAAATTTGCTTTGTGACCTAAGATGTCATCTCTCCTGAAGAATGTTCTAGGTGTGCTTGAGGACAGTGTATATTCTGCTACTGTTGGGTGGAATGTTCTGTATGTTTCTGTTAGGTCTTTTTGGTCTATAGTGTTCAAGCCCACTGTTCCTTGTTGATTACCTGTTTGGATGTTCTGTCCATTACTTAAAGTGGGATATTAAAGTCTACTACTATTATTAATATGTTGTTGTCAAGTTCTCCTTTCAGTTTGTCAGTGTTTGCTTCATACATTTAGATGCTCTGATGTTGGGTGTGTGTATATTTATAATTGTTACATCTCCCTAGTTTTGTCCTTATATAATGTCCTTTGCCTCACATGAAAATTTTTGACTTAAGGTCTATTTTGTCTGATATAAGTTTAGCCGCCCTGCTCTTTTTTTGTTAACATTTGCATGGAATATCTTTTCCATCCCTTCACTTCCAGCCTACATGTGCCCTTAAGTCTAAAGTGAGTCTCTTATTGGGACACCTGGGTGGCTCAGTCAGTTAAGTGTCTGCCTTCAGCTCAGGTCATGATCCCTCCTGGGATTGAGTCCTGCATTGGGCTCCTTGCTCAGCAGGGAGACTGCTTCTCCCTCTGCCTCTGCTCCCCCTGCTTGTGCTCTCTTACCGACCAATAAATAAATAAAATCTTAAAGTGTGTCTCTTGTAGACAGCATATAGTTGGATCTTGGTATTTTTTTTTTTAATCCATTCAGTCATTCTGTGTGTCTTTTGATTGGTTCTTTTTTGAAAATCAAATTCTTTAGTCTTTAACATGTTTATCTTGATCATTGCCTTTTCTTCTGTAACCTTTTTGGGTTAAATATTGCCTAGTTTATTATTTTCTCAGGGTCACATTTATTGAAGAAATCTAATCTATGGTCGCTGCCACTACTTTTGGTGCCTTCTTTTCATGGTCAACCTATTTTTCTCAGAAAAGAGACAAAGTTATAAAATGCTAGAACTGAAAACAGCTGTAAAAATCATTTAATCACTTTCACTTCAACAGTAAAATGAAGGTGCCAAGAGAAATGAAGTAATGTGCTGACAGCTAGTCAACTTTTGTTAACTTCAACTTACGAATTCTGTATGGAACCTTAATATATGTGAAGAGGCCTCTGAATACTGAAGAAAATGGCACCTATAAAGTTGATGTCCTTTTGTTTCATAGGAAAATAATGTTGTTGCCCTCATACCAGGGTTAATAGCGTGATTAAATTAGAGAGATGTGTGTGTTTTCAGGGAAGAAACAAAAGGTAAAAGAAAGACAGCTAATGAGCTGCTATTCAAGTTATGACAGAAATATTTAGGAAAAGTCAACTAAGGCCGCTAGCTCCTGTTGTGGCTGTTACTGTGGAACAGTCTAGCAATGTGTATTCATATTACTGACTCTGAGCCATCATAAAAATCTAAGCTACGTTCTTTTCCTTAAGACAGTAATGTAGGTAGCATGTCTTAGGTTTCTTTCTAGAACAGTTAAACTTTTAAAAAGATAGTCTTTATAGGTCTAAACCGGTGTTGTGTAATGATCCTCACTAGCCAGATATATATGGCTGGCTAATGTTACTGAGGAACTGAATTGTTGATTTAGTTTTATCTAAATTCTAAAAATACTTGATTTAGTTATTGGAACTTTAAAATATGTTTGCCACAATTCGAGCACATGTATTAACATCCTCAACTGTAAATTTCTTGAGATCTAAATACAAATCCACTATCTCTAATGAAAATTTAATGTTCACATTGAGATATGTTTTAAGTATAAAATACAAATAAAATTTGAAGACAATAAAAGAATGTAAAATATCCATTAACTCTATATTGACTACAAGCTGAAATAATAATATTTGGGATATATTTGATTACGTAAAATATTGTATTAATTTTACCTGTTTGTTTCACCATTTTAAAGTGTGTTTACTAGAAAATTTTAAGTTACTTATGTGGCTTGTTTTTCATTTCTGTTGTATGGCACTTGTCTGCACTTTGGGTAACTAAACTATTCTGTCATTATAAATAGTTTTAATGTTAAACCTAATAAATAAATAAAATGGTTTCAACCATTTTCTGAGAAATGTGATCATCAAGAGGAAGTTTTGATATTAGATGTTCTAACTAGTTGACCATTGGTGTGAGAAAGCACTCTTTCAATAAATCAGAGGAAAGAGTAGCAGCATTGAAGATTATGGATAGCTTTATAAAAGCGATCATTTTTTAAGAGAATGGACAATTAGAAGATATCTTTATATACCAATTACAATTAATAAATTCATATGCTGTACTCTTACCAATGACTTAATTAGTAGCAGGTTTGTCTTGTATGTCTTACTTAGGTCTTCTGTATATACTGCCTTTTACTATCCTTTGTGTTCTTACCTTGTACTGGATAGTTTTTCTTGTGTACCTCATTTAGGCTACGTAAGGTCTTTTTTTCCATCTGCTTTACTGAGGTATAATTGACAAGTAAAAATTGTATTATTTAAGGTGTACAATGTGATGATTTGAAGTACATATCCATTGTGAAATGATTACTGCTATCAAGCTAAACGTGTGTTAATTAACACATCCGTCACCTCTCATAGTTACCTTTTTTTTCTTTTGTGGTAAGAACATAATATCTAGTCTCAGCAGATTTAAAGTATATAGTTCAGTATTGTTAACTGTAGCCATCGTGCTGTGTGGTATAGATGCCCAAAAGTTACTATTCTTAAAACTGAAAGTTTGTACCCTCTGACCAAAGTCTTCCCATTTCCCTTCCCTCCTACCCCCATGCCCCTGGCAATCCCCATTCTACTCTGCTTCTATGCATTCAATTTTTTAGATTCCACATGTAAGTGGAATAATACAGTATTTGTCTTTTTGTGTCTGGCTTATTTATGCTTATTTTATTAACATAAATGTCCTCCAGGTTCATCCATGTTGTTGGAAATGGCAGGATCCTTCATTTTTATGACTGAATAATACTCCATTTTATATACATATAGCATATTTTTTTTTATCCATTCATCTGTTGACAAACAGGTTGTTTCTATTTCTTGTCTTTGTTAATGTTGCAATGAACCTGGAAGTGTAGACGGCTCTTCGAGATATTGATTTGATTTTCTTTGGATATATACCCAGAAGTGAGATTGCAGGATCCTCTGGTAGTTTTATATTTAACTTTTTGAGGAATCTTCATACTGTTTTCCATGATGGCTGTACCAATTTACATTCAACCAAGAGTGTACAAGCATTCTCTTTGCTCCACATCTTCGCCAACATGTTCTCTCTCTTCTTTTTGATATTATTAGTCGTCCTATTAGGTGTGAGGTGAAAACTCATTGTGATTTTGCTTTGCATTTCCCTAATGTTTAGTGAGTAGAGCACCTTTTCATGTACCTGTGGCCAATTGTATGTCTTTTCTAGAAAAATATTTATTTAGGTCCTTTGTCTGTTTTTAAAAATCAGGTTATTTGGGTGTTTTTTGTTTGTTTTTGTTTTTTTTGCTATCGAGTTATGTCAGTTCCTTATATATTTTGGATATTAATCTGTTATTGGATATATATGGATTACAGATATTTTCTCCCATTCCATAGGTTGTCTTTTCATTTTGTTGATACTTTCCTTTGCTGTGCAGAAGCTTTTTAGTTTGATATAGTCCCACGTGTTTCTGTTTGCCTTTGTTGCCTGTGTTTTTGGTGTAATATCCAAAAAATCCTTAGGTTGCATAAGGTCTTTGAAGATGGAGATGATATATGACATTTCATAATTTCTTGGTGTGTGTATAGTAGAGTGGAAATATTAATATGAAATATTTGTTGAATCAGTTGCTTTTATAATTTTGAATGTTTTACAAATGAGCTATTCTTGCCAAAAGGTTTTTAGATTATTTTAGTGTACTGAATTTTGAGTGGGATGGAACAAATCTCACCATCCTTTAGAAACTTTTTTATACTCAGAATTAGGTTCAGGATTGTTAACATTTCATTTTCAAATCATGAGAGTAGATGTCAGGATACAGATTTTGGACTAAGATTTGGAACTGATGTAGAGCCTGAAGGGTCCTTGGATATGATGCAACAAGTCATATTACTCATTAAATTAGGAAACTGAAGAAGGCCTAGATTGCTTAAGCTCCCGTAAGCACTTGTTGCTTATGTAAAAAACCTGGGAGTTGTTTGTGATTACCATCTTCTCCCTCACCCCTACAGCCTATCTACTAGTATGTCATATAATCCTGTTCCTAAAATATATCTCAGTCTCTGCATTTACATCCTCAACATCCTAGTTCAAATTACCTACTTTTTGGATTATTGCAGCAGTCTCCTAACTAGTCCTTTGGCTTCCATTCTTCTCCTCAAATTCGTTCTCTACACTGAAGCCACATGATCTTTGTAAAGCAAATCATGATGATTGTCTTGCTTAAAAATTTCTAATGACTTTTCAATCACTTAGAAAATATAAACTTTATATTGGCTTACAAAGCCCTGTATAGTCTTGAGTTTACCTGTTTCTCCCAACTACATCTGTTACTGTTACTCATGGTTGTTTGCTGCAGCCACATGGACCTTCCTCTAGTTTTTTCCCCTCCAAGAAATCTTTTCCTTCTACAGTTTATCGCAGTTTGCAATTATATAATATTTATTTGTATGTAAGCTCCGTTAGAGTAAGGATTGATTGTTTATTCATAATTTTGTTTCCTTAGCATAACAGAAAGCCTGGCACATAGTAGATGATGAATAAATATAGATGAACGGATGAGTCATTGACTGACTGGGTGTTACTGAGCCTCCACTTCCCATATATAACTTGGGTAGTAGTACCCACAAGAAGTGATGAGGATTCAGTGAGAATATTTTTTTTAAGATTTTATTTATTTATTGAGAGAGAGCAGGAGTAGGGCCAGAAGGAGAGAGAATTTCAGGCAGACTCGATGCTGAGCACAGAGCCCCATGCAGGTCTCGATCCCATGACTCTGAGGTCATGACCCGAGCTGAAAGCAAGAGTCAGATGCCTAACCAACTGAGCCACCCAGGCACCCCACAGTGAGACTATTTGTGATAAATATTTGTCTCCTTCTCCCTCCACTGATTTTTCTTTACTTACCCAGTGCAATATAGCAGATTCATTCTTTGAGCTGTTTTCTGCTTATTGTTTCTGTGTAGTTTGTTGCAATTAATGTTTA
Organism: Leptonychotes weddellii; assembly: GCF_054177405.1. NCBI lineage: Eukaryota > Metazoa > Chordata > Mammalia > Carnivora > Phocidae > Leptonychotes > Leptonychotes weddellii. The sequence continues at coordinate 74,384,915 of NC_138369.1, forward strand.
TAATTCATTTTATTTATTGAAAATTTATACTGTACTAAAATGTGGATCACTGATTGATGACTGAAGGAAGAGTAAGGTTATCATTTAGTGTTAGCTTCAGCTCTGAGTAAAAGAGACTCAAAATCACATTGACTTAAACAAGGTAGAAGTTCTGTTTCTTTGTAACACAAGAGTTGGGAAATGGGCAGTCTAGGGCTTTTATGGAAGTTCTGTCCCACAGAGTCCTCAAGGAACCCAGATCTCCTCTAGCCTACTCTTCCACCACCCTAGATTCTGGTCCTTGTTTGGTTTAAGATAGTGGTGAGTCATCCATGTTCCAGGAAGCAGGGTGGATATACCATTTGTCCTTGTAGGAATAGGAAGTTTTCTGGAAACCACATAACACCTCTACTTAAAATGCTGGCCAGAACTTTGTCTTGTGGCTCCCAGCTACAAGGGAGGCTGGGAAGTATAGGCTTTGTTCTGTGAGGCTCTGAACTTACCTAAAAATTAAATGTTCTAGTTGAATGGAAGATGGGAAGAATAGATGCAGAATATGGATAGGTCTTTATAAAGAACACTTCAGAGTAATAATAGGTAATATATCTTAACAATGTGTAGTATATGATAATATTAATAATGGAAGGGTTAACAATTTGTTATTAACATTATAACATACCAGTGGGATCAAACCACTTGAGATCATTGGATAACAGTGGTTGTCTGCCGGAGTCCAGCTCCAGCCGGGGTGGGTCTCTCGTAGGAAAGGA
>NC_138369.1:74385763-74411376 GCF_054177405.1 Leptonychotes weddellii
GCTTTCGCTAAAACTAAAAAACAGTACACAAAGGGAAAGGTGCTAGGCAGAGCGTGACTGTCTTGTTATTTTGTTCTATAGAAACTAATTCTTTGTGGAATTAGTTTCATTATGATTGCTTAGATAGGCGTAACTTAAGATGAGTAGTCACTTTATCATGAAACCCCAGAAATATTCCCACAATTATAAAGATTGCCGTAAATAAAATGAAAAAGAATAGCAGGAGCCAGCCCAGAAATATTCCCACAATTATAAAGATTGCCACAAACAAAATGAAAGAGAATAGCAGGAGCCAGCTTTGGAATCTCCTGTTTTCAGGATCGTCCCCCATACTTGGACTTTGTCAAACAGCATGAGTAGCTTGACTCGCGCCAGTTGTCAGCCATTTTTGGAAGTATGGTGGGTAACATTTAAAAAAATAGCCTAGTTTGTAAATACATTATGTGCAGAGAATTAATTTGCATGTGTTATAAGGATTTTGAATTCATCATTTTTAAATAGTCATTTTTCGGTGGCTGTACTAAGAACAGGGAAATCTGACCAATAACGTAAAGAACAGCTATTTACATGTGGCTCTCCAGTTTTCCCAACACCATTTGTTGAAAAGAGTGTCTTTTTTCCATTGGACATTCTTTCCTGCTTTGTCGAAGATTAGTTGACCATAGAGTTGAGGGTCCATTTCTGGGCTCTCTGTTCTGTTCCATTGATCTATGTGTCTGTTTTTGTGCCAGTACCATACTGTCTTGATGATGACAGCTTTGTAATAGAGCTGGAAGTCCGGAATTGTGATGCCGCCAGCTTTGCTTTTCTTTTTCAACATTCCTCTGGCTATTCGGGGTCTTTTCTGGTTCCATACAGATTTAGGATTATTTGTTCCATTTCTTTGAGAAAAGTTGATGGTATTTTGATAGGGACTAACATAACATAATAAAATGAAATTTTAAAAAAAAAGAACAGTTATTTAAAAAAATTTTTTCCCTTCCTCTCCTTCTGCCCCATTTTCTTTTAAATCTGTTCATAGAACTTTTTCTAAAGTAGGCAGATAAAGCCTAGCTCAAGAAGATTGTTCAGGATTCTTGAACTATGAGAAATGTTTCTGAAATGTGGTTTAAACCTACTTCCTTAACATATTTCACCACAGGCTTTTTATTTTTTAATACTCAGAGGCTAGCTTGGTACAGAGTAGCCACTTCATACACCCTGAGTAAAATTCCTTTTCTATGATAATCAATATGGAAGTCACAGATCAATATTGGAGGAGCACCGATAAGATGAGCTTTGGATTGAATCTCTATACAGAAAGAAAAAACCATTTGTGTCAGAAAAAGAAATTCTGGTGTAACAAAATTAGGAACCTAAAAAAAAAAAAAAATCTTTCAGGACATTAAATATCTTACCATTAAAAGTTTAAACCAGCTTTACTGTTACATGATTTGTGAAAAGTAGGAATAAGCTGTTGATAGAATACATTTTAGCATGAAGAATGGAAGGATTATGAAGTTGTCAGAGTTTAAATTTGTTGGCTTATTAAAAATTTAATCTAGGGGCGCCTGGGTGGCTCAGTCGTTAAGCGTCTGCCTTCGGCTCAGGTCATGATCCCAGGGTCTTGGGATCGAGCCCCGCATCGGGCTCCCTGCTCTGCGGGAAGCCTGCTTCTCTCTCTCCCACTCCCCCTGCTTGTGTTCCCTCTCTCGCTGTGTCAATCTCTGTCAAATAAATAAATAAAATCTTTAAAAATAAATAAAAAATAAATAAATAATAAATAAATAAAAATTTAATCTAATTTGACCTAAAAAGTAAGTGCCTCAAGAAAAAAAACCACATCCCTTTGCCATTGTTCAACTGAAAAAAAAATTATTGAACTTAAGTTTGCACAATCTTTGTCAATAATTTTTCATCATAAATAACTTTGTACATTCCTAATTTCTTAAATAGTTCTTGACCTGTCTCCTTTTCCTTTAAGATAAGAGTTCCTTGAGATTAAGGGCCTGTCTTATTTAGTAGAAGGTGTAAAACAGTGCCATATGGTGCTGTTAGCTTAAATAATAAAAAATAGTGAAGTATTTATCTCTGTTTTTTTCATGTTTTTTATTGTATAGGATATCATGGGCCAGTAATTTTTACCCTTTCTCTTCCCTTAGACTGTAAAATACAGTGAATGTGGAAGAATAGTAAAACCCCTAGTCCTACTTGTTGCCTTAATTTACTGCTTCCTCTCCTCAGTAACGCTTAGTTTGGTTACTGGAGTGTTATGACAAACTTCTAGCAGTCTCTTAAGAGGCCTGAAAAGGGGGCGGTGGGTGGAGTATGGGGAGTTGTACTTAAGCAACTGAATTTCAATTTCCAGACACCAGTCTGAATCACCTCGCCAATAGGGGGAGAAACTACTGCCCTGACAGGGGATATCATTCTATTACCTTAAATATCAATAATAATAAGACTGTCTTCATTTTATTTCAAAGTAAATTATGTTAATGTCCTTTAATAGATGTTGAAATGAGACACGGAGAGGTTAAGTAACTTGCTCAAGGTCATACTTAGGTTTGTTAGTAGGAAGTTAGATTAGAACACAGGCAATTTGGCTACAAAGCCTACGTTCTCAGTCTCGGTGCTATTACTGTATTTCTCCTAGATAAAAATATCTGGAGATGATTATTCTTATAAGTGTAAAGAAATTTGGACTCAAGGAATTTGCCTTGCCCAAGGACACAGCTAATCAATAATGGAATCAGAATTTGAATTACAGGTAGGCTGATTCCTGAGGCCTTAATTTTAGCTGTCATCCTATATCATTGTTTTATATTCTGTCAACTTCTGCATGTTAAGTTACTTACCTACTAGAGGTATGAAACTCATTTTACTGCACTTTAATGCCTGTTGTGTTTTCTGATTAAAGTATGTGTGTGTGTATATATAATATATATACTCTTTTTAAAAATTTTTTATTTATTTTAGAGAGAACGCATGAGTGGGAAGGGCAGAGGGAGAGGGAGAGAGACTCTCAAGCAGACTCCAGGCTGAGTGTGAGCTGTCGTGAGGTGAGGCTTGATCTCAGGACCCTGAGATCATGACCTGAGCTGAAACCAAGAGCCAGAACCTTAACTGACTGTACCTCCCAGGCACCCCTTAATATATACATATTCATATATACATATGAATTCCCTGTTGTCTTTTTTTTTTTTTTCAGGTCCCTGTTGTCTTTTATAATTTTGCCACGCAATTTCCAGAGTCTTGTGACATAATGGGATTCTTTTCAATGAAATTGTTTGTAAGTGGAAGAAAGTGGAAGGGAAGTAATTGTGTGCACACGGTGTATATAAAAACATAGTCCCTGCCTTCAAGGAGCTTGTGCTCTGGCCAGGAAAGACCTAAGTATGGAAGTTGACATAGAAAAAGAGACAGGATGTACCTGTTTAAGTAGGTGAATTTATATACTGGATACTTTGGAACAAGTTAAAGTTGTCTATATAAAAAGAGCTTTTTGTTTGGGGTGGGGGGAAAAAAAAAAAAACCCTGAAGATAGAATATAGGATACTGTTACCAAAGTGGTTTCATTTTCACATGTTTCACATATCAAGATGAGATTTTTGATTTAGCCATGTGGAGATAGTTAACATCATTTTGTATGTCAAAATATTTGCAGATCTTTAATTTGGTGTAAAACCATTTTATATTTTATGTGTTTTAAAATACAACTATGAATTGTTAGCATATTTTAGTATCTTGATAAAATTATATTAGGATTACAGGTTTTTCATAGATTGACATTTAATGGTTTTTGTTCTTAAATTCTGGCATTCTTACATTATCTATATCATGCTGGGTTTTTTTTTTTTTATGTTTTGGTAAATAAATTGGCTTAAACACATGTGATAACAGTAGCCCTGAAATACCCATTTAAAAATAACTTGTTTAGGAATATTATGGCAGTAAATAGTATATTCCTTTGTTACCTAAACTTTTCACAACCATTATAGATTACCAGTCTTTTAAGATTACTCTTACAGTCTAGGTTGCAAAGATCTTGAGAGAGATCTTGAAAGAGAGTGGAAGGGTGGGGGTACATGTACTAGTGTGTACACTCAGTGGAAGCAGAATAGATTCAAAAGAGCAGTGTGTTTGGAATTAGGCACAACTTTACTAATTTATATGCCTTTGGATAAAATACTTAATTTTTGTGTCTGTTTTTTTCCTCTTAATTATATGGAAACATAAGGTTATTGTATTAAATTAGAATGTACAGTACTTAGTGCATCATAAATGTTCAAAAATAGCTATTATGTTTATGAATAAAAATGCTAGTTGATAGGAGAAAGAACAAAGATTGAAGGGAAACCACGGTATTTTCTTCGTAATTTTTTGTTGGGAAATATCTGACTTGTTTATTAGTAAATAGAGAAAGAAGAGGAAACCCAACTATAAATTGGTTGCCTTTGATACTTAATTTGTAGCTTTGGGGAAATTAATTTTATACAGAAAGGAGAATCTTTGCTTTCTTTATGTTACCGTGTGCCTTTTTTGACATATAGAAAGAAAATTAATGCTAAGGACTTTAAACAATAGTTTCATGAAGCTGTTTAAAAGATTTTAAGGCTTTATTCCATTTCTAGATGGGAAGGTAGAATTATTTAATTTCTTCAGTGAAATTCAGATGATCCAAAGAAGTTTCAAGCTAGGATTTTTACATTTTTATTTTTTCCCTTTAAATATATGACCTGATAGATTAAATTCAACAACCTAGAAATTGTTAGTAAATCTTAAATTTCTTTGTTTGAACTTTTTGCATTTTTGAAAATAAATATATCTGGTTTATTAAAAAATGATCTTGGTAAAAAAGAATAAAGTCTTAGATTTGTGTTTTTATGTTCTCATAAATATTTCTCCATCTCTTTTATGGGCTCACTGCAGACATTCTTAATTGCAGCTGTCATTATAGGGTTAAACATTTGCTATATTGTAACATACGAAAGCAGTTAAGCTGTTTGGAATTGTTTACTTGCTAAAACCAGTGTTAGTCAGCAGAGGCAGTACACCAGATTTCCTTGTGGCTTTTAGTGGAAAATGTTAAAAGCGCACTCATTTTTCAGTTATAGAATTTTTCAGTTTGATCTGGATTAGTCACAGAACTGGCATGAACCTTCTAATTGTGAAGGCTGTCCAAATGCACTATTTTTTTCTCCTGCTAGAGGAAGTTACATCCCGAGCAGTAGCTCAGATCTCTGGTAAGTGTAACATGTGAGCATTACTAGGCATTTCATCCTGCGGTTCTGCAGTCTTTGCTCTTCAGTGTGTTGCTCAGTTGGAATGCTTCTGTGGGGCTGATCCTGAGGTTCCGTAGATATTTTTTAAGGACCTACTCATTGGAGGTATTAGTGGCATTTTGCAAGATCATCTGAGGAACGGGGAAGCATCTGAAATCTACTGAAAAGGGTAACTGTAGCGGTTTTTACAGTGGAAGGAAACTACTGGCACAGAGCAGATGATTGAATAAAGTAGTTGGCTCAAAGAAGATGCACAGTCTGCTGTTTTTTCCTGTGAATGAAGACTATTTAATGGAAGCTGTATTCATGTGGAGATCAAAGGAAACACTGGAATGATAAACTACTGGGCTTTTTTCTCTTTTTTTAAAATGAAAAGCCTGAAGCAGTAATTTGAGCTCAAATGCCTTCTAATTCCTTCGCAGCCTGCCTGTTCCATTAGGATCCTCTGCTAACACTCTTTCTGCCTGGTGCTGTGCCCTTTTGCTGGAGCAGCCACAGACAACTGCCTGATGGAGAAAGAATGAACGCTCTGCCTTGCTTATGCTATTGATGGGAATAAAGCTATCTGTGTTTCTTCTATTACATGGGATATCTGGATTAATCAAGCTGTATTCTAGTACCAAGAGTCCTATTGTCTCTTGTGGTCTGACTCATCGCATGTAAATGTACTGCAGCTTTGCTATTAATGCAGAGTGTTGTTTTGTTTTGTTTTCTTTCCCAAACACAGAAAGAATTGTCAACCTCTGAGCTTTATTTTAAGAATTTGTGCTGAGCTCTAGATATTTTTTTTTTCTGGATAATATCTGTATTAAACCAGAAGCTGAAGAAATGAAGACAAGTTAGAAGTGGAAACAAAATAGTGAGATTTTTTTTTTTTTTAATTACAAGGAAGTCAGCTACTGGTAACTATATGACCTTGCAGGCAAGAGTGGGTATAGCTGTAATCATCTCTGTCACAGTAATTGTTTCTCATTTCATTTTGTATTGCGTGGTGTTGTTGCCCCAAACAATGATCTTTTTATGCAAGTAAATTTCTGTGAGACAGAGAGCAATATGACTATTTTGGTAGGGGAAAAATATTTTTAAATGAGCTTGTACTGGACTCTGTTTTAGTAATTGACATGTTGATGTGAAATTTCTTTTGAGTATTATAGTAACCCAACAGAAGATAATAGAATTTTGTTATTTTTAGGAAGTTATGTTATGTAGTCATAATTTTAAACTTCAGTTTTTCTGATAGTACTTATTAACTTTAAAAAACCAGCTGCGCTGTTCAGAGAATGATCCTAAGTGTTGTACAGAAGAGGAGAAACTACTTGTGCTCTTCCAACTGTGACTTTTATCACATAGCTTGGGATTTAGTATTTTAAAAGAGCGAATGAGTCGAGTGTGTATTGTTGTTTTGGAGGAGGTAGAAGATGAATCTCCTGCCTTCATTTCTAAATTGCCACAGGAAAATAAATCCCTACATTCACCACCTTCTGGAAGTGTATTGGTAAGATATGAGAGTTTATGTTTACTGTCTTCTGAACTAGTAGGGTAAATTTTATCTTTTAAGAATAAACATAAGTTGGTTTCCACTAGTTTCATTAAAAACCCAAATAAAGCAATATAGGTATGTAAATGTGATATAGTATTACTCGGGTATAAAATGCACACATTTCTGATTTTTACTACTTTAAGATGTTTAGATAACCCATTTCAGACTTTACTTGCTATCTCTTACTCTCTTAAAAAGACTTGTTTTAAAAAAATTGAGAATCGTAGTTCTGGCAACCACATTTCTGTTTTCATTTTGTGGTTTTAAAAACTGCTGTAACAAGAATGAGGAACTGTATGTTTTAGGAAAGCTATGGCTAGAAATACCTAGGCACAGCCTTTTCTGTAATGAATTTTATGTATTTACACATAGCACTTTTATATGAAAAAGAATCAGACTTCATCCTTAACCTTACTTTTAATGTTGTTGTCAATTGGTTTCTTGTTTGACTAGTATAATATGATACCTTATCAGAGAGGCTGTGTTGTTAAGAAATTGTTATATTTAGATACACGTGTTTGCCTCTTCGTGTTTTTCAGGTATATGGTATTTTTTGGTCTTTGAATAGTAGTGATTTTCATCAATTGCCAGATTTTCTTCCTTGGATTTCTATCTGTATAACGTGTAATGCTAACCCATGCAAGTTACTTAATGCCCCAAAGGAACTTTTCAAAAAGGCCTACTACCTTCATGGGCCTCAGTGTGGCCTAGGAATGGCTTGTTTGACAAGTTATGTTCCACAAGTAGATGTTGAGATGTCACACTTGTATTTGGAAGAGACTTTGTTTTTATCATATATATACACACATGTATAAACAAAAGACTTCTACCCACACAAAATAAAGTTTGATTGTGTTTACTATCTACCTAATTTTGGTCATACTGAACTGATTTTTTTTTTTTAATTAGGCCTTTTTTATTCAGGGAGGAATCCTGTACTTTCATATGATTAGACTTCCTGAAACTTTTGGTTAATGTCAAAAACCAAATTGATTATTGTTGCTAAAGGGGAGAAAAATTTTAGGTTTAAAAGTTATGTGGAAATATCCTTAGAATCATCCATGCAGTGTGATTAATATTTTTATTGCTCTCTTGTATTTTAGCCATCACTGGTGCAAGCTATATTTAATGGAGATCCTGATGAAGTTCGAGCACTAATATTTAAGAAAGAAGATGTTAACTTTCAGGTAAAACAATTAATTCACTGATACTGGCCTTTAAATCTACTTATAAAAACTCTTTCCTAAAAAAAAAAAAAAAAAACTCTTTCCTGGAGATATGATTTCCTTAAAAAGACATAACACAGTTCTGTAACAGTTGTTGTAAATGAAAGCAAAAGGGTCTTGAGGTAATTGCCTCAAAAGAAAGGGACTGGACATATATTCAGGATAAAGACTATAGCACAAGTGAGCTAGGAGCCTGTGAGGGTCCTTTGTTTCCCCATCTTTTTACTTGGAAATTTTTCCACAGAAAAGCTGAAAAAATACTCTGAATACCCATATATCTTCCACGTAGATCCAGCATTGATAGCAATTTGCCACATTTGCTTTTCCCTCTTATATTTACATGTATTATATATATGTACTCATACAGTTTTTCTTTTTCTTTTGCTGAATCCCATTTGAAAGTAAGTTGTAGACATCATGACACTTCACTATTAAATACTTGTATGCATTTTAGATGAGGGTTCTTTTTTGTGAACTTTAAATAAAAGACATTTCTATGAAGTTTGTATCTAATTTAATTATGAGATCAAATTTGTTTTCTGTAAATAAGCATTGTAAGCATTATACACAGACTCATCTGTTTGAGTGTCTCAGTAAAGAAAGACATATTTGAAACTAAAAGATATAGTGATTTAACATTCAAGACTGACATGAGACACAGTTTTATAAAGATTGGGTATATGGATAATTTCCTCTGTGTTTCTCTAGTGGCCGATAGTTTCTTTAATTTACTAAATTGAGGCTAAAAATATATAATTTACTACAGTAAGATCAGATTCATTAATGTGTGTTACTGATACTGGAAACACATTGGCAATACATTTTTCATACATAATTCAGTCCTCTGAATTATTGGGCTGAGGGGGTCATGAATCATAAAGTTGCTATAGCAACACCAAAACAGATGACCAAAAATGATTGGTAATTCTATGAGAACCTGTAGGTTCATCTTAAACTCTCATCTTTTCCTTCATTCTTTCGTACAGTACTAGTATGGTAACATTAAGTAGCTATAAAAAGTATTTATCTTTTAAAAGTTGGATTATCCAAATAAATTTGATCTTTAGCTAAAATGGTTCATTCTAACATTAGTAGTGATCCAACAAAATGCTCTCATTATATTTTTTTTAAACCTTCCTAAGTGAATTGCCTTTAAGTTGATATTTATTGGATACATGCACCTAATTCAGGATGTACATATTTATTTTAAATGGAGTGCCTGGTTACTTACCTAATTGGGGTGTCCTGAAGGGTCGACTTTTCTTAGGACAGAAAATAATTACAGTGGTATAGACTTATGAAAAGGAGGAAAATGGCTTTCTGTTCTGCTTAACTCTAGTCTTTTGGGTTTGTTTGTTTGTTTCCTTAATAGTACTAACAAATCTTATCTTGGTGAGAAAGTTTGGACTATAATGCTATTTACCATGATTAATGTCCCCATCATTACAAAGTCTCATTATAGCCAACACCAGTTTTTGCTATATTAATCAAATTATTTTAAATTAAAAAAAATTAATCATCTTGAGCATCAGTTTATTCTAGTGTCATATCCTTGGGAACTATTATGTATGTGTCACTAGTGTGTGACCCTCAAACATTTACAATTTTTAGCCTCTACTTATAGGTTCTTTCTTTACTTACTTTTAACCATCATTTCTTAACATCTCCTAGCTTGTGCCCTTACTCTGAAACTTAGGGCCGAACTAAAAGCTAAGTTAGTATTTCAAACTAGTTGGCCCTTCTTGAGGGTGGGTGACTCTTCAGTTGTCTTCAGTGAGTAATGGGTTTTTGACAAGTTTTTTTTATTGCTACTTTTTGGTCTTTTCTCATGTGACTCAGTAGTTGAAAGTATTGTCATAATTTTACAATTTGTTAAATCTGTGGCCATTTTTTTAATTCAAGATAGTAAATATTTTCTTTTAAGAGGTGATGTATATACATTTGTTTAGTAAAACAATGTTTTGTCATATAAAATGACTCTTGATAGGTAATAAAATATATTTAAGCTTCATGTCAGTGTGACGGCAGTGTTTTTCAAAAATAAGTTTAATTGACAATAACATCTTTTTGAAACTTACGGTTTTTGAAGTTATTTTTATAAATTTTTAGAATGGATATACAAATTCAGATTTGTTTCTATACTGAATAAACATTGTATTATTTTAGATTTATTATTTTAGTTTCTTCAGTCATGTCCTAAAGTTCTGAATACTGTGGACTACCAAATAGCACCTTTTTTACTAACACACCTAATTGATTTTTAATAAAACTCTTATATTGTTTGGTCTGAGAAGGAAGTCTTCTATCGTAGAAGCTAGGTAAGATGATTTCACTAGAAAATACTGGAGTTTCGTATTTGGAAGCTTTGGGCCACAAGTAATTGATTGCCTAACTAAATACAGGTTTATTGCTTATATAATTTAATCTAGAGCAAGGTGATTTGGGGGTTGGTTAAGACAGTAATGCCAGAGCTCTGGATGAGCTTTTCTGTGAGACTTTTAGCTTTCTCCTCATAGTAGATATGACTGCTGTATTATGTGCTTACTAGCTTATTCTAAACCAATCCACCAACAAAGGTAGAATGGGATTAACTTCTTGCTTAGATCAATCATTGTTTATTACCTGGTTTATCCCCTGGGGCAAGAATAGAGGCTTACCATCACTGGTTATATTGCCATTCCATATATGGAGAAAATCAGCATTTTCATAGGAAGGCATAAAGGGAAAATAGTTGTTTGGATAGGTAACCTAATAGAAGATTTTTGATTGCCTAGAAGCAGTTGAAATAGCAAACTGTTGGAAAAATAAAAGTCACTTGGACATGGAAGAAGCACTGTTAATCAAAAAGGTGAAACACAGTATAAAGGCAGAGTGGTATGTATATATAGTGTAAAGAACAATTGGAATATAAGTTATTAGAACTAAGTACTCATATTTTATTACCTTATTACCTATATATACTACTTGAGCAAATCCATTTAAGTTCTTTGGGACTAACTTTTCTTTTGTAAAATGTGTGGGGTTACAATAATGGACTTCAGTGCTTTTTCAACTTCAAATTTAAGATGATCTAAAAATTCTGAATGACCTGAATGACCTGCTTTTGCCCAGAAGGTTTCATTTGTATGTCTAAATATATGTAGCCAAGGGCACCTGAGTGGCTCTGTCGGTTAAGTGACTGCCTTCAGTTCAGGTCATAATCCCAGGGTCCTGGGATCAAGCCCTACATCAGGTTGCAGCAAGGGCGTCTGCTTCTCCCCCTCCCCTTGCTCATGCTCTCTCTCTCACTCACTCTCTCTCTTTCAAATAAATAAAAATCTTCATAAGTAAATGAATGAATGTAGCCAAAATAATAATAATTATTACTTACTTTCCCTAGGATTTACTAGAACTTAATGCCATGTTGTGGAGCCCAAATGATTTAGTCTGAAATATTAATAACACATGTCAGAGGAAAGGTCTGACTTTGTAAGAAAATTATTTTCTACACATAGAAGTTTTCTTCTATCCAGAGTGATAAAAATTGGTGTTATGGAATTTTATTTCAGAGACAGTGATATGACTAAGCCTTCTTATGTTACATGATTCAATTCATACAGCAATCTTGTAAAGTTGGTAGGTTAACATTTCCATTCCACCAATAGTTAACAAAACTAAAACTCAGAAAGGTTGAACATCTCCAGGATCAGTAAGTATAGAAGAACAGGAATTTGAACCCATGTCAGACTTGATAGTAACTGGGGAAATAAAGTAAATTGGAGAAAGAGAAATACATTTTCTTTTGTCAAATAGTGCCATAAAGCAATAATGGTTCAAAAATGGATTTTTCCCCCTAAAAGCTATGGCCATGTTCTATGGATTCCTACCTTTTAAACTGTAATGCAAGTGTGATCCTAATTTTCATGATACCAAGTGCTATTAAATGTCAGGATTGCAAATGAATGAATACATAAGCCTCCCTGGTGCCTGATTTTTTGGCTAGATAAAAACATCATTCAAAGTAATATCAAACTAGGGGTAATTATAATCTAGCCAGAGGAAGGCTTAGATTATGAGTGACCCTTTTTAAACACAAAAGAGTTGATTTAAGAGCTAGTCAATAAGTAGACCTTGCCTATATCTATCATATAACTTAATATTTTTGGAAATGCTGTCTTGTATATTTTATTCGCTTCTGAATTTAGCTTTATCATTTGAAATATTTGGGGATTGATTTGCCCAAGTAGCCTTCCAAGTTATTAACATCTTTTAAGCTTTCCAAAAATACTTTCTGGGATCACTGAAATGATACTGATTTTACTTTGTCAGATGAAGTGCTTGGCAAGTACACATACATACACATACCACACAAGCAGATCATTAGTTTTCATTATTATTGTAATATTATTGTTGGCAGTTAACACAAAGTAGTAAACCCTAAGTTTACACAGGTTGCCTGAATTCCACACATCCCCACCCTTCACCATGTTCTCTAGTCTTTTCTGGAAATTAGCAAGAAGTGCTCTAATCTTCAACCAGTCTTTCTTGTGGTCACATGTCACTTCTGCTGGCTTCCAGTATACCAAGTTGTTGATGTTCCTAAGCTCTTAAAACCTCTTTGCTCAGTTACTTGAGGTCACGTGTACTCTCTGTCCTAAAACTATACACATGTACACACTGTATGCATGTACATGGTCTTCTGTAGCTACTCACAGTTACTAGTATTGGAACCCATAACTCTCAGCCCCATCTTAGGTGTTACCCACCCAACTTCCTCCTGGCTTCCATGGGACATAGAGTAAAAAGGGGGGAGTGAAGAAGAGAGAAGAACCAACTCAGTTAACACTCAGTAGAGAATTCCTCTATAGTTTCTCCATGCCTAGAAATGACACCTCTCCTCTATTCTTGCCAGTGCTTCTAGATTCCGGTTTCAGATTTTTAAATTTTCTTCACCAATGTGCAGTTTTCCCCGAAGATCTGTAAATGAGTGTATGTACTAAATGTCATTGTGACTAAATGGCTTTTGGGTGGTTCTGAAACAAAGACGGTATTGTCTAAATGAAACCAGCTGTTTTTGCAGCTAGAAACTGATGGTGGCTTATTTTTATGTTCCAGTCATGTATTGTTTTTTATTTAGCATATACACATTTTGCATCTTTTATTTTTTATCCCCAATATATTTGGGGAATATATATTGGGAATGTGGTATATTAATAGTCCTTGTTAGTAATGAAAGCATCCTCATTTTTCTTGATAGCCACAGAGTTTTGCATTGTTTATAATGTAATTTATTTTACCAGTCCCCCTTTTAGAGAGCATTTGGATTATTTTTAAATCTTGCTAATTGGAAATAAAGTGGGATCCAAGAAAACAAAAATTCTGCTTCAGTGGACATGCAAAAATTTTAGAATGTTTGTATTTATTATGAATTATTAAACATTATTGTCTTTCCAAATAGACTAAATGTAGTCTAAGTTCTTTGAAGTAATTTTCCTGGACATGTATATATAAGTAGGTGTTGGGTAAACAATGATACTTTTAATAGAGATGAAGTATCTTTACTCGTATACTCAGCAATAAAGCTGATGATTTTTTTATACTTATTACATATAAATAAATAATGATAGTTACATAGTATAGCAAAATGTCATAAATTCTGTCCTAAATTTCAGACGGAGCTGAAGTTACTAATTGGTCTGTTAGGTCTCAGCTAGCACCTCAGCCTTTTGTTTTGTTTTGTTTTAGTGAGGTATAATTGACATACAATAAATTGCATATATTTAAATTGTACTGTTTTCATAAGTTTTGGCATGTGCATATACCTATAAAACCATCACCTTAATCAAAGTAGCTAACATTTCTATCACTCCCAAAAGATTCCATTTGCCCCTAACCTCTGATCTGTTTTGTGTCACTATAGGTTAATTTGTATTTTCTAGAGGTTTGTATAAATGAAATGATATAATATGTCATTTTGTTTAGCTTTTTTTTCACTCAGCATAATTATTTTGAATTTCATCCATGCTGTGGCATGTATTAACAGTAGTATTCCGTTGTATCTATAAACACAATTATGTTTATCCACTGAACTGTTGGTAGACATTTGCGTTGTTTCCCTTTTTCATCTATTACAAATAAAGCTACTGTGAACCTTTCTGTATAAGGCTTTATATGAACATAGACTTTGCTCTCTCTTGGGTAAATGTCTAGTATAAGGTCAGACCATATGGTAGGTATATGTTTAACTTTTTAAGAAATTGCCAACTGTTTCCAAATTGGCTGTATCATTATACATTCCCACCAAGATATGAAAATCTGTTTTTCCACATTCTCACCAATATTTGGTATGATCAGTCTTTTCTAATGTTAAAAATTCTAATAGATTGGATACACTGTATCCATCCCACAGTGTATCTCATTGTAGTTTTAATTTGCATTGCTGTGATGACTAATGATATTGAACCTCTTTTCATGTAGCTCTTGACAATCTGTATATTCTCGTTGGTGAAATGTCTTTTCAGATGTTTTTGCTAGTTTTTTTTTCTTAATTGGATCGTTTTCTTGCTCTTGAGTTTTGAGAGTTCTCTATATGTTCTGGATACAAATACTCTGTGGCTGTGTTTTCATTCTCCTAAGAGTTTATATGAAGAGACGTTTTAAATTTTGTGATGTCCAGTTTATCAATTCATTCTTTTATGGGTCTTGGTTTTGGTGTTGTATCTAAAAAGATAGCTATCGGGGCACCTGGGTGGCTCAGTCGTTAAGTGTCTGCCTTCGGCTCAGGTCATGATCCCATGGTCCTGGGATCGAGCCCCGCATCGGGCTCCCTGCTCCACGGGAAGCCTGCTTCTCCCTCTCCCACTCCCCCTGTTTGTGTTCCCTCTCTTGCTGTGTCTCTCTCTGTCAAATAAATAAAATCTTTAAAAAAAAAATAAAAATAAAATAAAAAGATAGCTATCTCAGTGTCACATAGGTTTTCTTGTATCTTCCAAAGGTTTTATAGTTTTGAATTTCACATTTAGATCTATAATCTGTTTTGAGTTAATATTTGTATATTATTCAGGAGTGCCTGGGTTAAGTGTCTGCCTTTGGCTCAAGTCATGATCCCAGGGTCCTGGGATCAAGCCCCACGTTGATCTCCCTGCTCAGCAGGGAGTCTGCTTTTCCCTCTCTCTGTGTGTGCTATCTCTCTCAAATAAATAAATCTTTAAAAAAATATTTGTATATTATGCACGATATATACCAAAGTTCACTTTTTTAATATGTGGGTATATTCAGTTATTAAAATATTTGTTGAAAAGACGATTTTTTCTATTGAATTGTCTTTATATCTTTATTAAAAGTCTGTTGTTAATGCCAGTACCATACTGTTGTGATGCTATAGCTTTATAATAAGTCTTGATCACCAACTTTTTCCTTTTTCAAAATTGTTTTGGGTGGGTCCTTTGTGTTTTATATAACTTTTAGAATCAGCTTGTCAATTCTAGGGGCAAAATTGGATTATGTTGATCTGTAGGTCAGCTTGGCAAAAGTTAACATCTTAACAATATTGAGTCTTCTGACCCATGAACAGGTTATAGCTCTCCTTCTATTTAGGTCATTTTTAATTTCTCTCAGCAAATTTTGTAATTTCACTGTGGATGGCCTTTTATATATTTTGTGAAATTTATATCTTATAAATTTTGTTTCCACTATAAATGATACTTAATTTTTAAAAAAAATGCTAAGTATTCTGTACTGAGGTAAGTTTTTCTTGAGTACTCTGTCCAGTGCTCCAGGAAATACGAGTTTTTCACCTTAGCTTGTGTAAACAGGATACTTTCCTGTATGAAACCCAAGCACTGTTTCTTCAAAATCCATATATTCTCACTGGGGGTGATATCACCTCCGACTTGGCAAAATTTATTTTTTTGCCGTGAGTATGTATGTGTATATGTGTGAGAGAAAGATCGATCACCTTATTACAATGATTAACAACCCTCCAAAGGGCCAAACTGCAGAGATTAGGTACACAGTAGTATAAAAATTTCATGGGGGCAGTTAGGGAAGAAAAAAAAAAAGCCTCAAAAAACCCCCTAGGTCAAGGTGATAAGGAGAAAAAGGTTGATTGCTTTAATTACTTTGGATGCTTCTTTTCCCCAGACGTGTTTTTATACACATGTGCTGTTTTGTACTTAGCTGAGTACACAAGGGGATAATCTGCAGATCTTTGGGATTTTCTAGCTGTACCAGCCTCTCTCTGTTACTCTGTCCTGAGAATTCTAGCCCCTGTATTCTCCCCAGACTCTCAGCTATGTCTCCTTAACTCAGGCAAATATGCCTATTAAAATATATGTAGCTCTGTAAAAGCCGTTAAAAATAATTTTATTGATTGAAACAACTGACTGACATTCCATTGGATGTTTTCAGATTTACACCTTACATATTTTGTGAAGTGCGGTTTTCTCATTTAGTCCAGCAGTATTTTTGAAATCGAAATTCTGTACATTAGTTTTCTAAACAATAGTATTATATTTGTTAATTAAATTGCCCATCATAGATGGGCATAGATTACCTTACCTCCTCTTATTCTAATAGGACTTGGTATTGATACGTAATTTTGGGGGTGCCTGGCTGGCTCAGTCTGTAGAGCATGCATCTCTTGATCTCAGAGTCCTGAGTTCAAGCCCCATGTTGGGCATGAAGCCTACTTTAAAAAAATAATACAAGATAAGTAGCTTTGGCAAGTAAACCTTAGCATAGGAGTGTCTGATTACTGCTAAATTTGTAAAAGAGAGTAAATTCCATGTTTATAATAGGATTCTTTGTGGATTTGTCTTTTTAATATTATTGCTGATAAAGCAATGTCTAGATTACAACATGAATTAATACTAGATTCTAAACTTGCTAAATAAAATTTGCCTCAGGGCAAGAACCATGCCTTCCATTTTGTAGGATAGTTAGTACTAGAAAGGGATCTTAGAAATCAAGTAGTTAAATCATCTCTGTTTTTTTTGTTTTAAAGATTTTATTTATTTGACAGAGAGACACAGCGAGAGAGGGAACACAAGCAGAGGGAGTGGGAGAGGGAGAAGCAGGCTTCCCGCTGAGCAGGGAGCCCGATGCAGGGCTCGATCCCAGGACCCTGGGATCATGACCTGAGCCGAAGGCAGACGCTTAACGACTGAGCCACCCAGGCGCCCCTAAATCATCTCTGTTAAAGATGAGGCAAAACTAAAGCCCTTGGAGTTTATTTGATTTGGTCACTTATATTTAGAAGAGATATAGGATAAGAGTCCAGTTTTCTTAACGTCCAGTTAGTTTTCTGTCCATGTTGTCTCCCCTGATTTGTCACTCCTCAGTTCTGCCTCGTGGTTTAGTACTACAAGAAATTCTTAGCTTTTCCCTTATAGCTGTAAGTATATAAGCCCTTATTAAATACTTCCTAGCTTAATTTGGTATAACTTGGTATGTTGGTTCATTCCCTTGGCAAATTAGTCCCGGTTACTCTGCTGGGGACTGGGAAGACAAGTCCAAGTCATACATACTTTACCCCCCTACTCTTCCATGCTCTTTCATGACTCAGGATATCAGTTGTGCTCTCATTGTCTCCAACTCCCTTTGCCTCATCTTCAGTTTCTGTTCATTCTTTAGGTTGCCCTTAATGGTAGGCAGAATTCCTAAGATGGCCCATAGGAATCTCCTCCCTCCGCCAGGTGTACATTTCTTATATAATCTTCTATACTGTAAATAAATGAACCTAGAGGTAGATTCTTCCTTAGGTCTTCTGTTGAGAACACTGCTCACTGACACTTTGATTTCAGCTTTAGGAGAGATCCTGAGCGGAAGACCCAGCCACACTGTGCCTGGACTTCTGCCCTGCAGAACTGTGAATTAATAAATGACCGCTATCGTGAGCTGCTAAGTTTGTGGTAATTTGTTATGCAGCAATAGAGAACCAATATAAGACTAATATCCCTTTTCTGGAACACCTTTCTTGGTCTTCCAGGTAGATTATGGCAGCCTAATAGATGTCCACAGCTCTCTAGATGTTTGTAGTACTCATATAAATTAACATGTGTCTTGTTTAATACCTTTAACCTAGGGACCTGGTTTGAATTATTCCCTGTATTTATGCCCAGTCTATGGTAAATAGTAGCCATTTAAAAAATGTTAGAAGTGAATGAATAAAAATAAGACATAGTCCCTGACTTTAACAAGTGTATAATGTAAAGGTGTTTGGCTATGTTGTGTGTGGGTATTCTTGTTTTTATTTGTGTGTGGGATGTATTTGGGTTTTGGTGGGTGGCAGCAGTTAGCTATCAGTTGCCCAAGTACAAATTAAGTTTTAAGCCCATGTCATTTTGCCTTGCATCCCCTTCAGTACTTGCTTAGACAATTCAAATCACTTTGATATAGGAAGGGTGAGTTCCTAAAAAGAAAAAAAGAAAAAAAAAAACACATGCGCTTGAAATGCATGTGGGCAAAGGTACTCTTCTCTTATGAAATAACTTTATCATTTGCAGTATTCTGTTGATGATCTGTCAAAGCATTGACTTTAAAGGGACAGTGGGGAGGGAGATGGAGCAATTCTATCCAATTCTTTGCCAAGGGGACTAAATCCCATCTTTCCTACAATGCTCAGGAATAGAAGTTGGTTTTAGGGAAGGCATTTAATAAATGAGTTTCCCTGACAAACTAGAAAGCAGCTTTACTATTTTTATATTAACATCTAAATCATTATCAGTAAATAAAAGTAAAGTTTGCAGGATTGCTGAACACATACCACAAAGCAACACAGGAAAAAATGGAAACTTCACAGGTGAAGAGGGCATGCTGGGAGCTGCCATTCATTTTTAAGAACTGCCTAATAAGCCAAGTGTATAGTTTTTGATAATGTGGGGTTCACTTTTCATGCTGCCAGAATGGTGGCACATATAAACTATAAACAAGACTAAATAGCTGATATATTGGTAATTATGGGTAAACCAAAGTACCTGTAATAGCCAGTCAGATTTGGGAAAGGAAACTTCCTGTCCCATCCCACCCCAAATCATGTATTCACAAAGAAAATATATATATATATTTTAAAGATTTTATTTATTTATCTGAGAGAGAATGGGGGGGAGCTATAGAAGGAGAAGCAGACTCCCCATCGAGCAGGGAGCCCGACGTGGCACTCGATCCCAGGACCCTGAGATCATGACCCGAGCCGAAGGCAGGTGCCTAACAACTGAGCCACCCAGGTGCCCAAGAAAATACATTTTATTTGAATTACATAATTATAAATTATCTAGTATAAATGTGAGTGATTTAATTAATAGATTAATTAGTAAATGAATATTTTCCATAAAATTACAGTGACAAAACCTTGAGATATTTTTTCCAGTCTTAGAATTGTTGAAGAAAACATGGAAATTACATAAATATTTTATCTTATTTTAAAGATTTTATTTGTTTATTTGACAGAGAGAGAGACAGAGACAGAGCATAGCAGAGGGAGAGGGAGAAGCAGACTCCCTACTGAGCAGGGAGCCCAGTACAGGGAATTGATCCCAGGACCCTGGGATCATGACCTGAGCCAAAGGCAGACTACCGACTGAGCCACCCAGGAGCCCAATTACATAAATATTTTAAACTAATGTACCATTGTTTTCTGTGGTAGTTTTTATAGACAATTAAGGGTTTGAATATTATTTATTGGGTGCCTGGTTTAGGAGAACAAAACTTGCCAAACCAACAAAGGAAGCTACTGTTCTTATTCTTTTTTTTTTTTTTTAAGATTTTATTTATTTGTCAAAGAGCACAAGCAGGGGGGAGCGGCAGGCAGAGGGAGAGGGAGAAGCAGAGTCCCCGCTGAGCAGGGAGCCCGATGTGGGACTCGATCCCAGGACCCTGGGGTCATGACCTGAGCAGAAGGCAGACGCTTAACCGACTGAGCCACCCAGGCATCCCACTACTGTTCTTATTCTTTTTTTTTTTTTTTTTTAAGATTTTATTTATTTGAGAGAGAGAGAATGAGAGAGAGAGAACACCTGAGAGGGGATAGGGTCAGAGGACGAAGCAGACTCCCTGCCGAGCAGGAAGCCCAATGCGGGACTCCATCCAGGGACTCCAGGATCATGACCTGAGCCGAAGGCAGTCGCTTAACCAACTGAGCCACCCAGGCGCCCTACTGTTCTTATTCTTAAGCTGAAATACCATGTCTGAGCCTGTGTCTTCTGCCAATTTTTTTTATATGCTTATCCTTTTAGTTCAGTTATATTTTAATTGATATTTTAGAAGAATGATGGAACACTCATGTCCAGTGTTTTTCTCCTTCTTTCTTTTAATCTTTTTAAAAATTGTGAAGTGTAACACATTCAAAATATGTAAAACAAATGTAGATTATTATGAATTATTTAAATGTAACCTTTACACAGATCAAGAAACAACGTTGCTATTGCCACAAAACTGCCCTTGGTGCCCACCTTATGATCAGAACTGTTTATTCCCACCCTGCAATGTGGCCATTAATCTGACTTCTATAACTGTCTCTCTCTCTCTCGGTTTTCTTCAATAATTTTGCCACTTAATTATTCCTCTCTAACCAGTACAATTTAATTTTGCATGTTTTGAATTAAATAATCTTACAACATGTATTCTTTTGGGTCTGGGTTCTTTTGCACGACACTATATTATTTCAAAAATTTACCAGTGTTATGTGTATCTAAGATTATTCGTAATATTCCACCAAATGTATGCACCACAGTTTATCCATATTCCGCTATTGATGGATAGTTGGGTTATTTCCAGTTTTTGCCTATTATGAACAATGCAGCTATTCATAAACATGCCTCTGTTGCACATGAGCATTTCTCTAAGGTATATACCTAGGCATAGAATTTCTGGCATGTAGGCTATGCATATGTTCAGCTGAATAGAGAATACCGTATTATTAATTTATACTCCCATGAGAACTGTATGAGATTTCTTGTTGCTCCACATTTTCGGACACATACTTGGTTTTTGGGTTTTGTCAGACTTCTTTATTTAGACATTCTATTTTTTATATAGTAGTATCTCATTATTTGTACAGTTTGAGTTTTTTATGACAGTGTCAAGTACCTTTTTATATGTTTATTAGACATTCACATAGCCTCTTTTATGTAAAGTGCCTATTAAATCTCTTGCTCATTTTTCTTTTGAATTTTCTCTCTTACTAATTTACAGTATGTATCCTAGATATGAACCTTTTGTGAGCTGTGTATGTTGCAGGTGTCTTCTCCCATTCCAGCTTGACTTTTCACTCTTTCTTGTGTCATTGAACATGAGGTCTTAATGTTTAGTCAAGTTTTTTCAGTATTTTCCTTCATGGTTAAAGCTTTTGAGCTTTTGATATCTTAAGAAGTCTTTCTCTAACCTGAGTGATAAAGATAATATCCTGTATTTGTTTCTGAGAGCTTTATCATTTTGCTCTTTACATTTAGCTTTATATAATTGCAATTAAATATGAATTGTGTGACTGTTGAATCACAGACCTGTACCTCTGAAACAAATAATACATTATATGTTAAAAAAAAAAAAAAAGAAGGAGCTAGCAGGAAGAGAAGAATGAAGGGGGGGAAATCAGAGGGGGAGACGAACCATGAGAGACTGTGGACTCTGGGAAACAAACTGAGGGTTCTAGAGGGGAGGGGCGTGGGGGGATGGGTTAGCCTGGTGATGGGTATTAAAGAGGGCACGTACTGCATGGAGCGCACTGGGTGTTATACGCAAACAATGAATCATGGAACACTACATCAAAAACTAATGATGTTATGTATGGTGATTAACATAACGTAATAATAAAAAAAATTAGGCATATAATGGGAGGTAGTGTTTTTTGGTTTTTGTTGTTTTCCTTTACCAAATGCGTACTAAGTTTTCCCAACACAATGTAATTACTCATATTTTGTTGAGCTGTTATCTTATTTTTTGAGTTTTGAGAGTTCTTTGTATATTATGAATGCAAGTTCTCTGTCAGATATATGATTTGCAAATGTTTTCTTCCAGTGTATGCCTTGTCCTTTATCTTTTTAACATATTTTCCTCAGAGCAAAAGTTTTTCATTTTATGAAGTTTAATTTATCAACTTGGTGGATTGTGCTTTTAGTGTCCTATGCAAGAACTCTTTGCCCAACATACACATTTTCTCCTATCTTTTCTTCTAGACATTTAAAAATCTTAGATTTGTCATTTAGATCTGTGATCCTTTTTGAATTAATTTTTGTATTCAGTGTTAAGTATAGATTGGCGTTCATTTTTTGGCATGTGGATTTCTGGGACCATTTGTTGGAAAGGTTATATCTCCATTTAATTGCCTTTGTACTTTTGTTAAAAATCAGTTGATCAGATTTGCATGGGTTTATTTCTGGATTCTTTATTCTAGATACGTCTTTTTTTCTTATATCGCACTACCTTGATTACTGCAGCTTTATAGTAATTCTTGAAATCACACTGTGGGAGATCCCCAACTAAGTTCTATTCACTCAGAATTGCTCTGGCTATTCTAGTATCTCTGCCTTTCCATGTAAATTTTAGATCGTTCATATATACAAGGAATCCTGCTGGGATTTTAATTCAGATTACATTGGATCTACAGATCAAATTGACATTTTAGCAATAATGAGTCTTCCAATTCATGAACATGTTATTCCTATTTATGTAGGTTTTCTTTAAGTCCTTCATGAGTGTCTTGTAGTTTTCAGCATACAAATCCTGCATTTCTTTTAGGTTTATACCAAAGCATTTTTCTGTTGTTGTTTTTGTTTTCACTTTCTCTCTTCTTTTCTTTTGTATTATAAATACACAGTCTTTAAAAATTGTATTTCTGATTAATTGCTAGTATGTGGAAATACAGTTGCTTTTTGTATATTGACCTTGCATTCAGCAACCTTTCTAAACTCATTCTTGGATTTTTTAAATAGATTTTCTCGGTAAACAATAATGCCATCTAAGAGTAGAGACAGTTTTGTTTTCTTTCCCAATCTATAATGCCTTTTGTTTCTTTTTCTTTTTACTGACTAGGACTACCAGTCTGAGAATGAATAGGAATGACAAGAGTAGACATAACCTTGCTTTATTTCTGATCTTAGAAATCCTCACCATTAAGTAGGATATTGTCTATAACTTTTATAAATACCCTTAATCGGGTTAAAGGAGTTACCTTCTATTCCTAGTCTGCTGTGAGAGGTTTTTTGGTTTTTGTTTTCCAATCATGAAACGGTGTTGTTTTGTTCAATGTTCTGATTATGTGGTTTTTTATTTAGTCCATATGCATTGGTTGATTCTAGAGTTATGATCTCAGAATAAACCCTACTTGGTTGTGATACATAATTCTTTTCATGTATTATTGGATTCAATTTGCTAATATTTAGTTAAGGGTATTTATATCTATGTTGAATGATACTGTCTATAGTTTTCTTGTAATGTCTATGCCTGTTTTTGGTATTAGAATTATAACATGTTGGCCTCATAAAGTGGGATGTATTCCATCTTCTGCTTTCTAGATGTGCAGATTGGTATTATTTTTTAAATGTTTGATAGAATTGACCATTGAAACTATCTGGGTTTGGAATTTTCTTTCTTGGAATGTTTTTACCTACAAGTTTAATTTCTTTAATAGCTGTAGGACTACTTAGGTCACTTTTTTTTTTTCTTTGAGTAACATTTGTGTCTTTGAAGGACTGATCTTGTCATCCAAATTGTAGAATTTATATGCCTAACGTTGTTCATAATATTCCCTTAATCTTTTTAACGTCTTTGAGGTTTTTACCCATAATCCCCTCTTTCATTCCTGATACTGGTTCTTTCTTTTTTCTTTTGTTATTCTGGTAAGAGGATTATCAATTTTATTGATCTTTTCAAAGAACTAGCTTTGGGATTCATTATTTTCTGTAGTTTTTCTGTTTTCACCTTTGTTGATTTCTGTCCTTTATTCTTTCTATCTTCCTACTTGCTCTATGGTTATTTTATTCTTTTTCTAGTTTCTTAAATGAAAGCTTAAATTATTAATTTAAGAACTTCTTTTGTGATAGAAACATTTAATAAATAAATTACCCTCTAAATACTGTTTATAACTTCATCCTTAAAATTTTGATGTACAATATTTTAATTTTCATTCAATCAGATTCAGAATATTTTCTGGTGTCCTGTGAGATTTCCTCTTTTCATGGGTTATTTAGAATTAGTTTTCTTTTTTTCTCTACTATTAGAGTATCAACTTTGATTTCCAAATACTTAGGGAGTTTCCAAGCATCTTTCTGTTACTGATTTCTAGTTTAATTCTTTTATGGCCAGAGTACATACTTGTATGTTTTCAATTTATTTTAATATGTTCAGGTGTGGTTTTGGGCTTAGAATTTGGTCTGTCTTGCTGAGTATTTCAAGTGCAGTTGAAAATAAAGTATATTATTTTGTTGTTAAGTAGAGTGTTCTATAAATATCAATTAGACTTAGTTGGTAGTGTTGTTCAGGTCATCTATATCTTTGCTGATTTTATGTATTTACTTGGTTGTGTTGGTTATTGGGAGAGACATGTGAGGTTTCCTATAATTGTGGATTACCTATCTCTCCCAGCATTTTTACCATTTTTGCTTGCATATGCTTCGAAGCTCTGTTATTAGTTGTATATTATGTGAAGATTGTGATGTCTTTTAGGTAAATTGACCCTTTTACCATTATGTAATGTCCTTCTTTGTCTCTGGTAATTTTTTTTTAATTCTGCATTCTAAGTGATATTATTGATGTAGCCATGTTAGCTGTTTTTACATTACTGTTTATATGGTATATCTTTTAACATCTTGTTAACATTAAGCATATCTGTATCATTACATTTAAAATGATTTCTTATAGGTAGTGTATAATTAGGTATTCTTTTTACATCCAAAATGACAATCTGAATCTTTTAATTGGTGTGTTTAGATCTTTACATTTTTATTTTATTTATTGTTTTGGCTGGATTTAGGTCTGCTGTTTTTATTTGTGCCTTCCAAGTTTTGTTCTTCTTCCCTCTTTCCTTCCTTCTTTTGGATTATTTGGATTTATTTAGAACTATTTTTATGTTCTTCATTGGCATTTTGACCATATCTCTGTTTATTATTTTCTTTAATAGTTGATCTAGGGATTACAATATATATATATTTTCACAGTCTACATAGAGTTAATATTTTACCACTTCAAGTTTTTCTTTTTCATTTCATCTTATTTATTTTTTATTAAAATATAATGTATTACTGGTTTCAGAGGTACAGGTCTATGATTCATCAGTCGTATACCCAGTGCTCATTACATCATGTGCCCTCCTTAATGTCTATCACCCAGTTACCCCATCCTTTCACCCCCTCCTACCCTCCAGCAACCTTCAGTTTGTTTCCTATGATTAAGAGTCTCTTATGGTTTGTCTCCCTCTCTGGTTTCATCTTGTTTTATTTTTCCTTTCTTCCCCTAGGTTCCTCTGTTTTGTTTCTTTTTTTTTAATATGGTAGCGATGAGCCACCTGGGTTTTTTTTTTTTTTATTTAAAGATTTTATTTATTTATTCATGAGAGACAGAGAGAGAGAGACAGAGGCAGAGGGAGAAGCAGGCTCCCCGCGGAGCAGGGAGCCC
>NC_138369.1:74411476-74430782 GCF_054177405.1 Leptonychotes weddellii
ATAGGGTAGCTCTATTTTCAACTTTTTGAGGAACCTTCATACTGTTTTCCAGAGTGGCTGCAGCAGCTTGTGTTCCCATCAATTGTGTAGGAGGGTTCCCCTTTCTCCGCATCCTTGCCAACATATGTCGTTTCCTAACTTGTTCATTGTAGCTATTTTTACTGGTGTGAGGTGGTATCTCATTGAGGTTTTGGTTTGTATTTCCCTGATGCTAGGTGATGTTGAGCATTTTTTCATGTGTCTGTTGTCCATTTGGATGTCTTTGGGGAAATGTCTGTTCATGTCTTCTGCCCATTTCTTGAATGGATTATTTGGGGTTTTTTGGGTGTTGAGTTTAGTAAGTTCTTTATAGATTTTGGATACTAGCCCTTTATCTGGTAAGACATTTGCAAATATCTTCTCCCATTCTGTCGGTTGTCTCTTGGTTTTGTAGACTGTTTCCTTTTGCTGTGCAAAAGTTTTTTATCTTGTTGAAGTCCCAATAGTTCATTTTTGCCTTTGTTTCTCTTGCCTTTGGAGACGTGTCTAGCAAGAAGTTGCAGTGGCCGAGGTCATAGAGATTGCTGCCTGTGTTCTTCTCTAGGATTTTGATGGACTCCTGTCTCACATTTAGGTCTTCCATCCATTTTGAGTCTATTTTTTGTATGATGTAAGGAAATGGTCCAGTTTAATTCTTCTGCATGTGACTGTTCAATTTTCCCAACACCATTTGTTGAAGGGATTGTCTTTTCTCCATTGGATATTCTTTCCTGCTTTGTCGAAGATTAGTTGACTATAGTGTTGAAGGTCCATTTCTGGGCTCTCTATTCTGTTCCATTGATCTATGTGTCTGTTTTTGTGCCAGTACCATGCTGTCTTGATGATGACAGCTTTGTAATAGAGCTGGAAGTCCGGAATTGTGATGCCACCAGTTTTGGTTTTCTTTTTCAACATTCCTCTGGCTACTCGGGGTCTTTTCTGGTGTTATACAAATTTTAGGATTATTTGTTCCAGCTCTGTGAAAAAAGTGGATGGTATTTTGATAGGGATTGCACTGAATGTGTAGATTGCTCTAGGTAGCATTGACATTTTAACAATCTTGTTCTTCCAATCCATGAGCAGGGAATGTTTTTCCATTTCTTTGTGTCTTCCTCAATTTCTTTCATGAGTGTTCTATAGTTTTCTGAGTACCAAACATTTAAAGAATTAATACATATTCTTCTGAAGCTGTTTCAAAAAAATAGAAATGGAAAGAGAACTTCCAAATCTTTCAGTAAGGCCAGCATTACCTTGATCCCAAAACCAGACAAAGACCCCCCCCGAAAAGGAGAATTACAGACCAATATCCCTGATGAACATGGATGCAAAAGTTCTCACCAAAATACTAGCCAATAGTATCCAGCAGTACATTAAAAGGATTATTCACCATGAAGAAGTGGGATATATCCCTGGGCGGTTCAACATCTATAAATCAATGTGATACACTACCTAAATAGAAGAAAAGACAAGAACCATATGATCCTCTCAATAGATGCAGAAAAAGCATTTGACAAAGTACAACATCCTGTCTTGATTAAAATTCTTCATGGTGTAGGGGCAGAGGGAACCTACCTCAGTATCATAAAAGTCGTCTATGAAAAGCCCACAGCGAATATCATTCTCAATGAGGAAAAACTGAGAGCTTATCCCCTAAGGTCAGGAACATGGCCAGGATGTCCACTCTCACCACTGTTGTTCAACATAGTACTAGAAGTCCTAGCCTCAGCAGTCAGACAACAAAAAGAAATAAAAGGCATCCAAATCAGCAAAGAAGAAGTCAGACTCTCACTCTTTGTAGATGACATGATACTCTTTGTGGAAAACCCAAAAGACTCTACCCCAAAATTACTAGAACTTATACAGGATTTCAGCAAAGTGGCAGGATAAAAAAATCAATACACAGAAATCAGTTGCATTTCTATACACTAACATTGAGACAAAAGAAAGAAATTAAGGAGTTGATCCCATTTACAATTGTATCCAAAACCGTAAAATACCTAGGAATAAACATAACCAAAGAGTTGCAAAAGATCTGTACCACTTCAAGTTTTAAAAAACCAAAAGTCCCTACTCTCCCCACTTTATATTAGAGTTGCCATGTAATATATGTAATACATTGAACTCCTTCTCAGAAAACATTAAGAATTTTTGCTTTCAATTAATTGTGCTTCCTTCATACTTAAAGGTCTATGTTTCCCTCTGGTATCATTTCCCTTCAGCTTGAAGAACTTCCTTTGGCATTTCTTTTTAGACCAAGATTGCTGGAAATGAATTTTCTTTAGTTTTCCTTCATCTGAGAATGTTCTTAGCTTGCCTTCATTTCTAAAGGATGTTTTCATGTGATGCAGGATTCTCCTTTGACGGGGGTTTTGTTTTTGAGTCTTCTGGCCTCCATGGTTTCTGATGAGAAATCCAGTCTTTCAAATCTTTCTTTTATGTGTAACTAGTCCTTAAAGCAGTCTAAGAAAAACAATTTTTTTCTTTATCTGGGTTTTAACAATTTGATTGTGTGTCTTGGCATGATTTTCTTTGTGTTTATCCTACTTGTGGCTCACTAAACTTCGTGAATCTATAAATTTATGTCTTTTACCAAATTTGGGAAATTTCCAGCCATTATTTCTTCAAAACATTTTTTTTCTACAGCACTTTCTTTCTCTTCTCCTTCTGGGACTCCAGTGACACAAACGTTAAGACCTTTCATATTGTCCCAGTTGGTATTGTATTAAATAAAATTTTCATACTGAAGATCCTCCTGAATGAAAGGATAATGTTTTTTAAAGGTGTTGAAAACTCTGTTTGATAGGTAACTAAGGGGAACAAAACCTGCTTTTAATTCAGCTGCTAAATAAAAAGCAGCATATAAATTATATAAATCACTTAAAGAACATATAAAATTATAAGAAGTCACCATACAGGCTTGATTTTAAAACATTTTTATAATTTAGTAAGATGGATCATTTTGTTCCCTGTCCCCCCAAAATAGGTTTCTCTGTGTTGTATATTTACAGTGATTTCACTGGTATCTACCAAACACAAATAGCCATGTTTGTATATGCCCACTGTATTGGAGTTTGTGCATAGAGTTTTAGAATGAAATCAAATCTTTCTAGTAAATCTGGTGATATAATTGGTATATTTCAAGTTCAAGATTTTTTCCCCTTTGATAGTAGCTGTGTAATCTGATACTTACTTGATTTTTCAGTTCTACTCTACGTTAAGGTTTAAGGCTATAAAATCTATAATTTTCTAGTATTGCATATTCAGATCACCTTTATTAATTTGGAATATATGCTTAATTTAACAGTCAGATATCATGGCTATGGGTAGTATTTGTGCATATATTTGTGACAATCTAGATTTTTTTTTCTCAAGTTGTTGTTACTGTATAAAATGTTACCTTGTGCTGCAGATTAATCCTGAAAGTTGAGTGAGGGTATGTTTGGGTAGCCTTGTTCAGGTCTTTGCTTATAAATGGAGTGGATTGTTCCATCACTCCAAGGCATTGATTTAGTTTCAAAAACTTGATCAAGAAGTATGAATAGTGAAATTAATTTGTTAGATGTATCTTCCTTGTTTACTAGCCATAAACTGGAACTTTTTTTTTTTTAAGATTTTTTATTTATTCATTTGAGAGAGAGAGAGACAGAGAGAGCACACGCAGTGGGAGAGGCAGAGGGAGAAGCAGACTCCCCACTGAGCAAGGAACCCGATGTTGGACACAATCCCAGGACCCTGGGATCATGACCTGAGCCGAAGGCAGACGCTTAACCGCCTGAGCCACCCAGGCATCCCAAACTGAAACTTAATAATTGGTTTAAATGTATAAATCTTTCAGTTATATAGTCTTGTAGACAAGAATGTGATATTTTTATGCTCAAATGATTTGTCTTATAGTAGTTCATCTGTTTTCTGTGATTCTTTCCTAAGAAATGAAAATTTCTCACTCTTCTTCCCAGACTTGGTACTTTTTAAGTATCACCTACTTGTAACTAACCAAAATAGAGAGCTGTAAAAAATAACATTAAGATTGTCACATTGTGGAAAAATTTTCTAGAGTGGGACCATACTTCTACAGTTATAGAAGGGTGAGGAATCCCTTGTTACTGGTATGATTTTTAAAGATATATTCTTTTCCAGAATCTAACATATGCCTGGATATTTAGAGATAAACACATGCACATGAAGAATGATTGCTACATCACTGTTGCTGTTAACTTATTTAAACTGTAAGGAAGTGAAGAGGTCCTCAGGGACCTTGATCTATAAGTTAAGCAAACTAGACTTTCTTCTCATTTGTAAGATGAGGTGATTGAACTTGATCTCTAAGGCTGTTTCTGTCCCTAATGTATTACTTTGACAATTCTGTAAACTATTATATTTGCTTTATGAATTATATCACTTAAGCCTGGGTTATTTCACATTAATTTTGGATGGAAGGGAGAATATTTCAGCAGATTTTATCTTAGAATCAGCTAAATGATTCCTTCTTCTTCTGTTACCTTTTTCATTTCAGTGGGTAGTTACACACTGATCTGAATATTTTCTCTGGGTGTCCTTCTTAATCTGATATTTCCCTGTTACTACATCAGAGGCTATATAAAAATCACAAAGTGGCAGAAACTTTGACTACTTAGTGTCCATTTATTCCCCAACTTCTTCTAATGCACAATACTCAGGTTTTGTTTGGGCATTTTATCCCCTATCTCACTGGAAAATGATCCCTTTCCTACCTCCAGTGGTGTCATAACACAAGACTGGCCATTGAGAAGTGAAAGGAAGTTATATGAATGCCTTCTGGGCCGTTTCCTCACTGATTAAAAATAGACACAGGGTGAGCGGGGGGTGGTGCCTGGGTAGCTCAGTTGGTTAAGCATCTGCCTTTGGCTCAGGTCATGATCTCAAGGTCCTGGGATCGAGCCCTGCATGCTGCATGGGCTCCCTGCTCAGCGGGGAGTGGGCTTCTCCCTTTACTTCTGCCCCTCTACTTGTGCTTTCTGTCTCCCCCCCCCTCAAATAAATAAATAAAGTCTTCAAAAAAATAAAAATAGACACAAAGACTTCCAGTTCCACATGTAAGAAACTTGGAAGTCACCACTCTGTCCTAACAAGTACAAAACAACAGACTGAAAAATTAACAGCTCTTCCTGGGTCCATGAGGGAGAGGACCCCAAGGGCAAACACTGCTCCCAAGATTGGAGAGTCACAGATGAACACAGAAAGCTGAGGCTTGAAGAGCAGTGACTCATGAGCAGAAACTGCCCAGGAATCAGTGCTGGGGAAGGAAAAACTGAACTTTAGTTGACAAATTGTTGGAGGTTCAATATGGATAACTCTGAGAGTTAAAAACACTAGGGGACCCTGTCACAGGCTACCAGAATATTATAAGGTTTACCTCCAGGAGCTGGACTGGGTTCTCAAGCAGGGGTGGGGGGAAAGGGAACCATTTTGAAATACGTCATACCACTCTATTCTTCTTAACAAGGCCTGCAGACTAGTTAACCAGAGCCTAACTAACCCAGGGGAAGGCAAATACCCAATTCCAGCTGCCTCTAGCCATTCTTTCCCACCTGGGGGTAAGAGGGGGTAGACTGGGAAACACTTGTGAAGTTCGCAGACCAGGGGCATAGGCTCACTAAAAGACAGACCTAATCATAGAACACTGCCCCTCCCCTCACACTTCACAACACATTAATTACCAAAGACCTATTTACGGTGGTTCCTTTTATCCAATACATCATATCTAGTTATCAAGAAAAAACTATGAGAGGGGCGCCTGGGTGGCTCAGTTGGTTAAGCGACTGCCTTCAGCTCAGGTCATGATCCTGGAGTTCCGGGATCGAGTCCCGCATCAGGCTCCCTGCTCAGCAGGGAGTCTGCTTCTCCCTCTGACCCTCCTCCCTCTCATGCTGTCTCTCATTCTCTGTCTCTCAAATAAATAAATAAAATCTTTAAAAAAAAAGAAAAAAAAAAAAAAAAAAACTATGAGATATACCAAAAGGCAAAAGCACATTTGAAGAGAGATGGAAATCCTAAGAAAGAACCAAAAGGAAATACTAGAGATAAAAAACACTGTAAAAGATTTTTAAAAATGCTTTTGATAAACTTCTTAATAGGCTGGACATAGCTGAAGAAAAATCTCTGAGCTAGAGGATATAACAATAGCATATTCATAAACTGAAAAAGCAAAGAGAACAAAGACTTAAAATAACAGAACAGAATTATGAACAACTACAAAAGGTGCACAAACTTGTAATAGAAATGCCAAAAGGAGAAGAAAGAGGAACAGAAGAAACATTTGAAACAGTCATGACTGAGAATTTTCCAACTAATGTCAAGACACTAAACCACAGATCCAGGAAGCTCAGAGAACACTAAGCAAGATAAATGTAAACAACAACAACTACAACAATAAAAAACACTTAGGTATATCATTTTGTGAACTGCAGAAAATCAAAGATAAAAAATACCTATAGGGGAGCAAAGGTAAGAATTATAGTCAATTTCTCAGAAACCATGCAAATAAGAGAGTGGAGGGAAATATTTAAAACGGTAAAGGAAAATAAAGACTTTCTCAAGTAAATAAAAATCAAAAGAATTTGTTACTGGTAGACCTGCCTTGTAAGAAATGTTAAAAGAAGTTCTTATATGGAAGGAAAATAATAGAGATCAGAAACTCAGATCTACATAAGGAAGAACATTGAAGAAGGAATATGTCAGAGTAAAATGAAAATAGTTTTCTTATTTCTAATTGATCTAATACAAAGCTTGTTTAAAGTAACAGTGTAGGGGCGCCTGGGTGGCTCAGTCGGTTAAGCATCTGCCTTCGGCTCAGGTCATGATCCCAGGGTCCTGGGATCAAGTCCTGCCTGGGGCTCCCTGCTGAGCAGGGAGCCTGCAGCTCACCCTGCTTGTGCACACACTCTCTCTCTCTGTCAAATAAATAAATAAAATCTTTAAAAAAAAAAGTAATAATGTATTCTATTATGTGTGCTTATATATATGTGTATGTATGTATGTATCTTATGTATATATAGTATGTGTGTATATATATCTTTCACATACATGTACTTCTATGTAAGTGAAACGGATGAAAGCAGTGATAAAAGGGAGAGGAAGGGGAATTAGGATTAATTTGTTATTAAAAAGTTACACTACTTTTTTTTTAAGTGGTATGGTGATATTTGAAAATAGATTTGGATTAGTTGTAAATTTGTACTGTAAACTCTAGGGCAACCATTGAAAAAATGTTTTTAAAGTATAACCAATATGCTAAAAGTAGAAGATGGATTCATACTTGTATGCTCAGTTAAAACCACAGAAGGCAGAAAAAGAGTGGAAGATAAAAATCGGAACAAAAAATGAGAGAAACAAACAGAAAACTATAACAAATATAGTAGATATTAACCCAGTTGTATCAATAATGCTCTAAATATACCAGTTAAAAGGCAGAGATTGTCATAGTGGATCAAAAAAAAAAAAAAACCAATTATATGTTGCTTTCAGGAAACCCATTTTAAATAAAAAGAAACATAGAGTAAAAAATGGATGATGAAAACATACCATGCTAACATCAAAAGAAGGCAGGAGTAGCTATATAAACAAATAGTACTGGAACAAGTGGATATCCACATGAGAAAATATTAATCTATTTAGGTTAATAATCTAAATAATATATGTACTATAATGTTAATATTCTAAATAAGAATTTAAATAGATTAATACTTCACCATTCAGAAATTTAACTCAAAATGGATCACAGACCTAAATGTTATATACAAAACTGTAAAGTTTTTGGCACATAATATCAGAGAAAACCTAGATGATCTTGTGTATGGCAGTGTCTTTTTAGATACTGAAAAGCTCAGTATCTAAAGGCCCAATCAATGAAAGAATTGATAAGCTGGGCTTCATTAAAATTAAAAAACTTTTGGGAAAGACAATGTTAGTAGAATGAGAAAACAAGCCCCAGAATGGGAGAATATATTTGCAAAGATCATCCTAATAAAGGGCTCTTAAAACTAAAAAATAAGACAATCAGCCTGATTTTTTAAATGGGCCAAAGTTCTTAACAGACACTTATCTAAAGAAGATAAAGAGATAAATAAGCATGTGACGAGCTGCTCCACATCATCTGTCATCGGGGGAAATGCAAATTAAACAAGAGGGAGATACCACTACATATTGAATAGAATGGCCAAATTTGGGACTACTGACAATACCATATGCAGGATGTAGAGAAGCAGGGAACTCATTCATTGCTGGTTGGAATGCACAATGGTACAGCCATTCTGGCAAACAGTTTGGCAGTTTGTTAAAAAACTAAACATACTCTTACAATCCAGCCGTCATATTTATCCAAATGCATTGAAAACTTAGCTCCGTCAAAAACCTGAACACAGATGTTTATATAGCCATCTTATTCATAATTTCCAAAACTTGGAAGCAACCGAGATATCTGGGTGGATGAATAAACATACTGTGGTACACCCAGACAGTATTATTTAACACTAAAAAGAAATGAACTATCAAGCTACAAAAAGACACAGAGAAACCTTAAATGCATATTGCTAAGTGAAAGAAGCCAATCTGAAAAAGCTACATTCTTTATGATTCCAACTATATGACGTTATGGAAAAATCAAAACTATGGAGACTAGTATAAAGATGAAGGGTTGGTGGGGGATGGAGATGAGTAAGAAACACAGGATTTTTAGGGCAGTGAAAATATTCTAATACCATAATGATGGATAGATGTCATTATATATTTGTCCAAATCCATAGAATTTACATCACCAAGAGTGAAACCCAAGGTAAACTTTGGACTTTGGATGATCATGATAGTGTCAGTATAGCTTCATCACTTGTAACAAATGTGTCACTCCGTTAGGGACTGTTGATAATGGTGAAGGCAGGCTATGCTTGTATGGAGGTAGGGAGTATATTGGAAATCTCTCTGCTTTGCCCTCAATTTTGCTGTGAACTAAAACTGCTTTAAAACAATTGTCTTAACTAAAAAAAAATTTTTTTTAAATTTAAAAAATAGGAGTGAGAGGAAGAGATGGCCACTTTCCTGCTGCTTGCTGTTGTTTGGGATGGACTAACTTGAGATGAGCCTATACACTGTGGTTATATAGTTGTGCTTGGCAAAGTAGAAAGGTAGAATTTTTGAGAGACCTAGATATCTTTGAGTTGCTAATAAATCAACCAGCTTTGTCCCCATCCTATGTAAGAGTAAGTCTTTTGTTTTTTAAACCATTTTTAATTGGTGCTCTTCTGCACTTGAAAGCTACAAAGGATACAATTAAAGAACTAACTATAAACGTGAATTTTGTATCCTGAAAGATAGTGCTGCTTTAAAAGTCTTATTAATACCATATTGAATTAGGAGAATAACTTTTCTCCCTCTTCCTGCCTCTTTCCCCCTTCCCTGTCTCTCACTTTCTCCAGCTTCCTTAGAATATGTTCATTACTGTATTCTTTTACAAAGATGTTTGAGGGGCATGTAAAATTTTTGTCTACTGTCATCCAAAGTGATTGTTATTCTCAAAAACTAAACATTTCTAGTTACTTCACATTTTGAATTGTGCTTGTGTGACTTTAATTTTTATCTGTCTTTATGGATTTTGTCCATGCGTTCAATACATTCAAGCCAGCAAATATTTATTGAGCATCCATTGTATTGCTCTGGACTTCTTAAAGTTTGGATTGCATTTGTTGTAGTGAAGAGATTAGGTTTTATAAAGCATCCCTTGCCATGTGTAAGATACATTATTTGAGATGAAATGTTTTTGTTTTTTAGTTTAACCAGCAGAATTAACTAATTATATTATTTAAAATATAGCTGATTATAAGTTACGTATTCATTGGTGAGTTATCTGGTAGAATTATTCTTGCTACATGTTTTCAGAAGCCTAGGAGTTTAGACATACCTACTTATGCAATGTCTCTAGTATTTAAATATATACAATCCTAGATCTCTAGCTATTACAGCTTTTCTAAAGGGATGGAAAGAAAGATAGCATGCTTTATTACCTAATTATGCCTTAGCCATTCCTTTCCCTTTCTCTGCAACTATAGAAAGGGAATAGAGAAGTGTTATCATTTATAGGCTAGTGATAGTTCTGTACTATGTGTAGAAGTATTAAGCTAGATTTCAGCTTCAGTAAGGTGTGTGGAAACTCAGCCTCCAGCCCAAATTGCTGAGCAGTTTACTTGCAGCAGTTTTATTTTATTTTATTTTTTTAAAAGATTTTATTTATTTATTTGAGAGAGAGAGAATGAGAGAGAGAGAGCACGAGAGGGAAGAGGGCAGAGGGAGAAGCAGACCCCCTGCTGAGCAGGAAGCCCGATGTGGGACTGGATCCCGGGACTCCAGGATCATGACCTGAGCCGAAGGCAGTCGCTTAACCAACTGAGCCACCCAGGCGCCCTACTTGCAGCAGTTTTATTGCTCTCAAGATTCTCAAGAGAAGCCACAACTGGTCTAGCTTTGAATGAATAGGGATTGAACTGATTGCTTACATTTAATTG
This sequence comes from Leptonychotes weddellii, assembly GCF_054177405.1. NCBI lineage: Eukaryota > Metazoa > Chordata > Mammalia > Carnivora > Phocidae > Leptonychotes > Leptonychotes weddellii. The sequence continues at coordinate 74,422,024 of NC_138369.1, forward strand.
AAGTTGTCGATAGAGCATTTTGATGAAGAGCATGAGTTTGGAAGCAGTTTCCTCATCTTTAAAAATAATAGTTAAGCTATACAATAGTTTTTCAAAATAAAACAGCTATTTCAAGTGCTTTATGCAGTGCCTACTACAAAATAAAGATCTGTAGGGTTGCCCTCATTTTCTGAGAAAGTCTTCCATTCCACATAGTTACTGTGATACAGTATGTTGATACAGTATTTGTACATACAATATAACTCTTTTACCTGTTCTTACCTGGTTGGTACATGAGTGAGGATCTAACCGAAATTGAGTCAATCAGAATACTATTTTAGGGTTTTGGAATTAAAAGACTTCTCTTTGGACTGCTGAAGTTCTAAGAGTAAATCTCAGGATCTATGATGGATGGCTTTGTTTCCTGCTATGAGGAAAAGTGTTGTTGGTAAAGATGGAAAAAAAAAAAAAAAAAAAAGAAGCTGATGCATGGAAAAACAGAGATAAAAGATGGTCCTGAATGTTTCAAGTGCTTGATTCTAGTTGTCCTTGTGGCCTAGCCATCCCCTTCCTTATCTAAATTTTGATTGTTTCGTACTCAATTCCATGAGGTATTTCACTCCTTTTAATAAATATATTTTGCCCAACTGGTTTAATTTAGATTTCTGTCACTTGCACCCAGTAGTGGTACCTAATATATGTATTTACTTTTTTAAGATTTTATTTATTTATTTGAGAGAGAGAGCAAGAGAGAGAGCGAGACAGCACAAGCAGGGGGAGTGGCAGAGGGAGAGGGAGAAGCAGGCTCCCTGCCGAGCAGGGAGGCTTGATCCCAGGACCCCAGGATCATGACCTGAGCTGAAGGCAGACACTTAACAGACTGAGCCACCCAGGCACCCCTCTAATATATGTATTTAATAGTAACTATTAAGGACAATATGAGATCTAGACTAGTTAATGTACTTAGTTAAAACACTTTTTACTTCGTTACTTTGCTCTGCTAAATACTAATGATTTTTCATCTTATAATCTGAAACTTTAAGGTTCCATAGAGGTTTTCAAAGTATTTCTTGGGAAAGAATCTTAGCATACATCTTAGAACTGGTTTTTAATTCATTTATGGAGAGTTACCTGTTTCCTAGGAATTCAGATAACCATCTGTTAGAGGCAGTTCTAGAATGTATTTTGTTCTAGGACCCCAAAATCAATTATAGAAGTCTACAACCTCCAACACATTAGAATATCATGATTCATAGCAGGTTTTCTTCATTAACATTTTATTTTGTTTAAACCTCTCTAGTGCCTGAGATATACAACTTTGAGCCAGGTGCTCATATGGGCACAAAATTAGACAGTTTGCTTTCTCTGGATATTAATTACTTCATTATGAAGCCATGACATAAACCTAAAATTGAGCAGTTACCAAAATGCCAGCTGTATGATACAGATGATAATGTCAGGATAGAGAGATCTGAGTGTACTAACATGGTCCTGAAGACTTGGTGAAGGAGATAGAACTTGAACTGGGCCATGAAGAGTAGAAGGGATTTGGGCAGGAGAAAGACATTCTGGGCAAAGGGAACAGAGGTGAAAGATGAAAATGTGCCATTACTCATTCTGTTAGTAGAAATTAACTGTTGTGGTTCCAGCTAAAGGTTAGTGGCTTTTGAATATCAAGTTATGGGGGTAGAACTGAGATGATTTGTGGTGATGACAGCCACTAAAGGTGATTGAGCAGAGTAACTGATGGTTTTGGTGAATGTGAAATTGCCTTCCAAGCTTGATCTGCTAGCAGGTAAACCAGTTGGATCTTTAATATGCTTTGAGGATGAGAGGATAAGGTTGATGGGTAGTAGTGAATTTAAAAATAAAGTTAACTAAAAACACAATCTAAGGATTTTTCCAAATAACTAAGTATACAGAGCATCACTTCTGTACCAAAGTAAGCTAGAGTTCTCTTATTTGAAGCAGCTACAGGCATCCACCAGCACTCTATAAAACCATATCCCAAGGCTGAGGTTCACCATGGACCTTCCTTGAGTGCAGTTTTGAGAACAACCAGGCATCATAACTTATTTATGAAGGGGTAAGACAAGTTTGGATCTGATAGGGCCTAGGTTAAGTCCAGCTGAGCTCTGTGGACTGGAAACTGAGTGTTGGAGGATAATATCCAAGTACTAAATATGGGTGCTTCAGTCTGATAGCAGTACAAATAAAAGAGAAAGGGAAAAAATTACTAAGAAAATTGTGATAAAAACTTGATAAGAAAAATGAAGTCAGGCCACAGAATGTTTTGAAGGAGAATGATTAGTTTTAAGCAGACTGTGGCTAAATGGATAGTGGAGCATTACAAATAGAGGCTATATGGTAAATTAACAAACAGCACATACCTTGGAGCCCAACTGCCTGTGCTTGAATACTGATTCTGCCACTGCCATATGATCTTGATTAATAAGTTACTTAAACTTTTCTGTGCTTTGATTTATCTGTTAAATAAGGAAACATATTCAGTTCTTAAACCCTGCAGGGTAAAGGGCTTAGAGCAGTCCTAGCATAAAGTAAGCACTAGGTTAAGTGTTAATTGTTGTGATTGCTAGGATTATTATTCTTAAGTTACAGCTGATATACATGAACACTTTCAGTACCCGGAGAAGGGCAGAATTACAGAATTGAGTCCTTGCTATGAAGGTTGTGGTTGAATCCATATAAGTGGATGAATTCTCACAGTCTCTTAAGTATTTCTCCTTGTACAAATGTTCTGTTTCACTTTTCTTTCGCTTTATCATTTCTAACTTTTCACTTTTCTATTTTCCTACCCTGTATAGTTTCCTCTTATTCCAACCTGATCCTGAAATCTGCTTTATATTAAAGCTTCTACACAAAATATTGAGAATATACAAGTGCAGCTTTTAGTTCCCAGATTTTACTTAAGGTACCTCCCTTGCATCTAACCCTTTTCCTGGCCTGTGCTTGGGATCCACCATGGATTCCCTTTTTTCTCACAGCCTCATCCCATAGGTTATCCAACCAACCTTGTTTGCCTATGTTTCATAAACTGCTTCTGGAGCTCACTGTAACACAACATATAAATCAGAATATAATTCAGGATGTTTCTGAATATTTTTTTAAAAACTTTATTTTGAAGAAATTATAGATACACCAGAAATTGCAGAAATGGTACAGAAAGCTTTGTTTCCATCAACCAGATTCTTCAAATGGTGACATCATACTCTACATTACCAAAATCAGGAAACTGGTATTGGCACAATACAACTAATTAAAGTGGAGACTTCTTTTGGATTTCACCAAGTTTTTTGCATTCACTAATTTGGAAGAGGACTGGATGTGGTAGTAGCGGTAATGTCCTTGTGAATAATTTTATGACATTTTGTCACATGTGTAGATTCGTATAACCACCAACATGTTTAAGGTACAGAACGGATGCATCACCATAAAGAGCTCCTTCATGTTCCAGTCACTTGTGTAGCTCTTCTGTAAGGTACCAGCCCAGCATATGCCTGTGGCCCAACCCCAAGTGGTTAGCAATCACTGATCTTCCTAACTCATCTAATGTATATCATCTTCTTTCAGGATAATTGCTTATAAAAGTTATAGCTATTTTTTGTTTGTTTTTATTTGGGGATGGTGGGGAGTTAATTTTTTGTTGTCCTAATCATATGCACAAAGTATCTTTTCTGAGTACTTACATAAGAACTGTAAGAAAAGTGTAGTTCAAAAACTATGATCAAATGGTCAAAACTATATGATCAAATGAGCTAACATTTGTTTGAGTCTGGTGTGTGTATTTAATAATTCTAGTTGAGATTATTTTAGTACTACATTGAGATGCAATAGTTTCTTAAAAAACTGACTTAATATCTAAGAAACATTTTCTTTTTGAAATGGGTACGTGATACTTGTGAAATGTCTAGCATGGTAAAATATTTTTAGAATTTTTAATAAATAGCTTTTCAGTTGGTTTAAATGTTATTTTTATTTTTTTTCTTTTTTCTTTTACTTTTTGAAACATGTACATGGTTAATAACTCCAAACAATACCAAAGGCCACAAATAGTGAAAAATAACTCTTTCTCATACTTTAAGCCCTAGTCCACCAGTTCACCCAGAGGTAATCACTGTATTAGTGTCTTGAGTATCATTCCAAAGATATTTTTTGCATATTCAGGCCTAAGCGGGTGTATAACTACTTTTATCATACAGTTGTTCTGAGCCTGCATTTTTTCATTTAACACTGCTTTAGAGACTTTTCCATTGATAAGGAACATCGAGGTCTGCTTGTTATTTTAAATTGGGAGCATAGTGTGATATTGTGATTTATAATCCTATTTCTGGCACTGAGCTCCTAAAAACCCTTGGAATTTCCTGTGAGAGAGCAGTGAAAGTTTATGTTAATGAAGTGACTTTTAGAATGGGAACTAGTTGCCTGTGGAGCCAATTTTGTGGTTAGAAGGTGGGGACTTTTAGTCCCCTTTCCCCTCAGTACCATCACCTCTGGGGAGTGGAGGAGCTAGAGATTAAGCTCAGTTGCCAGTGGATGGCAGTTTAATCTGTCGTGCCTATGTAATGAAACCTCCATAAAAACCTCAAAGGAGGGAGTTTGGAGAGCTTCTGGGTTGGTTAACCAGAAACACTTACACTTACCACTGTGCTGGACCCCAGATGTTACTAGGTTGGAAGTTCTTTGTTCAGCATCTCATTCTGTGTTTCTCTAACATCTGGCTGTTGATTCGTATCTTCTAATATCCTTGTGATAAACTGGTAATCCAGTGAGAAAACTGGTTTCCTGAACCCTGTGAACCCTGTAGCAAGGAGGGAGCCAGGGGAACCTCTGATTAATAGCTGTTGGGTTAGAAGAAGTACAGGTGTACACAACCTGGACTTGTTATTGGCATTTGAAGTGGGGGGAAGCAGAGTTTTATAGGACTGAACCTATAGCCTGTGAGATCTGATGCTCTCTCCTAGTTGATCGTGTCAGAATTGAGTTGAGGGGCGCCTGGGTGGCTCAGTCCTTAAGAATTGAGTTGAATGGTAAGACCAGCTGGTATTGGAGCACTGCCTGGATGTGTGGAGGAAAAAAGCACACATAATGGGATTGGATGTAGAACCCTTACATGGTGTTTACTTTTATGGATGTACAACTAGAAGTCCTCTCATCTAATAACTTTTATAATTGGTAATTAATAAGTTAATCAGTCTGACAGAGGGAACCATAAAAAGTGATCTTTAAGCGTTTTACTCTAACAATGTGTATTTGCCAGCCATTTGTTTTGTAATTGAGCCGAGGCTTTTTTGTTGACACTATTGTTCATTGTTACCTTCCTTGTACAGACCCTACCCCCAGTGCATTATCTGTAACCGATGTGGGGTTTCTTTAAGTGATGGGAGAATTTAGACATTGAAGAATCAAACATCTCCATTTGTTTACTGTTTGCTTAGTGATTCAATTCTCAGCCACACCCAATTCAATAGCACTTTTTTTGGTGGCTTACCTTTATTGAGTCTTCATGTGGTATTCAACCTAGTGATCATAAAAACAATTTGCTTTTTTCATTCCTATTTTATCAGTTTAAATAATATTGAAATAAATCACATAGTTATGATTGCAGGTACAATTTGCACAAACTGTTGTGGTAACAAACATACCCTACCCTTGATAAATAGACACCCAGTGGTGGGAACGAAAGTTCAAGGGTTTACTAGTGGTAGCCTAATAGTCCATATGCATGGTGTGCCAAGTCACCTTTAGTTTTACTCAGGAGACAGAATATTGATTAATCATGTTAGTTGGTTAAATGAAGGTTGGTTAAGAACTTCTTGTTTCTTTTTTTTTTTTTTAAGATTTTATTTATTTATTTGACAGAGAGACACAGCGAGAGAGGGAACATAAGCAGGGGGGGAGTGGGAGAGGGAGAAGCAGGCTTCCCGCGGAACAGGGAGCCGGATGCGGGGCTCAATCCCAGAACCCTGGGATCATGACCTGAGCTGAAGGCAGACGCTTAACAACTGAGCCACCCAGGCGCTCCAAGAACTTCTTGTTTAATTTTAACCATTCCCCTTTGGCGGGCATTTAAGTTGTTTCCATCATTTTCCTTCCTACAATAATCAGTAAATATACTTAATTATTTTGTTTGCATATACATTAGAATATCTTTATCTTAAAAAGATTCCTTGAAATAGAATTAGTACGTACAAGGGGATAGTCATTTTTTTATATTAATAAATTTTGCTAGAGACCTTAAATAAGTATTTTATTGTGTAATTTTCAGTATTTAATTGTAGTAAAGAAAAATATGATAGGTAATTCTTTTAGAATTAACCAAAGTGTTCCTTTTTCCCTTCAATTTGATTTGTAGAGAGGAAAACTATGCTCATGAGTCATAAAATACATGAATAGTATTCAAGGCATTGAGTCATAGAGTTCCAGACATCTCCCACACATAAATGACTCACTTTGTATGTGCACTGTGTGTGTGTGGTTTATCCTTTGTAATAGATATGTTTCTCAATTTGAGTAAGTCTGATCAGTTTAAACACTCTAGGGAAGTTTGCTGTCTTAATGATTAACATTGAGAAGCCTTAAACCAAGGATCCTTTTATTAAAATGACTAAATCAGGACTCAGCTTTGAATAAAGCCTGAGATTTTGGTGGTTCTGTGTTAGCTTTTTCAACAACTATTCAGTGATTTTTGTGCAAAGCATTCTGTTTGCTGGGGTATATATTGGAATAAAAAAACATGCTCTTGTGGAAATTAATTGTGGTTAGAGAGACAAGGCTCTTAGCTTACTAGATAACATTAATAGTCACTCTCCCAACCTCCTTTTACTGAAGTACCTGTTACTATTATAAAGACAAAAACAATATCACAAATACATTAAAATTATATAAAGAAGCCAGTGTAGAGTGAGTGATAATTTTGTTACACACATCTTTATAATACCTTTATATGCTACTGTTAAACCTTATTTGAATTGCCTATTAATATTTTATTAATCCCTCTTTTGACTAGCAGCTTTTTTTCCTCATTTATTCTCAGTTGTCTAACTATTCTTTCTTAGAGTAATTGGGGTATTGCCAAACTAGAAAATTCTTACGATGTGAAATAAACTTCATTTTCTTAAATCTTGAAAGCTATAATATTCTAATATGGTAAAAGACCCCAAAATACAATACCTGTTTAAATGAGAAATTTAGGGACGCCTGGGTGGCTCAGTCGGTTAAGCATCTGCCTTCCGCTCAGGTCATGGTCTTGGGATCAAGTACCGCATCAGGCTCCTTGCTCACCCGGGAGCCTGCATCTCCCTCTGCCCAGCTCTCCCTCTGCTTGTGTGTGCACGCTCTCTCTCTCTCTCAACAAATTTTTAAAAAATGAGAAATTTATTTCTCTTAATAGTATAGGAGTTAGTGGTCCAGGTTTGTGGAGCAACTCTGTTCTATAAGATCATTCAAGATCATGACAGTCTTCTAGGATATTGGCCTACCTCTGTATCAAAGCTGGCTCAGTTTCACATCTGCATTCCAGCCTGTGGGAAGTGGCAAAGTATTAATCCAGAGTAAGGTGGCTGTCTTTTAAGTTGAGGATGACCTGCAAGTTGTGTCTTTACTTCCAACTCATGTACCACACTGGTCTACACTAAGTAACAAAACTTAAAGGCAGATGGCTCACTGCGTGGGTAAATTACCAGCTACAACTTTAATACTATGGACAAAGGGGGAAAATAAATAGTGGAAAATAATTAACAATCTATCGCAAATCCTCTATCCAAAAAATTGGGTGTAAATTTCAAAATAAGTCTAAATAAATAGCTTTCTCAGAAACAGCACTCTTCGGGTGCCAGGGTGGTTCAGTTGGCTCAGGTCATGACCCCAGGGTCTGGGATGTCAGGCTCCCTGCTCAGCGGGAAGACTTCTTCTCCTTCTCCCCTGGCTTTTACTCTCTCTCTCTCATTATCTCTCTCTCTCAAATAAATAAAATCTTTTAAAAAGAAAAAGAAACAGCATTCTTATAACTTTAAATGAGGTGTAAATATGAATTAAAAATCCCTGAATGTGACTCTACCTCAAGATCTTGCTTCTCAAACTGGAGATCATTGGTGTTTGAGGGGGTGAGGTACATGAAGGCTTGCATTAGATGTATCTTCTTTTCTTGAAGATTTGGAAGAGTATGCATTTTTTTAAATTGGGGCACCTGGGTGGCTCAGTCGGTTAAGCATCTTTGCTGCTTTGTTGAAGATGAGTTGACCATAGAGTTGAGGGTCGATTTCTGGACTCTCTATTCTGTTCCATTGATCTGTGTCTGTTTTTGTGCCAGTACCATACTGTCTTGATGATGACAGCTTTGTAATAGAGCTGGAAGTCTGGAATTGTGATGCCGCCAGCTTTGCTTTTCTTTTTCAACATGCCTCTGGCTATTCGGGGTCTTTTCTGGTGTTATACAAATTTTAGGATTATTTGTTCCATTTCTTTGAAAAAAGTGGATGGTACTTTGATGGGGATTGCATTGAATGTGTACATTGCTCTAGGTAGCATTGACATCTTCACAATATTTGTCCTCCCAATCCATGAGCATGGAACGTTTTTCCATTTCTTTGTGTCTTCCTCAATTTTCTTTCATGAGTATTCTATAGTTTTCTAAGTACAGATCTTTTGCCTCTTTGGTTAGATTTATTCCTAGGTATCTTATGGTTTTGGGTGCAGTTGTAAATGGGATCAACTCCTTAATTTCTCTTCTGTCTTGTTGTTGGTGTATAGGAATGCCACTG
>NC_138369.1:74431282-74564953 GCF_054177405.1 Leptonychotes weddellii
TAGATTTTGGGTGTATTTTGGTCTGTTAGAAGAAAGTGCCTCCCAAAATTTTAAAGAAAGAAAAACTTATATATGTACAAAAATAAGGGTTGATACGATGAAGGGATGGAATATGACTGTAAAGATGAAAATTATTTAAGGGCGCCTGGGTGGCTCAGTTGGTTAAGCGACTGCCTTCGGCTCAGGTCATGATCCCAGAGTCCTGGGATCGAGTCCCACATCGGGCTCCCGGCTCAGCGGGGAGCTTGCTTCTCCCTCTGACCCTATCCCCTCTCATGCTGTTTCTCTCTCTCTCTCTCTCTCAAATAAATAAATTAATTAATTAAAAAAAAAGATTTTATAAAAAAAAAGTATTTAAAAAATTATAAAAGGAATTGATAAGTTGTTTGAGAAAAGAATGAAGAGGATTTTTAAAAAAAAGAAAAAAAAAGGGGAGAGAATGTGATCAGGCAGGAGACTAGAACAAAGCCATACACTAGAGATTTAGGGTATATTTTGACCTGTTGGAAGAAACTGTATCTCAGAATTTTAAAGTGAGAACAACTTATATATATATGCCAAAAATAAGTGTAACTACTATGGAGGGATAGAATATGACTCTAAAAATGAAAAATAAAAATGATTTTTAAAAAAGGGATTGATAAGATGTTGGTTGAAAAAGGGAAAAGAAAAATTCAAAAAAAAAAAGACAGTTAAAAAAAAATTAACTTTGAAAACTAAAGAATTACGGTAAAAAGGCCATGAATTCTATGTGCAGTATTCCCCTAGTACTGGAGTTCTGCCGTTCTCTTTGATGGGTAAACTTGGTCTTGGCTGGCTGTTCTTGCTGATCTTCTGGGGGAGGGGCCTGTTGCCGTGGTTCCCAAATGTCTTTGCGGGAGGCGGAATTGCCCCACCCTTGCCCAGTCCAGGCTAAGTAATCTGCTCTGGTTTGCTCTTGGGAGCTTTTGTTCCCTGCAAGCTTTCCGTACAGCTTTGGAGGCCGAGAGTGAAAATGGCGGCCTCCCAATCTCTGCCCCTGGAGGAGCCGAGAACTCGGGGCTGCTCCTCCATGCGCCCCCAGAGAAAAGCAGTCAGTCACTCCCGTCTCCCTGGTCTCCAGCCGCACTCCGTGCTCACCCCGCCTGTGACCGAGCGTTTCTATCTCTGGCACCCAACCCCGTATGGAGTCTCCAAACCCAGCACATCTCTGCGGTGCGCTCCTGCACCGCTCCTCCCGGGGGAGGAAGGGGAGTCTCCCCGGATCTGCCGCTTGTTGGGACCCTGCTGGAGGAGCAGTGGTCCGCATGTACTGCGGATCACGGGTTATGGCAACCCTGAGCTGAGGGCCCGCACCTTGCCTCTGTCTCTGCAGCCAGCTTCCCCGCTCTGATACCTGGGAGCTCTGCTGCACTCAGGCACCGCCGGTCTTTCTGTGACCCCGAGGTCCTGAGAACACACTGTTCTTCGAGGGTTCCACCCCCAACTTAGCACAGGAGCCACGTCCCTCAGCAGAGCCGACTTCTAAAAGTTCCGGTTTTGTGCTCCGGGGCTCTATCACTTGCCCGTAGGTGGCTGATGGAGGCCCCCTCCCCCACCATCTATCCTCCCGAATATCGCCTCGGATTCACTTCTCCGCACATCCTACCTTCCAGAAAGTGGTCGCTTTTCTGTTCAGAGAGTTGCTGCTATTCTTTTCTTTGATCTGTTGAGTTTGTAGGTGTTCAGAATGGTTTGATCCCTATCCAGCTGAATTCCTGAGACCAGACGAAATCCAGGTCTCCTACTCCTCTGCCATCTTGCTCCCCATCCTGCCTTTTTGTTTTGTTGATGGTTTCCTTCACTGTGCAAAATGGAAAACTGTGTATTTTTTATATTTACAAAGATAGGAATATATTTTAAAGCCACAAACAAAATTGGCAGGAATTTTAAGAAATCCTTAAGATTGTTTTAAGGGATAACTTCAAATCCCCAGAGAAAAATTTGGGGCTACCTGTGGAAACATTTTGATAGGCAAACCTTTTGTTAAGGTTTGTTTTATTTAGTTAGGTCAACAATTCCAAACTGTGTAAAACTGTGGAAGTATATTGGGAAAAACAGGATGAAGTAAAGGAAATTTTCCTATGTATATCAGCAGCATAGGCATCTTTATTCAAAGAAAGCCTAAGAAGTTATTTCTCTGTCACCTTAGATTTTATTTTTGCTGTACTTAATAAAGCCATTCCTTTAAGGCCAAAATATTTTTTTAGGCCTTTCTTCTCCTAGCAAGGAAATATTCTGTTAATGGGTTGCTAACTTAGACTAAGCTTATGGAACTAGTAAGTTGGTAGTTAATGGTTTTTCTTCATTTAAAGTATACTGAAATTAATTTTATATTAAAAGTTATGTTCCACCTTTCCTCTTTTTACAGGACAATGAAAAGAGAACTCCACTGCACGCTGCTGCCTATCTTGGAGATGCAGAAATCATTGAACTGCTTATTTTATCTGGTATGGTAAAGCTCTGGTTAATAAGAGCACATCATGCATATTTTTGTCATAATTAATATTTATCAAACCTGGTTGACTATTTCTTTATATTTGTCTCAGAGTTGAAACTTGTTCATTCTACAGCTGATCTTACATCATGTGCCAAGTACTGTTCTAGTGCTTAGAGTATGTCGGAGAGCAAAACAAAGATGACTGCCCTTAGGGGGTGGATACTCCAATAAGGAAAAATAGGCTGTAAATACAAGTAAATGTTACAGCATGTTAAAAGATGATTAAGTGCTATAGAGAAATGAAAAAGTAGGTCAGGATAATAGGGTGAGATGAATGATATATAGGCTCAGGGATTATATAGAATATTCATAGTAGGCCTGATTAACCGCAGAGTAACTAGGAGACAATTTCAGTTCTACTAGGGGAAGGTGATGTGGCTCAGACCAAGTGCAGTAGTGGAGGTAGTGAGAAATGGTATGATTGTGATATATTTTGAAAGTGATGCCAGCAAGGTGTCTGTCTTTAAATAGCTTTTATCTAATAACTCTTTTTGAGGGCCTGTAAAATACATTTTAGGAACCTGTACTTTATCTTTTAATTTCTCCTAAACTGTTTGAGACTTCGCAATATGAAGTAATGGTAGAACTGTTTCTTATGGAATAGCTCCTATTGTGGTCAGACTGCCTGCAGTCAAACAGAGCTTAGAAGTATTTTTGTTGTAGCCAAAGTATTGTAAATAATATTTATTGGAAAAGGATGCACGTGTTTGAATTGTGCTTGTGTTACCAGATTGTAGATAGACAATGTAATTGGAGAAATAGCATCATTCATTTAATATTTGGGAGTAGGAGCACTGAGAGAATTTGTGAATGAAGATCTCATTTAGTAGCCTAAATAGAGAGGTGCCTGGTTGGCTCAGTCAGTTAAGCATCTTACTCTTGATTTAGGCTCAGGTCATGATCTCAGGGTCATGAGATTAAGCCCTGCGTCAGGCTCCGTGCTGGGCATTGGGCCTGCTTGAGATTCTCTCTCTCCCTCTCCCTCTACTTGCGCTGTTTCTCTCTCTCTCTCTTTCAAAAAAAAAAGCCTAAATAGAATTTTGCCATTTCATAAATTTATGAAAATTTTAAAATCTGGGTTTTATAACAGATTGCATGATCATATAGAATTAAATATAGCTAAATATTGACCCAGCTGATATTTTTTATTGAAGTATTAGTTTCAGGGATACAACATATATATTACTCAGTGCTCCCCAGCTGATATTCTTATATTAGTTTCTTCATGAGTAACTTCATCGTAGATACACTTCCTTGAAGATATCTGTTACTCTGTGGATGCTAGCTCACTAGCTACCAGCTTAAATTTACTAGAGATAAGAACTGAGGAGGTACAAGAGAAAAATCATATTTCCTCTTAATTGAGGCTTCTACTATAATAATGTGAATTGATGGGGTTTAGGTTTATATATGGAATTTTCTTTACAAACATTGTCTAAGAAACAGTTTCTTTTTTTCTTTAAGACATAGCTATGCTAGAAATGGTACATTCTAGTTAGTTTAATGTCTTGGACTTTGGATAAGACCTCTACTGCTACGTTTTTTATTTTAACACAGAATTCTGTTCATTTACTTCCACTTTAACATAAAAATTTTATGACTTAAAATGGAGGGTTCTTTTTCCCATTTTTAATTTTTAACCTAGGAGAAACTTTTCAGATGCTCCATTTGACTTACTTCCTGGCTTTGAAAGTGAATGTTTGTATTAAGGATTTTTAGCTACTTACAGAAGGTTGACTTCCTAGTCTTTGTAAGTATGATAGTCAGATGAGCCTTACGACTGTGATAATATCAGATATCAGCTTTGAAATAAGCATTTGAGAGAGTGCTTAATTTTTTTAAATAATTCAAAGAGAAATAATGTATAAAATTAACCACCATATATGTATAAATGCTATTTCAGCTTGTCTTTGAAAACTAATTTTAGTATTGTGTTTTAACAGTTTATGAGGTAATAGCTCATGTAGCTGTTTTTGGATGGAAAAAGCCACAAATTAATTTATAGTTTTCAGAATAAAATTAAGTTTTTACATTGGTCTCAAACTGTATTATTTCCTTGAACCAAATTTCATTTGACTTCAGTTTCTACTACTCTCCTTGTGCACATTCCGCTCTGATGCCACTGGCTTACCATCTCTGGGTATTTGAACTGCTGCTTCTTTATTCTCAAACTCTCTTTTCTCAGGTAGCCACATGACTTGTTCCTTTACTCACCTTTTTTATGTCCTTGCTCAAATGTTACCTCCGGGGTGAAGTCGTCCCTGATCACTGCCTCCACCACCACCATCCTTTCCCTTTCCTGTGTTATCTTTTTTTCTAGTACTTACTGTTATCTGATATCCTTTTTAAAATTTTACTTAGTCACTTCCTATCATTCTCTCCTTACTAGAATGTAAACTCCCAAGGCAGGCAGGGGGAGGCACAGGGGGAGAAAGCGAATCTTAAGCAGACTTCTCACCCAGCACCAAGCCCTATGGGGTGGGGGGGTGGTTCCATCTCATGACTGTGAGATCATGACCTGAGCTGAAATCAAGAGTCAGATGCTTAACTGACTGAGCCACCCAGACGCCCAGCAATATAAGTTTAGACTTTACATTTTGGTCTCAGTTTCTCAAGTCTTTAGTTGAAGTGAGAATGGGAGAGGTGGAAATGCACTAGGAATGTGGGGTGCAGGAGTTCAGGTAAATGAAAAAGGAAAGAAGACAAATGATCTGTTTTCTATGGATGCAACTCAAGCTCGTCCATAGACTTCGTTCTTCTTCAGACTACCACCTAGGCTCTAGGAAAAATAAAATAAATAAAAACTTAATTGGATCTGGAATAAAATGAGCTGGAATGAAATCCAAGTCTAAGTTTCTACTAAACCAGAACCTCCGTTTCCCACTTACAAATGAAAAATAAATAAACCAGGCTCTGTGTTGTCATGAGAGGCACTGCAGATAGTGGTCAGACAGATTTAGGTGCAAAACTTGGTCCCACCTCTTAGCACCTCTGTGATCTTTGGGAAGTTATTTAATCTCTCCAGCCTTAACATCCTTTTCTGAAAAGTGGGAATAATATAAATTTTATAGTTTTGAAGCAAATGAGATGATGTAATTAAGATATCTAGAAAAATACCTGGTACATCATAGATACTCAAAATCTGGCTATTATTTTTTTTTTAAGCAACCCTTCTTTCTTTCCTCAACTTTATTTGGTCCTGCCAAATAAGTAAATTCCCAGTGTCAGGAATTACCATTTTTTAGTGATTTTTAGATATAGTTTCCTAAAAATTCTACCCTCCCCATTGTGAAATCTAGTCACATTCTGAAATGATAATCTGGAAGGAGTTATTTAACTATGGGGGAAATACAGACAAGAGTTTATTTCCACAATCTAGAGAGACAATGAAACAAAACAGACTCTGTACAGAATATTCTTACTCAGCAAATTCTAGAATTAAAAAAAAAAGTCTTTAAAACTATAGATAATTACATAAGTGTCTTACTGAACACAGCCCCCAGTAGCTCAGCAAATAATGAGTGAAGGCTCATATAATTTGTAGAAAACAGAGCTCTAACAAGTCAGAAGATAGGGAGTAATCAGAAATGTGTTCCTAACTTATAAAGTTAGATGCTGTATAGGATGACTGTCACGACCTTCTATAAAAATACCACCTTACATAGTTGAAGACTGAAACCTGAGTCAGAAGGAATTTTAGTTTGATGGGTTTTAACATTTGCTACAATTTTATGTATTTGAAGGTTCATGCTGATTTGTATAAAATTAACAATTTTTAAAATAATTATTCATATCAATTTAAAATTCCCATTAACTCTTTGAAAGTTGATTAGAATAGTTTTATGGAGGATATAGTAGATAATTTAGAAATCAACAAGTATAAGCTAGCTAATGAATTCTAAGTATTACAAATAGATTTCCAGAATAACAAACTAATAAAAAACTAATTATATTCAAAGAATTTTCAACAACAGAAAGGTTATCCAGATAGTAAATAAATAAGAACACATTGGACTTAAAGTACACATTAGAGCAGGTGGATTTAGCAGATGTTTACAGACATGCTATCCAAAAGCAGCAGAATATACATTCTTCTCAAGCATACATGTAAGATTCTCCAGGATCATGTTAGGCCACAAAACAGTTTTTCATAATTAAGGTTGAAATCCCATTCAGCATCTTTTCAACCACAGTGATCTGAAACTAGAAATTAAAAGAGTAAAGCTGAAAATTCACAAATATGTGGGGGTTAAATATTACTGAACAACCAGTGGGTCAAAAAAATAAATAAAAGAGCAAAAAATATCTTGACAAATGAAAATGAAAATACAACGTACCTAAAACTTAATGGGATGTGGCAAAAGCAATTCTGAGAGAGAAGTTCATAGCAATAAATGCCTGCATTAATAGAAAAAAGAAAGAACTGAACCTGGCTTTTCACCTCAAGGAACAAGAAAAAGAAAAGCCCAAAATTACTAGAAAGAAGAAAATAACAAAGATCAGAGTAGAAATAAGTGAAATTTAAAAAAAAAAAGAAAAATCAGTGAAACTAAGAGCTCATTTTTTAAAAAATAAAATAGACAAACCTTTAAACTTATCAAGAAAAAAGGAGAGTACTCAAGTTAAGATCAGGAGACATTCCAGCTGATACCACAGAAATACAAAGGATCATAAGAATAATGAATAGTTATAAACCAACAAATTGGACAACCAAGCAAAAATGGATAAATTTGTAGAAACATACAATCTACGAAGATTGCATCATGAAGAAATAGGAACTCTGAACAGACCAATTACTAGTAAGAAGATAGAGTCTGTAATCAAAAACCTCCCAACAAAGACAAGTTAGAACAGATGGCTTCACTGGTGAATTCTACCAAATTTTAAAGAAGAGGATGGAACACTTCCAAACTTCTTTTTTTCTGCGGCAAGTATCGCCCTGAAAGCAAAACCAGACAAGGATACTATAAGAAATGAAAATTATAGGCCAGTATTCCTGATGAACATAGATGCAGAAATCCTCAACACAGTATTAGCAAACCAAATTCAGCAGTACATTAAAAGGATCATACACCATTTTCAAGTGGGATTTACTGTAGAGATGCAAGAATGGTTCAACATCTGCAAATCAGTGATATGCACCAATTAACAAAATGAAGGATAAAAATTACATGATCATCTCAGTAGATGCAGAAAAAACATTTGACAAATTCAGCATCCATTCATGAGAAAAACACTCAACAAAGTGCTCATAGAGGGAACATACCTCAGTATAATAAAGCCATATATGACAAGCCCACAGCTGTCATCATACTCAATTGGTGAAGAGCTGAAAACTTTTTCGCTACTATCAGGAGCAAGATATAGATACCATTCTCATTACTTTTACTCAACATAGCCCTAGAAGTCCCAGCCAGAGCAATTAGGCAAGAAAAAGAAATTAGAGGCAATCCAAATTGAAAAGAAGTGAAACTGTCTCTATTTATAGATGACATATTATATATAAAAACTGTAGACTTCACCAAAAAACTGCTAGAACTAATAAATAAACTGAGTAAAGTTTCAGGATACAGAATCGATATACATAAATGTGTTGCATTTCTTTCTGTGCATTGATAATGCACTATCAGAAAGAGATTAAGAAAACAGTCCCATTTACAGTTGCATCAAAAAGAGTTAAAATAGCTAGGAACAAATTTAGTCAAGCAGGTAAAAATCTGTACACTGAAAACTAATAAGACATAATGAAAGAAATTGAAGAAGATAAAAATAAATGGGAAGATATTCCATTCTCATGGATTGGAAGAATTAATATTGTTAAATGTCTGTACTACCCAAAGCAATCTACAGTTTCAGTGCAGTCCTTATCAAAATTCCAGTGGCATTTTAACAGAATTAGAAAAAACAGTACTGAAATCTGTATGGAACCACAAAGACCCCAAATAGTCCAAATAATCTTGAAAAAGAACAAGGCTAAAAACATCACATTTTCTGATTTCAAACTATATCATAAAGCTATAGTAATCACACCAGCATGATATTGGCATAAAAACAGACACATATATCAATGGAACAAAAAGAGAGCCCAGAAATAAACCTATTTATATATGATAATTTGTGACAAAGCCAAAAATAGGCAATGGGTTAAGGACGGTCTCTTCAATCACTGGTGTTGGGAATATTGAACGGTCACATGCAAAAATGAAACCAGATCACTATCTTACACCATACACAAAAATCAACTCAGAATGGATTAAAGACTTGAATGTAAGACCTGAAACCATAAAATTCCTAGAAGAAATCATAGGGGATAAGCTCCTTGATATCAGTCTTTACAGTGATTTTTTTTGCATTTGACACCAGAAGCAGAAATAACAAGCAGGACGGCATTGAACTAAAACGCTTCTTCAGTACAGCAAAAGAAACCAACAAAATGAAAAGGCAACCTACAGAATGGGAGAAAATATTTGCAACTCATATATCTGATAAGGGGTTGATATCCAAAATATAGAAAACTCTCACAAATCAGTAATGAAACAATCAATCTAATTAAAACTTGGGCAGAGGAACTGAAGAGACATATTTCCAAAGGAGACATACATATGGCCAACAGGTGTATGAAGGTGCTCAACATCACTATTCATCAGGGAAATGCAAAGCAAAATCACAATGAGATACTACCTCACACTTGGTAGAATGGTTTTTATGAAAAATACAAGAGAGAAAAAGTATTGGTGAGGATGTGAAGAAAAGGGAACCCTTGTATACTCTTGGTAAGAATGTAAATTGGTACAGCTACCATGGAAAAAGTTCCTCAAAAAATTAAAAATGGAACTACCATGGGATCCAGCAGTTCCAATTCTGAGTATGTATCCAAAGGAAATGAAATCACTATCTTGAAGAGATATCTGCACTCCCATATTAGTGGTAGCATTATTCACAATAGCCAAGACATGGAAACAACCTAAGTGTCAATGAATGGATAAAGAAGTTGTTATTTATATATATATATAAATACTTATTTATATATATAATATGAAATATTATTCAGCCATCAAAAAGATATCTTGTCAGTCTTCCAGCAACATGGATGGACCTTGAGAACATTATGCTAAATGAAATAAGTTAGAGAAAGATAAGTAATGCATGATCTCACTTACATGTGGAATCTGAAAAAACTGAACTCCTAAAAACAGAAGAGCTTGGTGGTTGCCAGGAGTGGGGAAGATATGTAAGGGCAGTCAAAAGGTAACAGAGTTCTAGTTCATAAGGTAAGTTCTGGGGATGTAATGTGCAGCATGGTAGCTATAGTAAACAATATTATATATTTGAGAGTTACTAGGAGAGTAGATCATCAAAGTTCTTTTTTTTTTTTTTAAAGATTTTATTTATTTATTTGAGGGAGAGAGAATGAGAGAGAGCACATGAGAGGGGGGAGGGTCAGAGGGAGAAGCAGACTCCCTGCCGAGCAGGGAGCCCGATGCAGGACTCGATCCAGGGACTCCAGGATCATGACCTGAGCCGAAGGCAGTTGCTTAACCAACTGAGCCACCCAGGCACCCCATCAAAGTTCTTTTCACACAAAAAAATTTTTAACTATGTGACGTGATGGATATTAACTAAACTTAAAATTTTTCACAGTGTATATGTATCAAATCATTATGTACATTTTAAACTAATACAGTGTTACGTCAATTATATCTCAGGAAAACTGTGAAAAAAAGAATATCACTCAGAACAGTAGTCTTCAAACAGTGTACTTTAAGTTAATAAAAGTAGACTTTAAGTTTGAGTAGTGGTGCTTCGAGGGTTCTGCTTAAATTTGGTGTGAATGCTGTGGTTGCTGAGGCCCAGGTTAGACACTTATTTCAAATTCTGCCTCCACCACCAATCTTATAGTCATATTGAATGAAGTTTTAATAAGTTTAGTTAGAAATTAGAACTTAATCTAGGTTTTTGACCTGATCGAGTTTCTAGATCGAGAAGAGAAAATTACATGGAGAGGAAAGTAGGCAACAAAATTAGGCTAATTTGTTCTTGCTAGCAGCAAAAACGGGTAGTGTAGAAAGTTCAGGATAGATTGCTCCTGCCTTTTATATTAATTATTAGTGACATTTTACAGTAGTGATTAGGTTAACCTTAACTGGTGTCATCTTAAGAAAAGCAATATGAAATAATCTCCATTGAGCATTTGCATTATACCAAAATCATGATATGCTTCAATAAAAACACAATAAATACTGTAATTTTGTATTATAAAAACTACTTTGGTATCGATGGCAAGGTTATCTGTTGCTACAGTATTTCTCTAAAATGGAAAACGAAGAAGATAAAAAGGTTGACATCAGTCTATAGTCATGTCCTTCCATGTTCATGTTTCAGGTTTTGATTGTTTTCTGACTTCCTACGATGAGAAATTAGGAAACCATGTTCTCTAATTTGTTCCAGTCTTGTGTTTTCATTCTTAAAAATTATGACTTTACATTCTATTTTGTAATCGGAAATCCCACTGTTTTCACACATACCCCAGTCCTTATTCATAGTTCTCTAGCTCCAAGTTTTTTATTTTTATTTATCTCTTGGTTGAATAGACATCATCATCAAGTTTTTGGAGGGTTGGGTTTTGTTTTAATATTTAGTAAGAGCTTGGGCGCCTGGGTGGCTCAGTTGGTTAAGCGACTGCCTTCAGCTCAGGTCATGATCCTGGAGTTCCGGGATCGAGTCCCGCGTCTGGCTCCCTGCTCGGCAGGGAGTCTGCTTCTCCCTCTGACCCTCCCCCTCTCATGCTCTCTCTCTCATTCTCTCTCTCAAATAAATAAATAAAATCTTTAAAAAAATATTTAGTAAGAGCTCATGGATGTCATATTCTTATTTGTTGGATATTGTTGCCTTTTTTATTTAACTGAAGGGTAGATTGGCTAGTTATAAAATTCTTGATTCACACTCTTTCCTCTCAACTTTATAGATGTTACTCCAGTGTCTTCTAGCATTGAGTGGGAGTCTTGGATTAGGCTCTTCTCTCCTTACCATTTCTGTCCCCCCCATACCACCCTCTACCATCATGGTCACTTCTTTTCTGCCTGGATGCCGTAGGATTCAATTCTTTATCCCTAAAATTCAGTACTAACTTAGGCTAAATCTATTGATTATTTTTGCTGGGACATAATGTGAGTGTGCATTTTTAGTTCTGAAATTTAGATTTTTATTTCATGTATATTTTACATTAAACCTTTGAATATTTTATTTCCATGTTTTTCTGTCAGTAAATTTTTCTACCATATATTTTTCTGTGAACTTTTCTCTGAATTGTAGTTTTGTCTCTTCCATTTAGTTTTGGTTATTGCCTTATGCCTGTCCTTCATTCATTTATCAAATATTTAATGAGCATGTCTCTGTATCAGGCACTATTCTAGGTGCTGTGGGTGAAGCAATGAATAAAATAGATGGAAGTCCCAGCCTTCGTGGAGTTTATGTTTTGGTGGGGGAGATAGTAACAAGTTAATATACATAGCTTGTCTTGTGGTGATAATTGCTATGGGAAAATTTAAGGAATATATGTTGGGTGGGGATCAGTTGCTGTTTTATATTAGATTATCAGAAAAGGGTTCAGTGATATATAACATTTGAGCAGATAACCGAAGAATGTGAGGAAGCAAGCCTTGCACACCAGGCAGGTATTTGGAGGAAACTGAGAGAATAAGAACAAACACCATGAAGTGGTAGCATGTTTGGAGGCAAGTGAAAGGACAGTAAGAGATGAAATAGAGGAGGTGGCAAGGTTCCAGATCATGTGTGGCGTTGTAGGCTTTTGCAAAGACTTGTTTTGGTCCTTAAAGTGACGTGTAAAACCAAAGGCGAGTTTTGAGTGGCATGACATGGTCTGACTTGGGTTTTTAAAGATTCGCTCTGGTTGTGGTTCAGATTCTTAGCTGTGTTTTAAATTGTGTTTATTCTGCTTTTTGTTATTTCTAGGCTTTTATCTGTAATTGTTTTATTTTCCTTTTTTTCTTTCCTGATCCCTGCCAGCTCTTGTCTCTTTGCATTATCTTGCCTCTATCTTCAAACTCTTTGAGATCTCTCCTCAGCGCTTACTCTCTCTGAATTTGTGTATAGAGAGTAGTTTGCAAATTCATCCTCTCCTTTCCTGGGATAATTTCTTTCAGATATACCTATTAACTGTATTTTACTCAGTTTACTCTGCTCCCATATATTTTTCCTCTTATCCTGTGCTGGATCCTTACCTATCTTTGAAGAATTTGCTTCTCTCCAGAATAGTTATTTGGTAATGAATAGAGTAGGGAGGGGCAAAAAATGAGCATTAGTTAGGTTTGTCTGTTCCAGTAGCTCTCAAACTAAATGGGTTTTCTCTCAGTCTAGGAGAGTAGTTTCTTTTAGTTCTTGGTGTACTATATGTAGTTGGGGCACTTGGCAGCTCCTTACATCACAGAGTCTTAGGTAATGATCTGCTGGTATTTGGCCCTTTCACTCCATCTTCAGCTGGGTCAAAAATAGTAAAGATTCATGGTTGGTTCTTCCTTTAGCACTATCCCACTTTGTTCTTCTATATTATAAAGTTAGAGTTCTAACTTTATAATATAGAAGATAGATTATCTTAGATCATCTAAGATATTGTTAGAAAGGGATTCTAGGACACAGCAGAGAAAAAGGGGCAGATAGACATGCACACAAAAACATTCTTTTAGAAGACTCAGTAACCTTCCCAGAATCTGAAGAAGCTTCACTTGATTGGGTATCCTTCCTCGTTTTAGTATAGATTTCACTGTATTTGGTAGAAATTTTCATAGTTTGGTTTGCAGTTACAGCTGTTTTCTTGTATTGAGGATGGTATTTCTCCACATTTTCTTTGATATTTTGGTGAGGTTTTTTCTTTTTAAGAGTAAAACTACTCGCTCTCTTTAACCTGCAGTCCAGGACTAAATTCATTGAAAATGATGTGTTTACGCATGATGCAGCTCCAGGATTTTTGGATGAGAGGTATCATTTGTGACATATCTAATCAAACAAGTGAATCCTTCCATAGAGTCTGTAGTCACACTAGAATCTAGTGTAATTAATTTCACAATTATTATTGATTGGGGTAAAATAATAAAAGGAAATCGTGTTTACTGTATCTCAAATACTATGCTAAATTTACTTTTTCACTCTTAACTCTGTGAAGGTATTACTATGCATAGGGAAACTAAGGCATGTAGAGATTTAATAACTGGCCAAAAGTTACTATAGTCTCTTGCTCCCCTCTACACTTCCCTCCCACCCTGCTGCCAGCCCCCCCGCCAGCAAAATTTGGGTAGACAATTACTTTTATTGAAGAACTTCTGTTTTAAAGACTGAATTTTCCGGCTACATAAGTATAGATACTTTTATGGGAGCTATTCATTGAATGTTTGTATTTAAAACCATAGGTTTAGCATACCTCAGACTATTTCCTGTATGTGATTAAGTGGTTAAATGACTGTGTTGTGTAAGGCATTAGTCAAAAATTCATTTATCAGTCTGTTTTAGAAAATAATAGCCCTTAGAAAGGAAATACGAACGTTATGTATTAGGAATTAAACCTAAAGTATGTGACCCTTGAAAACCTTCAGTGCTGGTATATTTGTTTGCTAGGACAACCATAACAAAGTACCACAAGTTGAGTGACTTAAACAACAGAAATTTATTTTTTCACAATTCTAGAGGTTAGAAGTGTGAGATCAAGGTGTTGCAGCATCAACTCCTTCTGAGGGCTGTGAGGGAAGGATCTGTTCTAGGCCTCTCTCCTTGGCTTGTGGATGATCACCTTTTTGTGTCTTTCATCTGTACTTGTCTGTGTCTAAATTTCTTCTGCTTGTAAGGATGTCAGTCATATTGGATTAGGGCCGACCTTAATTACCTCATTTTAACTTAATTACCTACCTCTGTAAAGACCCTATTTCCAAATAAGATCGCATTCTGAGGTGCTAAGGTTTAGGACTGCAGCATATGAATTTGGGAAGGGTGTTGGGGGGACAGTTCAACCCACAGTATCTGGTGTCCATAACACCATCTTAAATGATACAATGCAGCAGCAGCAGCAGCTGTCCACCTGCCCACCTGCCCCCCCGCCATTGCAGGTGGAAAAGTGGAAATGTAGTTGCTTTTTGCTTATTCCACTCCCAGCCTGAAAACAGAATCTGAAGCTTTTGTCATTACTTTTGGTAGGCAGCCAAAGGAAAGCATTATTTCTAGTTTGAGAAGAGTAATGAAAGTATTTGGCTCCTAGTTCAGTTCACTGGACATGGACTGTCTCCTCTGAGGCTTAGGAGTAGAGAAGAGAACTATTCTCTGCAAGGAGAAGTTTTAGAAAATTATTAGGGGGACTGCTTATAATTATTATAAACACCTGTGGAAATAGAAATAATTTTAATAGTATCTACTATCAAGTACTTAGCCTAGATTAGAGGTCAAAAGACATTTTATGTAAAGAGCCGGACAGACATCTGGCAACTACTTAATTCTACCTCTATTAAGTGAAGGCTACATAGTTAACACTTCAGTGAATAGGTGTAGCTGTATTGCACTAAAACTTTATTTACAAAATAGATGGCTGGCAGTCTGTGGACTGTAATTGAAGACACCCTGGTATAGATTAGAAAAGATGCTACCTTATCTACTTAATGTTAATGTAGGGCAAGGTATTTAATAAGTATGAAATAATTTATTCTGGGTACCTATTTCAAAATAGGATGGAATGTTCTAATAGGAAATGGATCATACAGATCACTTGGCACAACAGTTGTTTTACTGATAACTTAGTTTCAAAACTCAAAGAATTGGCAGGTCTTGTTGATTAATTAGATTAAGGAGAAAACAGATGAGTTGAGACCTAGAGTTAAATGAGATGCTCCTGATTTGAGTTCCTGACTCCTGAAACCCATTTTGCAGGAACAGGAGCTCCCTGTGTTGTTTCAACCTGGGGCCCATCCTCCCTCGCCCTCTGCCCCCACTTCCCCATATACACACACAAGGCATAGGAGGCAGAGATTATGATTAACAACATGAAGGTCTAGGCTCTGGGGAACAGCCCCAGCTCACACAGCATGCTGTTACAGAGCCATTATTAGATCATAGGTCCTGCTCCTGGGCTCCTTCCACTACTGCCTGTCTCCTCACAAGTCCAGACTTCTCTTCGGCTGCATGGTTGTCTAGAGCCCAGAATAGACTGATGTAAGTAAATCAGATTATTTATTTATTTATTTTAGAGAGAGAGAGTTTTAAGCAGACTCTGCACTGAGCATGGAGCTGGACACAGGGCTTGATCTCACAACCCTGAGATCACTACCTGAGCTGAAACCAAGAGTCAGATGCTTAACTGACTGTGCCACCCGTGTGCCCCAGATTTTTTATTTTTTTAAATTATTTTCTTGTTTATCTTCAGATGAGCTAGACATTGACCTAATTCTGGAAATCTTAATTTTTTCTTTCAAAAACTGACAGTACATTTTTATATGTATGAATCATTAAATGAAAAGACTGGGTGAGAGGAAGCTGGTTATCTGAATTTTTCTATATAATCTAATGGTGATATCAAACGGATACAACCTGTTTGGGTTACCCTGCAGTTGTTTTTTGCTTGTTTTTTGTTCTTTTTGCTTTTAACATTTCAGAAATCTTAATCACATCTCTACTCTGGAAGATGAATCTAAATTCAGATATTTGAAGTGGCATACGTGCTGGCTGCTTATTTATCATCTTAAGGGAAAGCTCATGGATTTCCCTTATACATGGGTTTGTGGGGGGGAGACTAGTAAAGAAAGTATTTGATACACAATTGGGCATAGCTATGTTGGATTTACTGAGATGTGCTCCTAGCACTTGAGAGGTTTTCTGGAAATATTGGTTTGCAGTAGTTATCAGTATATCATCCTTAAATTGCTATCTTAATTGTCTTCAGTTTCTCAGCAGTGCTTCCTCTTTACCTGAGGGTCTCCCAGTAATCTAACTTCAATAATTGGGATGGGGCTGCTATCTTATATTCTCTTCATTTTTAATGATTAGGAAACAGTAAAGAAATTAATCTTGGTGACTTAAGATCATCCTTATAAACTACAAATATTATACTCTGCCCTGTATAGAGTATGTGATGTTTCCACGAGAGCTATTAACATTTGATTTTCTCTGTTCCAAGACTTTTATGTTTTAAGTCGGTATGATTTTTTTTTCCCTTTCTCCATCTTCATTGTTAGCCTTTGTTGCTGGTTTTCAGCTATTAGACTGGTAAATTTTACTCTGGAAATACCTTTTTCATTACTGGCATGACTTTGTAGCTTGTGTTTATGAATATACAGCTAATTTTGGAGCTGTCTGTGTAGAACAAAAGTCTGGTTACCTTCAGAATTCACATGAGATGAGCTCTGGGAGCCTGGACATCTGAAGTGTGCCTCCATGTTTGTTGCTCTTACTCCATTTTTCATTTTATAGGCGGCTGCCACTCTTGTAATGTACATTGCTATGCCATATTTGTTTGTTAATATGTAAAGTGATTACTAATTAATGGATGTGGGCAGGGGAGATATTTGTTCTGTTGGTGTCCTTAGAAATAGATCAACCATTTCTTGTGTACTTGACCTTTAATTTACAAGGAATTAAAACATATGATTAGTGCTGTGTGATATAACAAAAGATAAGATGAGTGCCTTCTGGAAAGATTATGATCAGATGTCTAGAATCCTATGGTGCTGATCTTCCTGGGGATAAGTATCTTTAAAATCTAAAAAGGACAAGCCATTTTTTTTTTAATCACATCGTCTGTTACATTAGTACCAACTAGTAGTATTTTGTATCCTCAGTAAACCATTAGTGGATTCTTTGTTGTAGTCACTCATGTTTTTTGATAAATTAACTTTGAATTTGTTATTAAATTTTGTTATTAAAAGTGAAGAGAAAGAGGGCGCCTGGGTGGCTCAGTTGGTTAAGCGACTGCCTTCAGCTCAGGTCATGATCCCAGGGTTCTGGGATCGAGTCCCGCATCGGGCTCCCTGCTCTGCGGGGAGCCTGCTTCTCCCTCTCCCACTCCCCCTGCTTGTATTTCCTCTCTCGCTGTGTCTCTCTCTGTCAAATAAATAAATAAAATCTTTAAAAAAAAAAAAAGTGAAGAGAAAGAAAGACTATTAATTAATTATCATAACTTAAAATGGAAGAATGAAACCAGCAGGTTCTTTTACTTTAGGCTGCCAAATGGGCATCAAAATTAGATTTTCTTTCTTTAACCATGTATCTGATAACCCATGTTCAAAAGAAAGACAAAGCTATCTTTACTGTCTGCCTAGTCACTTTCCAATTTTTGTCTTTGCACTTAAAGGCAAATTCTTGGAATTTTTTATGGCCACTCTTTTTATTCCTTCTTAAATACATTTCTTTCTTTTTTTAATAAGTAGTATTTCAATTTTATTTAAAATATGTATATTTAAAGGTATGTGGTATACAGTGAAGTTGCCTTTCTATCCCAGTCCCCTATCACCCAATTCTCATTGTACCTCACCACCTACACAAATGCATAGGCAACCACTGTTATTAATGTCTTAGTGTTCTTTCAGGGTTTCCTTATGTATATAATGCAAATATGAATAAAGATATTTATACTTACCTCTTCCATTTTCTACATAAAATTAAAGAACATTACTCATCCAGTTCTCACTGCTTTTTTCAGTTTTTATTTCTCAGATCTTTATGAGCGCATAGAGATTCTTCTCATTTTTTTGTGACATCCACATTCCATTTCCTTGTTAATTAACACCTGGAATCAGACTTAATAACCCTTCCCATTTGCTGAAGACCTATTATCAGGCCTCATTCTTTTCTACCTTTGTCTATCCAAAGTACTATTTCTGAGTGAATCACTACCTTTCAGGCCTTAATGCCAGGATTTGCCCTTCTACTATGCACATAAACATTGTAGAAAGAGGTACAAGTATTATGGAGAACCTTTGAAGTTCCAAGGAAGGAAATGGGAGAATGAAACAGCCAGAGCCTAGCTTCTGTATTGTCCCTTTATCATCTCTGAGGACTCCAGCCTTCTAACCTATATGGATTTCAACTATTTGCAGGATCTACATTCTACCTTTTACCCAGAACAAATGCTGACTTTATTGTGGTCTCACAGTCTATGTTTTAACCATCTTGGTCTCCCAAGAGCCTAGCAGATATTTGTTTACGTTTACTACATAAATATACCACTCTCTCTAGCTGTTTCTTTATTCTGCTGAGTCCCTTTCTTTCTCCCAAAGCCTAATTGAGCAATCATGAAAGCTCTCATATTGGTTCTTAATTCTTCCAGTGTCCTCACTGTCACTGCTCAGGAGTTCAGTTACGCTCAGAATTTCAACTGCTACATTTGTGAATGATTTTATACACCTGCATTTCATATCATTTTTCTCTCATGTTCAGGACTTTTAAATCTACTTTTAACACATCTGTGTTGTATGTTTATTATGTTAACCTTTGTAACAAGGCATTAGGAGATCTGTTCTATAGATGAAGAAACTTCTGTTCAGAGGGATCACACAACTAGTTAGGAACCCATAGCTAGTAGTTGTTAGAGCTGTGACTTAGAGTCACTGCACTTGATTATTCCCTGGAATATTCCCTGGAACCTCCACTCAAAACATGGAATGCAAACATTAGGACATCTGAATTCTAGCCTTGGTTCTGCCATACTGGACTTTGATGTTAAGCTATTCTCTGTACCTATGTTTCATCATCTAGAAAATGAGGAGGTTGGGCTAGATATCTAAAGCCCCTTCACACCAGCTAGTTGTGATCCTGGATATAAATCTAGGGTTGCTTATAGTGTAAGACCCTTCACCAGTTTCTCTATACTTCTGAGAGCCAGGGCTGTTTCTTTCTACTTCAATATACACTAACCCTACAGTTTGGTTGCTGCTTCTGTTTGGGGTTTAGGTACCAAATCAGTGGATTTTATGTAGGCAATAGATGCTTCCTCCCCGCCCCCCGCCAGATTACATAATACATTTTGTCTTACTAAATGCATTTATATTCTGTTAAGGGTAATTTTTGTCCATTGACTCAATGATTTTTAAATAACTGTATGTAGTTGATTTTTTAAAAATTCTTTAAACCTTTAGGTATAACCCAGAAAGACATATGGGTTTGTTCATTTCTTTCTTTCTCAAATTTTTCCTAAGTCTGTAGTCACTGTATCCATTTTACACAACAACTTTATAGGACTAATGTACTTTTAATCCTCATTGGAGAAATATTTTGGTATTATATTGCTTTATAACACGATACATTCACTAATAAAGAAATGTAATGACTTTGTAACGGTCTGCATTTTACATAGGAATATTCTTATTTATTTGAGTTTTTAAGACACATTCTAAAGTGGGACCTTATTTTTACTTTAATATGCTCTGTATAAAGGTGCTTTTCTAGCCTATATATAAAATGATGTTTCTTTTATTTTTAATAAAAAGAGCTGATACCTTATTGGATAGTTTTGTTTTGTAACTTAGTAGTAATTTATGAGCAGAAAGTATAAAAAATAAAGTACTACTTTTTCAATTGTTACTTATCCAATTTGGACTATATATAACTAATTCAGGAAATTTATTTAAAATATTTTATGCAAAATATTTCAATTTATTTTTTTCTTCTTGTTGCAGGAGCTAGAGTTAATGCCAAAGACAGCAAATGGTTGACACCTTTACACAGAGCAGTTGCATCTTGTAGTGAGGTATGAAATTTCTTTTAGTAAATATATTGTATATAAAAGCATTAAGCAGGCTTGCCTGTGAGCCTATATTCAAATTCTGTGTTTTCAAAAGAAGGAAAAAGCAACTGAAAATACCTAGACTGGTTAATTTACTTTAGAATTTGTACAGACCAAGTTAACTGTTCCATTTCTCTTTTGTGACAAAGTTCTCTTGGAGAGTCTGAAGTGCACAGAGAGTAGAAAACCCTCCTTATATATGCCCTACAAGAGAGATTATTTTCTATACCTATAAAATCCTCCTCAGTCTTTTCTCTCCTGGACATGCTGCAAAGGTTCTGCTGACCATGATCAAGAAATAATAATCTCAGCAGTATGTAACAGTTCACTGAAATATTGTTTAGTTAAACACTGAAATTAACTTCAAAAACATGATGTGATCTCACATTTTACCAGTTCTAAATATACAACCTAAAATGTTAGGTGTCTTATGGGGAAGAACAGTTTCTTCTCATTTATAACCCTGTATATGATTTGTTCTTCAAGATAACTGACATTTTTGGAGAACATTCATTTTTATGTTTTTCATATCTTCCAGTCCTCATGACACCCTTGTAGGATAGATATTTTGAGGGAGTTGTAGTTAATGATTTGCCATAAACCACTCAACTTTTGAGTAGCAGAGATGGAATGAAAACCTGGACCCTCTTTTTTCTGTCATCTTACTCTCTTTCTAAAATGTATTAGGTGCATTTTAAAAAAGCATTGTGCCCAAAGAACTCTTGTCTCTTCATTCTTGTATGTATTTCTGTGTATTCACTCATTGTGAATGTCTTGAACCCACAACCAGTGAAGAGAAGTGGGGGCAGAGTGGCTGGGAAGGATTTCAAACCCTGCGATGTGACAGGCAGTGTTAGCTGTAGCTTCCTACTTGGAAGGAGGAGGGAGGGAACAGTGGGTGGTGTGCTGGAGCACACTTACCTTAGATCTGGGTCCGTGGTGTGCTCTAGCTGTTGAAATGTGGAACTTGGATCTGGAGAAACTGGCTACACTTGCTGTGTGATCTCAGGCAGATCTGGGGATTATCATGAAACTAAGACATTAACCAAAATACTTTGAACTCTGAAATTCCATGGGAATATTTTGTGGTTAGCCCTCTTGTAAAGAGTTTCTGTAAACAAGGGCAGTTAAGGAAGATAAACATTACTGTCTTTGGAACCTATTAATAAGTTAGACCTAACCATTTTTTAGTATGACTCTTGGGAATGTGATTATTAAAATTGGTGTTTTGCCAAATGAAGTCATAAGAAGGAACACTTTGTATATTTGTAGAGATTGTGAAACAGACAAAAAATTCTTAAAGAAAATAATGTTAGAGGAAGATGGCAGGTTCTTCCCAAAATCTTGACAGCTGATTTTTTAAAACTGTGTACTTAGCCTGAGCTGTAGGTTAGAAAGCAGTGATCTTAAGAAGTTTCTTAAGTCTGCTTTCAGTCTAAAAATTACTGGGCTGTGTAGTATTACTCTTTTGCAGGAAACCTAGTCAAGATTATCAGTTTCCCCATGTTCTTTTAATTTTTTCTATTACATCCTCAGAGCAAAAGAGAGTTGTACTTAATTTCATTTAATAAGAAAATATAGCCACATAAGGGTATGGAAAAGACAAAATTTTAGGTAGTTTTGGTTTATGTTTTTGAGATACCATGAGAGAAGTAAACCCTACACAGGGTGATCAGAGTGACTGTTTTCTCAATCCTCCAAGGCCTTTAGAAGCTAACACCATTGTAGAGCATAGTGGAGAAGTTAATTCATCACAGAAAGGATACCTTAGGTCTAATTCCCTCACTGTACCTAGGCTGAGAAAGGCTGCTTCTGGTTATATATCCTGAGCTCCTCCACTCTCCTTCAGTGACATGACTTCCACACACTTCATCATATTGGCTGGCTGACTTGTTTCATCACCACAGATTTGTGATTTCCATTCTTCTAGTGGAGTGTACAGCTCAGCTCTCTGTAAATGCGGAGTATTCTTCTGAATAAATTGATTTCTGAGTATTAGGACTTTGTGTGTGTGTGTGTGTGTGTTTTGGTTTTTCTTTGCTTGTTTTTTTAAGAAGCCACATTACACTGCTAGATCCTCTGGAAGATACACATTTACTTTTTTTTTAACTTACCTCTAGGAATTACATTTTAGTTCTATCAAGACACTGAGTTTATATTATTATCACATGAGATATTAATAGCCCATCCAGCTATTAAAGTTTATTTACAAATGTATTAGCCCTTCTTTTTCCTGTGCCTGACTTCAAATCAATGGTAAGAATTGCTAAAAAGGCAGAACCACAGACAGCTAGTGCTGTACAGACTCTTCTAGATTGACCCCAAGCTATGAATAAATACTCTTTAGATAAAATTATTTAACCTTTTGGGCGCCTGGGTGGCTCAGTCGTTAAGCGTCTGCCTTTGGCTCAGGTCATGATCCCAGGGTTCTGGGATCGAGTCCCACATCAGGTTCCCTCCTCGGCGGGAAGCCTGCTCTCCCTCTCCCACTCCCGCTGCTTGTGTTCCTGCTCTCGCTATCTCTGTCTCTGTCAAATAAATAAATAAAATCTTTAAAAAAAAAAAAATTATTTAACCTTTTGTCATCACCCCATATTTCATAATCTTATTAAGATCAGTGTCGTAGGATATTTTCTTAGCTGTTTTTTCAAAGTCAAGGCACATGTGCAGCATTTCTTATATATACTTAGCATCTAATAATGGAAAAATTGCGATTGAGGTTACTATGGTAATTACTTACCATTAGTAAAACCATGTATACCCTTTATTATCCCTATATCATTTTCTGAATGCTTATAATGTGCTGATAATATCTAGAATTTTATTAGGTTATGACATCAGGCTCATTGATTTGTAATTTCCAGAAATTTGTCTGTTTAGGGGCACCTGGTTGGCTCAGTCTGTTAGGTGTCTGACTCTTGATTTCGGCTCAAGTCATGATCTCAGGGTTGTGAAATCGAGCCCTAGGTCAGGCTCCACATTGGGCGTGGAGCCTGCTTAAGATTCTCTTCTTCCCTCTCCATCTCCCCACCCCGCCACTCTTGTGTGCTCTCTCTAAAAAGAGAGAGAAAGAAAGAGGAAGTGAGGGAGGGAGGAATTCGCCTTTTTGGTTTAATGTCTCCCATCTGTATATTTGTTTTTTCTGAATTTTTAAAGATCACTGCTAGGTGCCTCGTTAGCGCAGTAGGTAGCGCGTCAGTCTCATAAAGATCACTGCTATTGTGATCTGACATACTGTTCTGAGTGGTAAATGGTGGATATATTAGTTAGTTTGGGTTGCCATAACAAAATATTATAGACTGGCTGGCTTAAACAACAGAAATTTATTTTCTCATAGTCTGGAAGCTAGAAGTCCTAGATCAAGATCTAGCAGAGTCCATTTCTGATGAAGGCTCTCTTCTGGGGTTGCAAACTGCTACTTCTCACTGTTTCTTCACATGGTAAAGAGAAAGGGGGTATCTTTCTTTTCCTCTTCTTAAAAAGCCGCCAGTCTTATCAGATTAGGTTGCCTCTCTTTCATCTCATTTAACTTTAATTATTTCCTAAAGACCCTATCTCCAAATACAGTTACACTGGGAGTTTAGGGCTTCAACATATGAATGGTGGGAAAACACAATTTGGTCCATAGCAGTGAACCCATGGTTCAAACTTTGCTCTCTATTGATTCTAGGATCTTAGTAACTGTGTTTATAACCTTTCTTAGGTTCCATCTTACTTCCCTTACCTACCATTAACTGGATTTTTTTTTTTGCTTTTCAGTGAAACAAAAGAATAGTTTTGATTTTTCTACTTCTTGCTAATGGAACATAAGTATTCTCCAGACTTTTCAGAATATTTAATGTATGCACTGTGAATTCCAGAGTGGGAATGAATAAGGCAAGCCTGGCATCTTTAGTATGCCATGTTTGCCTGATTTATCCAATTATAAATTCTTCATTTTGTTTTTAATTATTTTCTAGTATATCCATCAGCACACCAGCTAACATTTTCCAGTATAGTGTTCATTTTATACCCCAAGTCACAATATGCCCTTCTTGAGATGGAGAATCCTGATGGTGTGTTTATACCACTTCCTTTCTGTATCCTTTTCTCCATACTCCCTTTTTTTTAATTGAAGTATAATTTACAGTAAATGCAAAGATATTGTGTGTAGGCTTGAGTTTTGACACATGTATCCATCCATGTAACCACCCATGTAACCTTTTTCCCAATCAAGATATGGAAGTTTTCCATCGCTCCAGAAAGTTACCTCATGTCCCTTTCCAGTCAGTCTTCCTTGTCCCCAGAGGCAACCACCGTTCTGATTTCTTACACCATCGAATAATTTTGCTTATTCCAGAACTTTATAAAAATGGAATCATACACTACGTACTCTTATGTCTTGAATTTTTTGTTCAACTTAATATTTTTGAGAATCCTCCATATTGTGTACATTGTTTATTCCTTTTATTGCTGAGGAGTATTTCACTGTATTATGTACAACAGTTTGCATATCTGCTTTTTGGCTCTTAACGAATAGAGCTACTGTGGATATTCTTGGGTGGGTGGGTCTTTTTAAGTTTCTCCTGGGCAGATAACTAGAGTAGAATTGTGGGGTCTAGGGTAGGTCTCCATTTATATCTTTGCTGGCTGACTTCCTTAGCAGATTGATAGATTACTGGGCATCTCTCATCTTTTGTCAGTCTTGTTAAATACTTACGGTCTTTCTCATATTTCAAACAGTTCTGATTACCTTTTATTTGAAAGGCTTAAAAAACTATGTGTGAATCACAGATAGTAGTATTTTGTTTAGTCTTCCTTGCTACTTTACATATTGATAATTGCTTGATGCTTTTGAACACTTTTCATGGTGTTTGTTTGTTTTAAGAAAATCAAGGGTCACTGGGGTGCCTGGGTGGCTCAGTTGGTTAAGGGCCCATCTCTTGGTTTCGGCTCAGGTCATGATCTCAGGGTTGGGAGAGGGAGCCCCATGTCAGGCTCCACGCTCAGCAGGGAGTCTGCTTGAGGATTCTGTCCCCCTCTCCCTTTACCCCTCCTCCTGCTAGCTCGCACATGCTCTCTCTGTATCTCAAATAAATAAAAATCTTAAAAATAAATAAAAGAAAAAGGAAAGAAAGAAAGAAAACCAAAGGTCAGTGTTACTAGGTTTAGTTCTGATTCTGGTCCTTTTCATGTGTACTTCATCATTCATCTGCCAAAGAGAGGATTATCACTGCAAGGAGAAATTTTCGCTAGGTTTAGTTCTGACTGTATTGCTTAATGTAGATAGCATACTGGAGTCCTTAGTATCTAGCCATGAGTCCAATTTATAGATGTGAAGTTTTCCTCATCTTCTGGGAGACAAATTCCTTTGGATACTAAGCTTTTAAATTGCCTTGTTAACATCAGCTTTACCAGTTAGCAGTACAGCATCTATTTCTCTGTCTCTCTCTCTTTCTCTCTGTCTCTAATAAACTAGATACTAGTGATTTTTCCATTTGTAAAATATAATGTATACTAATAGTATGCTTTAAATTTTTATATATTTAATTGCAAAACAATCTATTCCTTAAAACTGTTGAAAGTACAAATTAATTGTATCTTGTTATCTAGAAAAACAAGAGAAGTAATGAATTTTGTTTGTTTTTAGAGAGAGAGCGTGGGCAGGGGGAGGGTCCGAGGGGAAGA
This sequence comes from Leptonychotes weddellii, assembly GCF_054177405.1. Lineage (NCBI taxonomy): Eukaryota > Metazoa > Chordata > Mammalia > Carnivora > Phocidae > Leptonychotes > Leptonychotes weddellii. The sequence continues at coordinate 74,457,238 of NC_138369.1, forward strand.
GAGAGAGAAAGAATCCTCAAGCAGACACCCTGCTGAGTGCAGAGACTGACATGGGGCTCCATCTCCCAACCCTGAGATCATGACCTGAGTCAAAAATCAAGAGTTGGACATTTAACCGACTGACCCACCCAGGCGCCCCTGTAATTAATGTTTTTAAAGAATATTTGTCAGTATTTGTTCTCCACATTTTGATCTTGTTATGCCTTTAATAGGAGGACAGAAAAAGGGAATGTTTTATCTCAGTGCATCTTATAATGGCTCTGAGTAGTACTGCCTTTACTCCAAAATATTTTGTTTTTTGGGTAAATTCCTACTCATTTGTAGCAGGTTCTACCAGGCTTTTTATTTCCTCAGGAAATATTAGTTCCTTATATATACAGTTTCTAAAACTGTTAACTTGAGGCACCTGGGTGGCTCAGTCAGTTAAGCGTCTGCCTTCAGCTCAGGTCATGATCCCAGGGTCCTGAGATCGATTCCTATATTGGGCTCCTTGCTCAGCGGGGAGCCTGCTTCTCCCTCGGCCTGCCACTCTCCTTTCTGGTGCTCTCTCTCTCTCTCTCTCTGACAAATAAATAAAATCTTTAAAAAAAAAAATAAAACTGTTAACTCATTTGTCTTTTGTAACCTTTATCATGTATGTTTCAGGAAGCAGTGCAGATACTTTTGAAGCATTCTGCAGACGTTAATGCTCGAGACAAAAATTGGCAAACCCCTTTACACATAGCTGCTGCTAATAAAGCTGTAAAGTGCGCTGAAGCTTTGGTACCTCTTCTGAGTAATGTAAACGTGTCTGATCGAGCGGGGAGGACTGCATTACATCATGCAGCTTTTAGTGGACATGGTGAGGTAGGTGGTGTTCAATTAGACAGTGATTCTCTCTCCTTTCATCCTGCCACTCCCCACCCCAATTATTAATGAACTTACCCTTTTTAGCCATTCAGTCCATGGTAATAGCAAAAAAAAAAAAAGAACACTTTCTTGTTTGTTTTTGTCTAATTCTGCCTTTAGCAAATTCTCAGACTTCTTTTCATGATAAAATTCATGATATAAATTTCTCAAATTTAGAAGTTTACTTATCAAATACAACCCATGGACTTGAATTTCGTGGTCAACCTGGGGAGACAAAGGAGAACACTGCCAGCTATACACAATGTGAAAAGTATGTTCTGTTGTTGTGGAAAAAATAATCCAGAAAGACAGAGCAGTTTCATAGTGCTCCCAGAAAGATAGTAACAAAGGAAGGCAGGGTTTGGAAAAGATTTTCTTATAGTTTATTATCAACATTTAGTCAAAAATTCTTTGGTAACAGATCATCAAAAGGAAAAAAATTAAGAAAATCAATATTTAGTTATCTTATACAACAAGCATTGCCTAATGTTAAATGTTGTCGTGGCAAAGAGTGAGATTTTTGTGTATATAGAAGGCTTAGGAAAGAAGAAAACACAGAGTTACAAGAACCTTGAGGACAGCTTGTCCAGTCCTTCATTTTTGTTGCAGACACAGAAACTCAAAGAGGTAAAGTGACATTCCCAAGATTCCATGGCTGAGAGCTAGTGGCTACAGTGTTGTTTTCACTGTTTCTCTGCAACATCAAGAATCCTTGCCTTCACTGCAATTAAGGTCACAGATGTGTCCCTTTTTTGAAACATGGAGTGCCCTTTCCCATGGGGAAACTATTGTAAATATGGTTAGACGGACTAGAAATACTGTTCTTGATACATTATGAGGTAAGCAGACTGTGTGCCGTGACCTTCAGATCTGATCATATTATGGATAGTATATTTGTGTTTGAATTAAATTTAAGACATTTCTGGGATAAGAATGCACTTTGCATTTTAAAAACACCTTGGGCTATTAAAAGAAATAAACCTGTTGTTAAATATTCCACCTTTAGACCTTCCAGATTTGTATTTCATTCTTCATAAAATATCAGGACACAAGGTAGCATCTTTAAAAGATACTGATACCCACTTCAATAACACCCATTGTGAATCCTTTTTTCATATTTTGTCCTCTTATTTATTAAATTACGTTGAAGGGTCTTCAGGGTTTAGTCTAGCTCCTTCCTTTCTACAAATGCAGAAATTCAGTGCCAGAGAGATTGAGATGAGTAGTCATCATAAGGGATATTCGTGAATAGTTCTACTTCTGAATTTTGATGAAACTGTTTATTTTTATTACAGATGGTCAAACTACTCTTGTCTAGAGGTGCCAATATTAATGCTTTTGACAAGAAAGATAGACGGGCTATTCATTGGGCAGCATATATGGGTATGTACGTTTTAAATTTCATTTTCTGACATTATGTATTCAGGAAAATTTGTACGTTTTAGTTCTTGCATTTGGTATAACATCTGTTTTTTAGGATAGTGGGAAGTTACACCATATCTAAATTTGCTGCCCAAGTGGAACCTGTCTGGTAGTGGGAGAGGTTTACCAGAACAGGAGTGTGTTGGGTCCTTTTCTCCTAAAAGCTGATTGAAAATAATTCTGTTTACTTTTAAAGGAAGAGACACCCTAGACACAGGTCTGGGAAACATAATTTAAGTTGGTGTTTACTAAAAGCCCATTCTTAAATCCATCCTTGTTTTTATGGGAATATTAAGGTAGAAGTTATGAAGATGCTTTAAGAATCCTATTATTTTGGGCCACCACTGGGTTGAATAGGCATCATTGTGTTTGATTTCTACAACAGTAATTTCAGAGAAAGAAACTAAGGCTTAGAGTATAGGTTTTTCTGTAGTAACATGATATATATGTTCTTGAAAAATCTCAGGATTTGCAAAATTGCATTCTAAAACTAACAGAGCTCATGGGAAAACAGTTTTGGGGTAGACCCCCCAAAACCATGCGACTTTGTGACCAGAGCACTAACAAAAACATTAATTCGTTCTTGAGGTGACTTGGACAGCCAGAGAGCAAGCAGGTCTTGAGCTTACCTCAGGATATTTTTAAGTGCACAAAAAGAGCAGAATAGAAATACTGGCTTGTGGGTGCTAAGACCATGTATGTAGAACTAAATCTCTAAGCATGGAGGAAGTACAACCTGCCATGAACCTTGCAAGTCCTACAAGGCTAGGGTTGTACCTCTGGAAGACGTGAATATAGACGTTCATTTTTCAAGTTTTTTCTCTTCCCTGCCAAAGGTTATAATTCTGCTTCTGCCATTCTGGCTCCTCTGGCTTAAGAAAAATCGCATATGGACTGACCTCTTCTGTGTAATACTGGAGTCATTCCCTGATTTACCACTCATACTGCCTGATTACAAAGACATTTAGCTAGCCACCCTTCTTATAGGCATAACTTATTCTCAGTACTCCCTGCTCTTGGTTTTGTCTTTTCCTGTCTCTCACATAAAAATAAAAGATTAAAGGAAAATTTGATGGAAGATTATTAATTTTTAAAACTACGTAAAATTGTGAAACATTATAGTGGAAGAAAATAAACACACTCAAACCAGTTATGTAGATAACCCAACGGTCCAGGAAAATTTTTTGCCTATAGTAGAAAAAACAAAAGTAACAGAATCCATATTGAAAGTCTGACCTTTAACATGAGTGTAAAGGAGTATCAAAAATGAAGGTTCCTAAGGTTAACATCCGTATCAGATGTCCCTGTTTTGAAAGCCAAAAGCTGAACATTTTGGGCTTATGTTTCTCTCACATCAAATATTTGTGCCTCTAGTTATATCATGGGCAGTTTTCTTCTGTTATTTGGAGGTAAACATCCAGAAACAATTGACTGGTTAATGAAGAAAAGAAAAATGTAGGGAATTTTCCAAGTAAAATTACGTATGCCATGCATGTCTAATGGATGCCATTTTCTAAAACTACACCTAGATGAATTAAATGAAATCTAGTCCTCTTGGTAGCATCAGTCTATAAATTGACAAGGAAGACACATACTTGTTCTGGCCAGGGTCCACCTAGGTAGAACAGTATCATTTATTTCATTCTAGAGTTTTCTTCTAAATAAGTCACCCCAAACTGGCTGTGGAGAAGCCTCTTTTTTCATTTTCAGTGGTCCAGTAAAGGAATTTACCCATATTTCTGAAATGTGCTTAAATAAATATTTGTCAATTTTAAGATTGTAAATTTGCCTATGCATAGCTCCTTTCCAAATAAAGTTTTATTGGTATTAGGAAAAATTCATACTTCCTGGAATCTACTAGTTTATACGCACAATTAATATGATCTTAAGAATGATGTATTGATTTTAAACTTTTTCCAGTAAGCCTGCTAGTCTTAAGCATCAAGAGAACTTTGTTTCTTTTTGACATATTAGTGAATAATACGCATTGCCCAGTTGAAAAGCTATAATTATGTGTGAGCCTTCTGGGTACTGATTTTCATTGCATTACAATAAATGCAAGTAGCTATCTTTCTGGAGCCATAGATAAGAGAGTAGTGTATAGTGAGTGATCTTTTGTACCAGTTAATACTCTTACATGATAATTATGTTTGATTTGGCACCTAATGATTTGATATTCCTTAGGTTTTTCCTAAAAATATAGTAGACATTTCTTAATGAGATGGGGGAAACAATAGCTGAAAGTATCCACTTCAATTGGTAATTTACATATAAACAACAAAATCTACTTGATTCTGTGATCTTATATCCTGGCTTAATTTTTGTCAAGGGAGAGGGGGGCCTGTGTTTGAGAGCCTCATTTTTATGGTTATTAACTTTATATACTCATTCCCTATGAAGGGATATTTAAAAATGATATCATGAACAATTCATTTAATGTAAGACATTTAGCTAGAATATCTGGAATACACGAAGAAGTAGAACATAAGAGCATACGATATTTGCCTTTGAAGGTATGTATTTGGGAAGTTAATACATAAAAGTAATTTGGGGCAATTAAATAATGATTCGAGTTTAAGAACCATCAGAAGGTATTATATACTTGTTAGATAGTATTTACAGGTATATATGGTGCTTTTGGCTTATAAGACTTACAGGAAAGAGAGATGACTGAGTTGATTGGGGAAAATGGGAACTGATGTGGGCCTTCAGGGATTAGTAGCAAAGCTTGCAAAGAGATATCCAAGCAAAACATTCCATGCAATGAAGGAATCCCATGAACACAGGCACAGATGTGGGAAGCATTATGGAAGAAGGAGAAAGCAGTGTATAATCTAATCTGATAAAGACCAAGGAGATAAAAAAGGAGAATAGTGGTTCTCCCACCATCTGGATACATGTTCCCCTTCCTGGCCTCCTTGTATGGTATGGTCGGGCCTCGGCCTAGTTCTGACTAGTGAATTGAAAGCAACATCACCTCTGGACCAGAGCATTTAATTGCTGATTTGAGATTCTACAGTCTATTGCTCCTTTTGGCACAGTGGCCATGTTCAAGATGATGTCAGCTATATGAGCCTGTGTCCTTGAGTGACTTAGCAGACCCCTCTTGCCAAGCTATCATAGTGTTGATGAGAAATAAAATGCTAGTTAAGCCACTGAGATTTAGGAATTGATTGTTAACCACAGCACATATAACCCTATCCTGATTGATACAAAGGTGAATAGCAAACAAAGTTGGTTAAGGACATCTGGTAGAAATAATAGGGGAAAAGAAGTTTTTAACCACGTTCTAGGCAGAGAAACATAAACTAATGTGTTACATTAGACATAAAACGCCAATTTCAGAACTTGAGAATGTATTAAAACAATCTTAAAAACAACAAGATCTAGACAAAAGGAGCGTTATCTAGGCAAAAGGTTGTCACTGTATAAAATAATCAAATATATGGTTTTCAGTTAGTTACCTCTATCAACATTTATTAAAATTACCTGAATTCTTTTTTTCTTCTTCTGTCCTTTCTCTGGTTATAACTTGATTCATTGGTGACTTATGCATTATTTAGGTAATTTGCATTTTTACCTTTTTTTAAAGATATCCAGGATTATATTTCATATTTTCCTATACTCATCTGGTTTTTTTCCCCTCATAAACATTTTCAGGTCACATTGAAGTAGTGAAATTACTTGTGGCACATGGAGCTGAAGTGACATGCAAGGATAAGAAGTCTTATACACCTCTTCATGCAGCAGCCTCTAGTGGAATGATCAGCGTAGTCAAGTACCTTCTGGATCTTGGAGTTGATGTAGGTATATAGATTGAGCAATATAAATGAAGGAGGCTAGCTTTTATATGTTTGTGATTTCATTGCTGGCAGAAGTTATTCTAATTTTAAAGATAATTTTATTTTTTTAAAGATTTATTTATTTATTTATTTGACAGCAAGAGACAGACAGCGAGAGCAGGAACACAAACAGGGGGAGTGGGAGAGGGAGAAGCAGGACTCCCACTGGGCAGGGAGCCCGACGCGGGGCTCGATCCCAGGACCCTGGGATCATGACCTGAGCCGAAGGCAGACACTTAACGACTGAGCCACCCAGGCGCCCCTTAAAGATGATTTTATATAATAGTATTTTTATCTTTTAATTGGATATTTGTAGTCCTTTACATAATATATAGTGCACTAATATGATCATGTAATTAGTCAAAGTATATTAAGAGGTAAAGGATATTTCAAAGGTGAATGAATGACACAGGTTTTTCTTCTTCATCACTGTCCAAGCCCTGTAGCTCCATTTTAGCTGATCAGATACACTTGGATTATTTTTCCTAAGTGACTAGGTTACTGTTAGTCTTATTTGCTCAGTCTAATACTCCCTTTAAATTACTATAACAGTTCACATTACAGGATATTGGCAAGAGCTAGGCAGGAAAACCAGAGGTTTCTTGCCCATCAACTGTAAGTGTTCTTACTGTATAAATTTGTTTGGTTAGGAGGGTTGCTACTTTATATTTAATTCCTGAATTGAGATAGCTAAGAATACCTTACTTTCACAGGCCATCCTTTAAGCACTTGTGCTTTTATGCCCCTCTTCATATATTTACTCTTATTTTAGGTACAGTTCTGACAGACTTGTCTGGTTCTTCAAAAACAGATTAAAAAGAGCAAGTTACAAGGAGAGAGGGTTAGGCTCTGCTAGAGGGAGGGCTTTAGATCAGCTGCAAAAACAAACAAAAAGGTAAGTAGTAATCTGGTTGGATAAAGAATGCGAGGCAGAATTGTAGAGCTGAATAGACTCTTAATTTAAGGATTATATGAAGCACTTTGCCTAAAGCAAACAAGTAGTTACTGAAAATGTCGGGATTGTGAGATGTTACAAAAATCCAAACATGTTGTTAGGGAGGGTCTTGTAGAGTGCAAATAGAAGTTTTATTTCTCAGCAGTTCCGCTAGCTCTGTTTCACCAGAGTAGCATAATGCCTTACCGTACAACTGATCTAGATAAATGAGGCATCTTGTTTCTGACTACTGTTTCACATCCATTCTGGTGAGTTTTTTTAATTTGTGTTATTGACAGTAAAGTAACATTTGTAAACTGTGGTGACAGAGAGTTCTTTGGAATAAATGGTCAGACTCAGAGCCGTTTACTGACATGTGGCCTCCAGTTGCATGATTTATTAGTTTCCCAGGGCTTCCATAAGAAATTACCATAAAGTGAGTGACTTAAAACAAATTTAATCTCTCAAAGTTCTGGAGACTCTGAGGGAGAAGCTATTCCATGTCTCCTAACTTTTGGTGGTGAAGTGTAGGTACTTTGACTAAAGTTAAGTGTTATCTTTTCACTTTATCCAATTTCTGTTGCCAGGGATTTCAGAAAAGAAAATGTTAAAATACAGTTGTGATAAGTTGAGGCCAACTTCAGAGTTAGAGGGGACAGTCTCCAAACAAGGCTGCCCTGATTTCTGATCAACTACAAGTTTGGGGCATTCCCCAAAACCACCTTCGGGTTTGATAAGTCACTAGAAGGATTCAAAAAATTCACTGAAGGGGCGCTAGGTGGTTCAGTCAGTTAAGTATCTGACTCTTGATTTGGGCTCAGGTCTTGATCTCAGGGTTGTGAGTTCAAGCCCCACATTGGCCCCATGCTGGTCATGGAGCCTACTTAAAACAAAAACAAAAACAAACTCACAACTATTATACTCATGGTATATTATACAAAAAAGATACGAATTAAGATCAGCCAAAGGAAGAGACACATAGGGCAAAGTCCAGGAGTATTCTAAACAGAAAGCATTCATTGTTCTCTCCCCATGGAGTTGGGACTCCTTACTCTCCTAGCATCAGCGTGTGACAGTATGCACATAGTATTGCCAAACAGGAAAGCTCATGTGAGCTTTGTTTTCAGAGTTTTTATTGGGGCTCCTTTACATAGGTGTGATTGATTTTTTAATTTATTTTTTTAATTTTTATTTATTTTTTAAGATTTTATTTATTTGAGAAAGAGAGTGAACAAGAGAGAGAGCACAGGAGCAGAGGGAGAGGGAGAAGCACACTCCTCACTGAGCAGGGAGCCCGATGGCGGGCTCTATCCCAGGAGCCTAGGATCATGACCGGAGCCGAAGGCAGATGCTTAACTACCTGAACCACCCAGGCACCCCATAGGTGTGATTGATTAATCGATCACTTGCCCACATGGTTGATTTCAGTCTCCAAGTCCACTGATAACTGAGGGCTCCAGAGCCCGCACCCTAAATCACATAGTTGGTTTATGTGGCATTGGCACATCCTACCCCTAGACCATTGGCTACGTCCAGTCCTACTCTAAGATCCATTGTAGCCAGCTCCCACCCTAAATGAGGACACTCCTATCAAGTATGCCATAGATTACCTCCCAGAAGACAAGGGCAAGGGCTAGACATCTCTTTGGGCAAAGGTCACATTCTTTATGTAAAAGTCATGTAAACTTTATTCACCCATTTTATTTATTAGAAACAGAACGAAAAGAGAATCTTGCTCAAGAATTATTTCTCAGTATGAAGAGCACATTCATTCTGGTAAAATGTTAACATGTAAGGCTGGAAAATATCTAGAGTCCAACTTTGTGCAGAAATGAAATAGAAAAAGATGCCACTCATTTTTTTTAAATCCTAACTTTTACTTCATTACCAACTTTAATCTTTTGTCACTGCAAATGTAAAGGCTGAAAATAAGCATGTTATTCAATATATCTCAGAATTTTCAGTTTGTGTTCATTTGTCATGATTCTTAGAGTTAATTCTTCTAACTGTACCTTACTTTGAAGACCTTTAAAAATACATTATTTTGTTTTCATTTTCTTAAAATTTCTCTCTTGGAATCATTCAGTTTTGTCATGAAGTAGACATTGCATGTGTAAATTATATTCCCTGAATGTACAAAATCTATTTGACACCAAAATGCTGTTGTTAATGTTCATTATTTTAAAAGAACTTTAGCATTATAAGCCTTATCTATGTATTTAGCCCTGTTTCTCACTTTATTAACTTGATTGCAACCACAACATCACTAAACTAGCTCTCATTCTTGTAGCAAGTAGCGCAAGACTACTTTAACATTGAGATTTTTTTTTCTTCCAATAGATGAATGAACCAAATGCCTATGGAAATACACCTCTTCATGTAGCCTGCTATAATGGACAAGATGTTGTAGTGAATGAACTTATAGACTGTGGTGCTAATGTAAATCAAAAGAATGAAAAAGGATTTACTCCTTTGCACTTTGCTGCTGCATCAACACATGGAGCATTGTGTTTAGAGCTTCTAGTAGGCAATGGGGCCGATGTCAATATGAAGGTATGAAATAAAATCAGAATCCATACTGTACTATTTAGGAGTTTGCTGTTTAAAACAGTATCAGTAACAAATACCATTCAGCAATAAAAAGGAACAAATTACGGATAGACACAAGAACACAGGTGAATCTTTAAAAAGTCTTACAAAAGAATATACATATTATTCCCATTTATAGATGGTTCTAGAACAGATGAAATTCCATTTATATGGGGTTCCAGATTCTGTAGTTGGAAAAAAAAAAAAACAGTTGCCTCTGTGAGGAGGGATTGATGAAAAAGGGATGTAGCAGAACTTGCTGGGGTGATGGTAATATTCTATATTTTGACAGGCTTTGTGTTATATAAATAAGCATTTGTCAAAACTCATGAAGTGGTACATTTAAGATTTGTACACTTCATTGCATGTATATTTTCCCTTAGGAGGTAACAAACAAAAGTGATGTTGAACGCTCGTTTATGATAAACATACCAAAGTGTTTAGAGATAATATGTAGTCGTATCTTCAACTTTTGAAAAACATCAAATAATTGGGTGGATGGCTGGATGGAGAGATTGATATATGATGATATGCGTATAGTAAAAATGTTAGTGATAGAATCCAGGTGGTATATATATGGGTGTTCATGGTAATCCTTTTAACTTTTCTGTTTTGAAGTTTTTTTCAATTTTATAAAAATTGAAAGACCACTATCAGTGTGTTACATATAAAGAATAGTTTTTGTTGTTTTTTGGTTACATTCACATTCAGGAATGAGCATTTGAATTTTAGAAATACGTGAAAATTCTGGAACCAAAATAAATGTTCTTTCACTATATAATTCTGTGAAAAAGCACATGCAGCCACATTTTTGAACAACACTACTTTATAATGTGTAATCATCATTTTGATTTTTTTAAAATGCTTTCACTGATTGTTTCTGTATTAATTCATCAATTCATTCTTTGAGTATTTGCCAGTCTATATCTTGCGTTATAAAGAAAAGAAAACCACAAATAAAATTGAACTGTTTAGTAAAAACATTTAACCTTAAAATATGTTTTTCAGAGCTTTAATTACTTAAGCTTTCAGCTTCTTTTGTGGGTATCATGAGCCAGTCTTCAGATTGGTAAAGAAAGGGAGTCCATTTTCTTGTATTTCTTAACTTTAAAGAGACTTTTAGTGTTGCTGCTGACCCTGATAGCTGTAGTAGCAGCAAGTCCATCTATAATTAGTCATTGCTCTAAATTGCCCTCTCTCAGCTACAGGAAGAATTTATAGTTATCATACTCAAGGAAGGAAAGGGCATGAAGTATCATAAAGAACTCCTATTATATGATTACGTTTAAAATGCCTTTTCTAAGAATATACATTCAAAGCTGCCAGTTCTCAGTCAAATCACTTACTGAAGGTTTTTTTAATAGTTTAAATAATTACTAAAAATTTATTGATAATAAATTTGAACTCCTCAGTTTGATTTGAAGAATTCCTGCTGTTTGGATAATCGGGGAGTAGAACAATATCTAAACTCCTGTGAAGAAAAGAAATTTGTTACTTGTTTCCTCAAAGGCCTAATGATATTTTTTAATGAAGATTAGATCTTAACATTTCTCAAAAGATCATAACCAAATTTTTTTTAGTCTCTATGAGAACTGTTTATGATCAAGTGACTGTAGTTAAATCGTTGTGTGTTAAATATTAAGTATCATGGCTTACCTATAACATTAGCTATGACACATGTTTTAGTTTCTATAGTGCTGTCTTTAAGGGGTAAAAATTAGGCTTTTTATTTATTTTATACAGTGCCATTTAGACATGAATATTTAATATAATTTGATGAGAGATCGTTTGATTCATATGTGAGCGCCTACATAGCTGACTGCAGTGGCTAAGCAGATTTGAAGGGAACGAGCCAGTGATGTTGGTTTGGAAATAGATTTCCTAAAAAGTTGCCTTAATCTTGTCTGGGGATATGTGACATTCCATTTATATGCAGTTGTCCAATTATCTTACAGCCAAGTTCCTTTGGAACACAGTTCCCATGATGTTAATGACTTCTAAGGTACCTTCCAGCTCTGAAATTATATAAAAATTATTAATAACTTTGTGTTTTTAACGAGTAAGAACATATATTCACTCAAGAATCCTCATTCCTGACACCTGTGTATCCTATATTTATCAAATCAGTGCCTATCAAATTGTTGCTTGATTAAGGAGCTAATAAGGCTTTGACACTTGCCTTATAAAAAAATTATACTTGTAACCCTCATGTTCTCCTTATCAAGTCATCTCTTTCTCCCTGCTTCATCTTTTTCTTCTACATTATTTTTCCATTTTGTTTCTGTCCCTGATCAAGTTGTGGATGACTAGAAATTGGAATGTGAATTTAGGCTTGAAATTACTCATTTATTTATATGTTTTTAAATTGGCTGTCTTACAAAGTACTACATAGAGATAAAGTGAATGAAGTTTAAAAAGCAATATAGGTCTGGTTTTTATAACCTTGCTTATTAACATGAGCCCTACTGCATTGATTGTATCACTTAAATGCACATCTTTTCCCACTTCACCTTATTGTTCATAAATTTTGGTCAGATAAAATACCCCAAATAATTTGATTTAAAATTTAAACATAAAAAGTAATGCTTACTTGTTGTTGTTATTTATGGTCACCTGTGAACACATCTCTTAGAATTTTGGTGGATCTTAATTTTTGTTTGAAACTCCTAATTTGATCTAAAATTAATTAAGGTGACTTAAAAAAAAATCTACCCATTGTCTCCCCACTGCAGAGAGAAATAAATGGGCTCTTCCCACTTCTAACATGTCTTAACGTGGACTTTTCAGTTGGTAATCTGAATCTTTTGGGGGTGTTTTGTTTGTTTGTTTCTTTTAGTATATTTGGAATACTTTTTATGATCAGTAAGTATGTAGAAAGTAAAAATGTCAATCCAGTGCCACCTGTAGGACTCCACTTACTAGCTATGAGACCTGGTTACATTTCTTAACCCCTTGGCCTATACGATAGGGTCAATAGTATATATGTCATAGGGTTTTGGAAAAGCAAATGACTAAATATATATGAAATGTTTTAAAACTGCTTGGAACATAGTGCTTACTATGTATATAAATGTTAACTATAATTATATTTCACATTTCATCATTTTATGAACTCAAATTTATATTACAGTTTAGTTTTTATTTTTACTTTTTTCTTGTCTGTAAGGTAAAAGATTAACATTGAAGAATCAAGATATGTTAGATAGGGAACATTTTGAAAAAACATTACAAACTGGAATCCCTTTATTAAAATGGTTTTGTGCTTTTTTTTTCTGGTTGAAAAAATAACTGCTACATAGATAAAAACACCAAATACAGTAATAGACTATAATAGACTATAACAGACACTGATATATCATATGGGTGTTTTACAAAGGTTAGTATATTTATTCTGTACAGCAGGACTGTGAGGTACAGGTAATATCATATCCATTGAGTGAAGGCTCAGGAAGATAGACAGCTTCTCCTAATTCTTTCTGTGGTAACTGGCAGAACCAGGATTCAGCTCAGCTCATCCTGATTCCAGAGCCTACCTTGTTTGTTCGCTTGGGTTTGTTTGTTTTGGTTTGCTTTGGTTTGTTTTCCCTCCTGTGTACACACTGCTTCTAAAGGTTTAAAAATTCTGAGATAAATTGCCAATTGGATAGTTTGTTTGCTTAAAAAAAATTTATATAAAATTATGGAATCAAATACATTGCTAGGTAATTACGAAGTTCGTCTAACACTCCACTATTACAATGACATGAGAATTTCTTTTTTTTTTTAAAGATTTATTTATTTGACAGAGACAGAGCGAGAGAAGGAACATAAGCAGGGGGAGTGGGAGAGGGAGAAGCAGGCTTCCCGCGGAGCAAGGAGCCCGATGTGGGGCTCGATCCCAGGACCCTGGGATCATAACCTGAGCCTAAAGCAGAAGCTTAATGACTGAGCCACCCAGGCGCCCCGACATGAGAATTTCTTAAGGAGATCTGCATTATAGAGTTTTAGTATAAACTTAGGACACTTGTCACATTTCATTTTTAAGTATATGTACACAGAAGATATTCTGAATATTGCTGAGGGATTAGGAATTGCAAAATAGACTCTTTCCTTTATAATGGTCACATTGTATGTTTTGACAAAGTCCTTTAGAATTTCGGAGTTTGTACATTAAATACACACATGCCCAGTTAGTATGATTATTTATTTTAAGTAATTTGAGGAAAAAGCTAACAATATTTATTACAAATAATTATAAACAAATTAAAATATGAAGTTTTTAAAGTGAATTATAGTGATTGAAGTTAATGCTAACATTCACTTTTCCTTGGTTGATGAAGGATTCAGCATTTCTTAGAATGAAAGAATTGTAGCAGTGTGAAATTTTTGAAAGGTGGGAAACACATCCCAGTTGTACCACTACTGACTATGTGACCTTGGTTGAATCATTAATATCCTTGTGCTTCAGTTTTCCCACCTTTGTAATAGGAATGATTCTAAGATTACACTGTATACCTACCTTGCAGAGCTTTTTGTAAACTATAGGCATTAAGGGGTTTTTTTGTTGTTGTTGTATATTTGTGCTTTATAATATCCGTACTTTAAGAAAAAGTTCCTAATTTTGAACAGCTGTTTTACCTACATAGGATTGAGTTAAACTTAATGCTTGAATAATAGTTTTACAAGATGAAGATGCAAGAAGATACTCAAAATAAAACTAAGGGTTACATATGACAGATATAACAATAATTTTAAATCTCTCTTATTTGATTATTTCAGAGCAAGGATGGGAAAACCCCACTGCACATGACTGCCCTCCACGGTAGATTCTCCAGATCACAAACCATTATCCAGAGTGGTAAAAAGTATTTCTGTTTGTTTTTTTTCTTAAATGTAATAAAAACATCCACAAAATGAATGGTATTGAGGAATTGTTGTAGCTGTCTATATATTTTTAATATTTGATTTCAGATCTTACGAAAATCAAATAATAAAGAGTACAAAATGCCATGTATATGTATCTTTTACAATTTGTTTTTCATTTATTTTTGTTTTATTTCACCTGAATTATAAGTACAATTTCTCTAGCATTTGGTGTGGGCTTTCTATAAGCATTGCTAAATAGAAAACTTTGCCTTTCCACAACAGTTTGTATTTGTATTATACATTAACAAAACTCTGTTGCATTTATCTTTTTTCCCGTTTTGGATATTTTGAACTATTTTTAGGACTTTCATTTATTTTCGGAACCTGTATTCTTTTGCATTTGAATTAGTACTAGGCAAGCTAAACCTTTAAATACTCTTAGGTACATTACTTTAGTGTTTCCCAAGCCATATTCCAAGGAACTGTTTGTTAGTAGTCCTCAAGATAATAGTTGTTATGGTTTTGCAAGGAAAAAGTAGTAGTTTCGTGATCAAATAATTCCTGAAGCATTGCATACAATCTTGATGACACATGGTGTGTGTGCATTAAAGCTCTGAAATCTTGCTCTAAAGAAATATGTTTAATTTTGTTTTAATATAGTGGTTTCCAAACTTATTAGACCCCAGAACCCTTTCATCATTTTAAAATCTGTTAAAAGCTTATGCTTAGTTCACAAAATTGTTTTTAAGTGTAAAATCTGTAACCTCAGTGCCTGGCCCATTAAATGTCCTGTGAGTGAAACCTAGTTAAACCCCTATATCCATTAGTTTATGTTTGAATAGTGTTTTATGGTATTTTTGATGTAATAAATTTGACTTGATCTTAATATGGTCCAGTATCTGATAGTACATTATTTACTGCAGGAGCTGTAATTGACTGTGAGGATAAGAATGGAAACACCCCTTTGCACATAGCAGCAAGGTACGGCCATGAGCTGCTAATCAACACTCTTATTACAAGTGGTGCTGACACTGCAAAGTAAGTACTTACCACAGTGTTGAGAGCTGTGCTGACAGGGAAACACAGATGGAAGTGAATTGCAGTTTTCTAGAGATTTCAAGTAGAAGTATGGATTTTGTGCCCAATATGGTACTAATTGCTTGAGCTTTTTCCTACTTGTGTGGATGATGTGCTAGAATAGATACTTAATGTGATTTCATTTGGTAAGCCAGCGTAGTATATTCTTATATTTTTTTAACCCCAGTGAATTCTAAATTATGAATAATACACAGTTTTAGTCAGAGCTTTTCATTGTTGTGATCTATTTATTAAAAGTAAATAAAAGACCCAAAAATGTTTATATACTGAATGCTTTTCTTTTTCATTCAAATAATACTATCTGTAGATTTTTTGCCTCCTGCTTTGGTCAAAACAGCTCACTTTGTCTATTTTATGTATTAAAGTTTCTCTGTAAAGATTTTGTTTGAAAGATGGATTCTCTTGCGTGCTCTGCAGAAGTAAACACCCTACTTAATTTGATGGTTATCATTCCTATGTGTGTCTTTCTATTTTTATTACATTTTATTACATTTATTATATATATTCATTAACTTGTTTTAAACTTTTTAAACTTTCTGTAAATGTGATGCTACTGTATACTTTTTTGCAACCTCTTTGATTTAGCCATGTAGATAAAGATTTGGACTTTTTTTTCACATCTCTACAAATACCTGTAGTTCATTTTATAAAATTTAATTTTGTATAAAGATTTCATAGTTTATTCATTCTACTTATTTGCAAACATAAGTTGCTTCCAATTTTACAAAATTTCCTGCAGTGAGCATTCTTGAACATTTTGTGTTGTGGTAATGATTCTCACTGGCGAGGCGTAGGGGGGGAATGGATTTCACACCCTAGGCAAATGTCCAGAGACATTTTTGGTTGTCATGCTTTGGGAGGAGGGTGTTACTGGCATCTGGTTTGGATAGAGCCCAGGGGCACTGCTGAACATCCTGCATGCACAGGGAAGCCGCCCCGCCCCCAATAAAGTCCATCATGACAATAGTGCCAAGGTTGAAAAATTCTCCTGGAGGAAAACTGCTGGATAATATATAAGCTATGGTCACCTTCAGCCTTTTGCCAAATTGCTCTCCAAAATGTTAAAGGTTTTGACTCATCTAATTATCTTTCCGCTTCAGCTAGTTTCTTTGTAATTTATTCAAATGATTGTATTATTCTTGATTGTAATGCAGTTACTGTCCTGCTTATACTTCAGGCGTGGCATACATGGAATGTTCCCCCTCCATTTGGCAGCCTTAAGTGGTTTTTCAGATTGCTGCAGGAAACTTCTTTCTTCTGGTAAGTGGAACCATTGTAGACTGAGTCTTCTTTTTTTGTTTCCCCAAAGCCTCCCACATTTTAATACAATCTCTTTATCCTGCTTTTCCAAAATCACTTGTAGATATGTCCCAAGTGTGAATCATTTATTAAGTCCTCTTAGAAGATGTTGGGTCTTTTTTAATTTTAAGATGCAGTTTGGGGGCGCCTGGGTGGCTCAGTCATTAAGCATCTGCCTTCAGCTCAGGTCATGATCCCAGGGTCCTGGGATGGAGCCCCACATTGGGCTTCCTGCTCAGTGGGAAGCCTGCTTCTCCTCCTACTCCCCCTGCTTGTGTTCCCTCTCTCGCTGTATCTCTCTCTCTGTCAAATAAATAAATAAAATCTTTTTTTTTTTTTTAAGCAGTTTTATCTTCAAATCTGGGAAAGATATTATTTTTCCAGGATTTCCTTCCTTATTATCTACTTTGAATAATTTTGTGCCTGTTTGTAATTCAGTTTTGTTTGAAATTGGGGGGCATGTGATACTTGACATTTCTTGACATAGTACTTTTAAAGTGAAGTAACTTACCTATGATACTATATAAGATGTGTTCATTCTTGCAGGATTTGATATAGATACCCCAGATGATTTTGGCAGGACCTGTCTACACGCAGCTGCAGCTGGAGGGTATGTTAACAAAATTTTTACTTTTTTAAGAAGAAGGTAGCTGGTCATGTCAGTTTTTCTTTTATCTTAGTTTCTCTTTATTAGTTCTGGGCTGCCTCAAAATAGAAAACAAACCGTAATAGGAGTGGTTTGGGAGAAGAAAGTCCAGAGTAGTAGAAATTGCCATTCCTCTATAGAACCTAATTAATGTTATTTACTTAATGACTTGCATGACGTTCTAAGTGGCTGGGAATTGACCCAGCATGTGCTAAACATTAGATTAGCAGCATGCTTCAGGGACCACAAGTTTTAACTGAAGGTTGTTGTTTATTCAAACCAAGAGCCTACCCTAGCAGCAGTATTTAAAACTGTCCAAAATTTTTCAATCTCAAAAATTTTCTTTTTTCCTAGATATTGGTTCTGAGTAGACACAAGACATAAACAAGCCATCGACATTTTTTCCCCCTAAAATTATGATGAAAAAACCCTAAACACCTTCTCAAAGAACATTAGTATTACTCAGAACATCCCTAATGTTTTGTTGCTCTCATTTGAGGACATATATTCCTTTCATTTACCCAGAAATAATTTTCTCTCATAAAAAGCAATACTTCCTTTTACAGTTTTGCTCCACCTCCCCCACAATGCTTCCTTTTACAGTTTTGTTCCATCTCTCCTCCCACTCATAATTTATGACTTAGGTGGAAGAGGATTTAGAAAAAGCAATTTCTACTACTCTGGACTTTCTTCTCCCATGGTGACTTATCAAAAACCTCATTTGCAAGAATTTTATTACTAATAATCATTCTTTAAAAATTCCCAGTGGTTTCAGAGGACAAGTATACTGAATCAAGACTCCAACTAGGCCAGTCTCAGATGCAAAGATGGATTGTGAACATATGAATGGGTCCTCTTGTTCTTCCAAGGTCACCAAAGAACCTTCCAGTTAAAACCTAGCTTCCATATTACTGGCCTCCAGAGGGAGGGACAAAAGATAGCACAACTATTTGATCACGTGGCAGTCACAGTTTCTAGTGTAACATAGTAATAATGTTCAGGTTTTTTAAAATTAAACTACAGAAAGACCCATGCATATACCGTACTCTCCTATAATTTTAACTAAGGATACATCTAAGCAATTATAGTATAAAAGATAAGGGAAAGCAAATTGGAACATTTTTCAGGTTTGATTTTTTTTAACCCATTTTCTTTTAATTTAGTATTAAAAACCATTTAAATTTAAACCATTCTATTAAAAGCCTGTTGTTTGAGGTTTGTTTTAAAGGTTCCTAAAAACTCTTAGGAAGTCTTTTTTTTTTTTAAGATTTTATTTATTTGAGATAGAGCGTGAGCATTAAGGGGGCCAGGGGCAGGAAGGGGGAGGGAGAAGCAGACTCCCCACTGAGCAGGGAGCCCAAGGACTCGGGCTGGATCCCAGGACCCATGAGATCATGACCTGAGCCTAAGGCAGCCACTTAACCAACTCTCAGGAACTCTTTTACAAATGTGAACTTTCTTTTAAATAGTGACATGACTCATTTGTTATTTCCTAGCAACATGCCAAAATGTATATATATATAAATTCTTAAAATATATGATGAATTTTAATGTTTTATTTTTTATAAAACATAAATCATGTCATTTTATTCACTTTGTCTTCATTTGAAAACATGCTTTGATACTTATTTAAACTACCAATTTTGTTAAGAAATTATTGACAATTAAGTCTGTTTTCCCTGAAAAGGAATTTGGAGTGCCTAAACCTTCTGCTGAATACCGGTGCAGACTTCAACAAAAAGGACAAATTTGGGAGGTAGGCTGTGATGCCATTCCTCTATAGAACCTAATTAATGTTATTTACTTAATGACTTGCATGACGTTCTAAGTGGCTTCTGAGAATTAACAGTTCAGCATCTTTTGCATTGTGATCATGATTCACTGAGAGGCCTAAATAAGTCAGTAACTTCTAAATATTCATTTTTACCCACAGTTTTCTTCCACTTGGGCCCCTGCCACAGCCCCAGGCTGCCAGCCACAGCTTTACCTTAAAAGCACCTCTGTGTCTCTTGATATCGTTCTTCCTCCTCCCATAATTATACAATGGAAATGTAAAACCCCATGGTGCCTCTGTTCCTTCAAGAAGAAAGTCACAAGACCTAGAACTCAGCAGTACAGGTCTCCTTGCCCCCAAGTCATTTCATTGTCAGAGATTCTACTGCCCATATTTGGTTACAGAGCACTAGAAATAGGAAGGAAATAGGTAACAAATATATATGAAATTTTTGTTCTTCCCTCCTATAACTCCCCACATATACATAAACACATAACAACACATCCATATACACCCCTTGGTATGACTGGTAGGAAAATACCTGTGAAGTGACAGAATCCCTTTGTAGTCTTTTAGCCAATCCTCATTCTCACTATGACTAGCATTTATGGTAGCAGTACTTAAAGCCACCAGTATCTACTAAGTTACTTAGAGTAGGAATTGACCCAGCATGTGCTAAAACCATACAGGAAAGAATTGAAGGCAGTTTGAATTGGTTTACTATGGACTCTGAGAAACAAACTGAGGGTTCTAGAGGGGGATGGGCTAGCCTGGTAATGGGTATTAAAGAGGACACGTTTTGCATGGAGCACTGGGTGTTATACGCAAACAATGAATCATGGAACACTACATCAAAAACTAATGATGTAATGTATGGGGATTAACATAACATAATAATAAAAAAAAATAAAAATAAAAAATAAAATAGAGGTGGCAATGTGAGCAAAATTGTGGGTCACGAGTTTGAGAATTACATCAAAGAGTATGACAAGAAAGGGTGTGTGTGTCAGAAGGAAATGTGTGGATGTATGTTCAGTGCATGTGATGGGGTCAGTGCAGAAGTAAACAGAATTATGTATGGTAGGGAATCAGAAATGCATATAAGAAAAAAAAACTATTTGACCCCATAATTACTTTGAGGAATAGACTGCTCTCATAAGCCCACTAATAAAAGGAACTAATGACCTGCAAAATAAAAAATCACTTTGTTTGGCTTTGCAATGCAATATTTTTATAGTTAATTGACTTATAATTGTACTTTAATCCATCTTATATTAGTTAATTTGTAGCACTTGAAGCATTTTTTACTACAAATAGCAGAGAAGGCTTCTGACGCATATTCTGAGTTTAGAAGCTTGAAAGTAATTCAGGGTTAATTGTATTTCTTAAAATGCTGTTACTATACTATACTGTTATCCAATAAAGTAAAATAATGTTTTACTATCGTTTCACTAGGTAAATGTTTTAGAAAAAGTTATACCATGAAGACTCTAAACTGAATTTACTTTCACTTTTCTGTTTTCTTCTCCTCTTTTTTTTTTTTTTAATGAAAAGTCATGGAATCGTTACAGAGTTGCAATTCAAAGACAGGGACTCCTAATTTTAGTAACATTCTGTTGCAATTCAATAACTGGGAAGAAAACGGCTGTAAATATTCAGTCTTTAGAAATTAAAAACCGTACTCTAACTCTTCTGAATAGTGACGAATCTTCAAAACTCTGCAATTTTTGCTTGAGAAACCCGATATCACTATGCAGCTTTACTGTATGGTTGGTAGAATAGGGCATTCTATTTAATGCTTCTATATTTCTCTTAACCTTTATTCCTCTCCTGAGACATGAATAGAAGCTTCTACCTCTGTACTATGAAACATTTTTATTAGTATAAGGGAAGCTTTGTTAAAATGGAAGTCTTACAAAGTTTCTGAGCAGAATATGAAGGTGTCTATAATACACTTAGAAGACTAGAATTCTCACTGTGGGGGGACCGTGAAATAATTTAACTGTTTCTATCATAATTTCCTATTCTTAGAAGTTCTTTGCCACCTTACTTTCTCCTCCTAGCTTTCTGTCCAGCCCTCCAGAAGACTTAGTATATGGTAGAAATCAATCTCAGGCTCACTGTAAATACAGTATTTGTAATTGGGTCGAGTAAGAGTCAGCTGTGCTCTTGTTTACTGGTATATGTCTCTGGCTTTTATTTTTCTTATATTAACTTGGGCACCAAAGATCTCCGCTGCACTATGCTGCTGCCAACTGCAATTACCAGTGCCTGTTTGCTCTTGTGGGATCAGGAGCAAGTGTGAATGACCTTGATGAAAGAGGATGCACACCCCTGCACTATGCAGCCACATCAGACACAGATGGCAAGTAAGTATCATGTGGTGAGAATGAAGGACTATTTCTATAAACCAACATTTTCCATGTTTTTATTGCAAATTTATATTTTCTTTTTATACTTTTTGTGCTCTTTTCTTGAGTCTCTAGTGTGGGAAATAAATTGGTTTCATAATTATTCCTAAATCATAGCTTACTACCTATTTCTGCTCAGCAACCTGCCTTATTGACTGATCTGGTAGAAGAAAGATAAAGACTTCTTCTTGTCCTCCCTGCCAAAAGCACATCTTAATATCACTTTCATGTTTTTTCCCTCTGACTTCTCAGAGGCAGCAATCTTGAGTTTATCATAGGGAAAGGGACAGAGAAGAAATGTGGACGATGCCAATGGAGATGGGGCAGAGATTGGAACACCAGTATCCGTCAGAGGTAGAGAGTTTATATTTGTAAGAGATCCTTATAAATTGGTGCCCAAAAAGGGAATAATCAAACTGGCAGAATCTGGCACTTGTTGGTTCTAAATATTGCTTAAATAAGTAAATGAGATAATGGGATAATATTGGCTAAGAATGCCTGAATAACAAAAGAATAAGAGATGTGTAAATTATTTTTATAATTAATATTCACCCAAAGTTGATCAGAACCATTTATAGTACCTTAATATATATATAAATAAATTGATTGGAGACAGATCTTCAGTCTGTGGTATTCACCATGTGTCTGGGTCAGTTAAGAGCAAAAAGACCCTTAGGGAAAAACAAAGAGTGGTTTGTAGGGGAGGATTTTATAAAATATACTTCAAGGAAGTTTTAATTAACAGAACTATTTCTTTGGTTTTTAATATTTGCTTTTTACCCTCAAAATAAAAAGCATAACTTGATATATATATATATATATAATGTTAATTATAAATTCTGTAAGTAATATCAAAGCCATTTCTATCAGTAGCACTTTGTTATGTTGGATTTGTAGTTAAAACTCTAATGTCAAAAGCACCAGTAAAATCTACTTTTTGTTTACTAGAATAGACCACTTTGTACAATTTCATATGTACCCAGAATAGTTAGGTATAGATAGATTTTGGGAGAAGTTAAATTATTTGAAGTATGTTTTTATAGATAGTAGCTCTTTAAGGAAAATCTGTGGTAAAGACTTTGTAAATAAGAAAATATTTTGGTGGGGCTCTTGGGTGGCTCAGTTGATTAAGCATCTGCCTTCGGCTCAGGTCATGATCCCAGGAGTCTGGGATCAAGCCCCACATCGCAGCGGGCTCCCTGCACAGCAGAGAGCCTGCTTTTCCCTCTGCCTGCCTCTCCGCCTGTTTGTGCGCTCTCTCTCTCTGGGTGTCAAATAAATAAAATCTTATTTTACAAAAAATGTTGGTAAACTTGGGTAAGTAGATCATCCTCTGATGTATAAATTTTGTTAACTTCAGGATTTGATTTATAGATTTTCTTAAAATAGGTTATACCTAAAATGAGCATATCACCACCAGTAATCCTTTACCACTATTCCCACACACTAGTTATTAGGTGTCACTCAACGGGATCTACATAAATTCCACTAAGAGGTCACACACATAAACACACACACATGCTCATAGAGATTACCCAAGGTCCTCCTGCCCTTAGACAATTACATTAAACCTGAATTCTTAGGCAAAAATCAAGAGAATAATGATGTTCAACCCATACTGTTTGGGATTTGTGGTTTTGTTTTAAACCCACCTACTTTTTTTGTAGAAGTGTATTAGTACTAAAGTGATATAAATCAGTTCTCTCACCTAATATAAACTGTTTTGAGTAATAGGCTAGTGATATTTATTACTTAAACATTTAATTCTCAGTATCTACACAAAGCAGCCTGATGTACTAAAAAGAACATGAGCTTTGGGATCCAAAAGACCCAGTTTAAATCTTGGGGTTTCTATATTATACCCCTTTGAGCCTGAGCAGGTAATTGCCAAGCAAAACCTTTATCTGTAAAATTAGAAATGTACTTAGAATTGTGGGAAAAACTGATTATGTGTATAAAACAATCTAGCACTTTTTTTTTTCTTTAAGATTTACTTTAGAGAAAGAATGAGGGGAGGGGCAAATGGAGAGAATCTTCAAGCAGACTCCCCGCTGAACACGGAGTCCAACACAGGGCTGGATCTCATGATAAGATCATGACCTGAGCCGAAACCAGGAGTCGGATGCCTAACTGACCAGCCACCCAGGTGCCCCTCTAGCACTGTTTCTTAGAGCCTCTGTTTCTTTAAAGTATCAGAATCCCAGAGGTCCTGTCTAATGCCATCATTTATTGACTCAGTGATTTGTTCCTGAGAACTTTCTGGAAGCTATAAGTTACAGTAACCATTTTAGGATACCAGAGGCATCCTTTCAATAAATGATTGTTTTGGAGGCTTAAGTAGTAGCATTATAGCATTGATAAAACATTTGGGCACCTGGGTGGCTCAGTTGGTTAAGCGTCTGACTCTTGATTTCGGCTCTAGTCATGATCTCAGGGTTGTGAGATCAAGCCCTGTGTGGGGCTTCATGCTGGGCATGGAGCCCACTTAAGATTCTCCTTTCGCTCTTTCTCTCCCCCCCCCCAAAAAAACAAAAAAATGTTGATTTATTTTTCTAAGTTACACTGATTTAATTCCCAGGTATAAAAGTTAGATAATAAAAGAATCTGGCATGATACTTCTGGCAAAGCAAGTGTGAAATACTTTCTAAAGAAAGACACAAAATCCCCATAACTTCAAATTACTCTTATTCAGTAATGTGTATTTGTGGTTTGTTTTTTTAATGATCATTTACTAATCCCATGTCAGCATCCCCAGGGAAAGTTGTTTATATTTTGGAATTTTTGACACTCTGACATTGGTTTTCTGCTATTCCAGAGTGACATAAGTAATTATAACTCTCTCTTCTGCTCTCTTCTGCCTTGCGTCCCTCGGTCTTCACTTTGAGTAAATGTTGGAAAAATACATGAAATCTTTCCTGACTCATTCTACTTACTCTTCTAGTGACTCCCATTATTCTAGTGCCTGCATTCTTTTTTTTTTTCAATGAATTTATTTATTTTAGAGAGCACGAGCGGGAGGGGCAGAGGGAGAGGGAGAGAGAATCTTAAGCAGACTCTGTGCTGAGCACGGAGCCCACTGTGGGGCTCCATCTCATGACCATGGATCATGACCTGAGCCAAAACCAAGAGTTGGATGCTTAACTAACTGCACTACTCAGGCACCCTGGTGCCTGCATTCTTCATAAACAGTCATGACTCAAATACATAGTCACAAGAAACATGTTTAATGTGTTAAATATTAATAAACAAAATTTTCTTTGCCAGTTCAAAAGAAATAGGGCTGGCTTTGAGCAAGATGGTTAAGGATCTCCTCCATACCCATGTGTGTGTATAAGAGGAGAAGACTGGCTGTTTTGGTTTTTTTTTTTTGATTATACATAAAGAAGAAATCCTTCTCATGCCTATTCTCCTAAGATAACCACCATTAATATGACTATTTCTGTATGTGTATGCAGATCATTTCATGTCAGTCATAGTCTAATCAATTAGTCTAATCAAAGTTAAAGACTTGGTATATGCTTTTCCATAGCCTTTTCTATGTTCATATAATTGTATATATAAATGTGTTTATGAGTATATATAGATATATTTCACCAAGATCCACTTTTATGGTGATAGTTGGCATTTTTCACAAAAATGGGATTATGTTTTGACTTCTAATAGCATCGTATATTTTTGTCTGTTTTGAACTTGATATAAATGGAATCATACAGGGTTTTTTTGTTTGTTTTTTTAAAGATGTATTTTATTTATTTCTTTTTAAAGATTTTACTTATTTATTTGTCAGAGAGAAAGCATGAGCACAAGCAGGGGGAGCGGCAGGCAGAGGGAGAAGCAGGCTCCCTGCTCAGCAAGGAGCCCGACGTGGGGCTCAGTCCCAGGACTCTGGGATCATGACCTGAGCCAAAGGCAGACGCTTAACCAACTGAGCCACCCAGGAGTCCCCATACAGTTTTTTGTTTATAAGTTTTATAATCCTTAGATTTATTCCTAAGTACTAAATATTTTTATTGCCAAAATAAACCTATCTTTAAATTTCCTTTTGTTGTGATATAAATACATTTGACTTTTGTATATGACTATAATATTCAGCAGCCTTTTATAACTCATTTTGAATTTGTATATAAGATAACATTGGATTTGATAGTGGCTCTGCCCCTTGTTGTGAGACTTTGGGCAAGTTACTTTACATCTCTGTGCCCCTTTTGTCTGTGAAATGGGGAAAATAGTCTGACCTAACTCATATAGCCAAATGAGGTATAGGATATCTGAATTGTTTGGAATACTACCTATAATCTTCCCTTACCTATAAGGATTAGCTGTATTTTTTTTTTTTTTTTTTTTTTGGGTAAGAACAGACACTATTATACACCGTAATGGGAGAGAGTAAAGGAAAGAGGGCCTCTAGTAGCAATACCACATTCCCTGCCCTGGGCTGAGTGGTCCTTACCCAGAATTCTGACCGGGCACGGGACTCATGGGTGGTAGGAGAAGAGTAGGTGAAATTTAAATAGTTTGAAATGCACTCTGACTTAAATTGTGTTAATTGGAATGATACTTAATTTGTCTAACACATAAACAGTATGTAACAGTAAGTATAGTTTATGACTTAGCTATTTAGCAATGAATATTCCTCCAGATTTTGCATACAGCTTATTTTAGGAGAAAGGAGAGAGATTAAAGAGAATATTGATACCTTGATTTTCTGGCTTTTATAAAAATCAGTGTGTGTTAACTTATAATCAGAAAAAAAGAATAGATTCTCTCTCCTCCACCTTATTTGCAAATTAGATGTGAGGTCCAGATATTCAAGATCAAGTAATTTTGTGGCTTAGTATTTTATAAGCACCCAGGTTAAAGTGTCACTCTAACTCATTAACCCCTTTGCTGAAGTATTTGGTAGCGTGAAAGAACACTGGATAAAGAGAAGACCTAAGGTCTAGTCCTTGCTTTACTATATGCTAGCCAGTTTCTCTTTAGATCGCATAAATCTTTTGCCTTTTACAAAAGATTCTGAATAGGTGTTTTGGTTTTCCTGAGTGTCAGTAATTTTTTCCATTTGTTGAAGATAATGCTTTATCTCACAAAGTAGTTATGAAAGTTGATACTGCTTGGCAAAATCTGAAAGGCAGGCCAATAGAAGGAATTTTATCATTTCAAAGTAACTCTTAGTCTTTGTTTTGTTACAGGAGACCAATTATCTGAATAATGTGAATGTAAAAAAATAATATGATTTGATAAAACTACTGCATGTGTAACACTTGAATTATTTGAAACCATTTAATGCTGTATATGTGGACTAGTCATTATAAATGCATTGAGATGTGCTCTTACTTTAGAAAGTAAACATGAACTTACCTACTTGCTTTGCTTTCCTTAAATATATCTTTTTTCAGTACTCATGTATCAGCAAGTTATCTTAAAATAGTTTGTTCCACTGATAGAATCTGCCTTATACTCAGGTCTCAGGGCAGTTGGAGAACTCTTTCTGCTTTATCTCTCTTATCTAGAGAACTTGATTAAAGATAAAAAAGATATGCCCTTGGGTGACATATTTGTGCATATAAAGCAATGGGACTGTCCTCCAGCCCTGCAGGTCTTTTATGAATTCCAGTGAGCCCTGACCTCTGAGTTGGACACCTAGGAAAGAAAACTGGACACAAACAGTTTATACACTGTCTGGAACACTTTCTATAGGGCCCTCAGAGCTAGTTTATGAACAACAAAAAACACCAGTCTTGTTACTTTAGAGTCAGATTTGGGTTTTTTTAATCATAGTGACCCAGTTCACCATGTTTGACTAATAATTTTAGCTCTATGTAAGTATCAAAATCCCACTTAAATGGACATTTGCTACCATTTGAGGATATTATAATATAGATTCTGCAAGTAATTACTAAGAGATCTAAAGGATTTTAAGCAATTCAGCATTAAAGAAATAAGTGTTGGGGGCGCCTGGGTGGCTCAGTCAGTTGAGCGTCTGCCTTCGGCTCGGGTCATGATCCCAGTGTCCTGGGATCGAGCCCCGCGTCGGGCTCCCTGTTCGGCGGGAAGCCTGCTTCTCCCTCTCCCTCTGCCTGCCGTTCTGCCTGTTTGTGTACTTGCTCTCTCTCTGTCAAATAAAATCTTTAAAAAAAAAAAAGAAAGAAAGGTGTTGGCATTGAAAAGAATGGCCTTTATAGGTAGGTAGATGATAGATAGATAGCATATAGATATATAAATGATATAGTTATCCTTGCTATAATTACTGAAAGAGCCGTTACATTGCTTTAGAGTTCTTTTTTGTTTGTTTTATATAACTTCAGTAGGGCTTTGGAAACTTGAATTTTTTTTTACAGTCTTTTTTTAAATTCCAGTATAGTTAACATCAGTGTGATAATAGTTTCAAGTATGCAATATAGTGATTCAACAATTCGATACATCACCCAGTGCTCATCACAACAAGTGCACTCCTTAAGGAAACTTGAATTTTTAACGAGTATTATAAATTTATAAAATTATAAATTTTCCCCCCAGCAGTTGGAATTAATATTTAGTTAGACATACTACAACATTAGACAAATTACAAATAGAACCCCATCTATCAAATGAATAAACAGAGGCCATTTTACCATAAAGACGAAATGATTTGTATGCTCAAGATCACTGGTATCAGACTAGTTCTACAGACAGACTTTTAATTTCTAATTCAGTGCTCTTTTTTTGCTACATTAACAATAAAATGTATGAAAATTATAACAAATCATGAACTGTATAGTACCTTTAAAAATTATTTTTCTAATGTTTTGATAGCACAGGAATGAAGTAAATCTACCATGGGAGGATCTTTCTTGTTACCTACATACAACTTTACACTGTTTACACCCTTCTCAGTCCTCTGATTCAAGATCATTGAATTCTGACCTTGAGATTATCCTGAGATTTTTTTTTTTATATCCTTTCTTCAGCTTCCTAATGAGATACTACACTCACTATGTGTTCCAGATACGTCAGCCGTAATATTGCCAACATTGGATGCTCACCACCACTAAATTTAATCCTGTCAGATATTGTTTGAGTGGGATAGGTGGTGCCATACATAGTGACTGTGTAAAAGACAGCCAGCCCTCAGGTATACTGAGCTTGTTGACAGACGTTGGAGATCGTCACTTTGAATGAAGGATATTCTCTTAATGAACGTTTCGCTTGTATTCTTATGATAGTTACAGTTAATGTCATTTAAATGACAAATTTATCTAGTGTAGATTTATTTATAATTTTTACATTATCAAGAAAAAGAAGAATTGCAAGAAATTGTAAGAAAACTTGTCAGTTTTTAGTTTCAGGCTGTCTTTATCATTGGTTAAAATGCAGGATTTAGAATTTTGAATGTTATTACTATATATAGGTGCCTGGAATACTTATTACGAAATGATGCAAATCCAGGGATCCGTGACAAGCAAGGATACAATGCAGTTCATTATTCAGCTGCTTATGGTCACCGTCTATGTCTTCAGCTGGTAAGATTCGTGAATTGTTGTGGAAAGACTAATGTGATTTTATATTCTAATAACATAATGAAAATGAGAATAAATGAGTCAAGAAACAAACTCTATTGCTTTTTAATATTTTTAGAGCCAATATCTTACATTCATACTTGCCTCAGTAAGATATCTCTCATTCCCTTTTCCCTTTCAAAAAGAAAAGAGAAAGGAGAAAATTAGATCTCTAGAGAGGGCTACTTATGTCCTTCCCTTATACTACCCCATGTTGATGTAGCATTCCTTTTCCTTTTCCTTTAAATAAATGTTTTCCAGAAATTTCTAAAGAACTGTAACCACGTCTTGTGTGAGAAATGTCCCTGTGAGAGGAGGGTTTTTTCCATATATTTAGAGATTTCTGAAAGGCCCATTCTTTTTACAGTCCCTCCTGATAGAGGGGAGACAGTACTTCTGCAAAGGAACTTTTTATTTCAACTGTGATCTCATTCTTGAATATACACGCCATTCACCCCACTTGGCCAAACCAAAGAGAAAGCAAGAGATAAGTGAAAAGATTCTCAAGTGTGTAACAGATGCTTCAAGTTAAAAGTTTCTTTCTTTAGACTTACCTTATAAGTTATATTAAACTTTGCTTCCCTTCAAGGGAGAGTGGGTATTAAAGATAGAAAAAGCAGGTTGACGTATTTAATATAGTACTTAAAACCCTGCTATCAGAAATAACAAATATTTCCTTAGGTTATTATGGTGTCTTATACACTAAAATCTTAGACCCATGAATATAGATTCGTGGTCTATTATAT
Source organism: Leptonychotes weddellii (assembly GCF_054177405.1). Taxonomy (NCBI): domain Eukaryota; kingdom Metazoa; phylum Chordata; class Mammalia; order Carnivora; family Phocidae; genus Leptonychotes; species Leptonychotes weddellii. The sequence continues at coordinate 74,487,267 of NC_138369.1, forward strand.
TGTACACTTGTTTATTTAAAAGACTTAATTTTTGGAGGCAAAGGGAGCCCAAGTTCAGAATAGAATTTAACAAAGACTTGTGTAAATAGAGACATGTAGCATTTAGCTCTAAAATATATGAATACTTTCTAAGCTAAATATTCTTACTTTAAATTTTATTTCAGATTGCAAGTGAAACTCCTTTAGATGTTGTAAGTAATAATCAGTTTTCCCCCTATTCAGAGTATTATAATTTATTTGCTCTCACTAGAAGCCTGTTTTACATATTCCTGAGAACAAAGACAGAGACAGAAATCATGTATTTAGGGGTTGGGGCTGGGGCGGGTGGTTCTTACTTGGTGGTGAGTAAATAGCATTTCCCTCAAACTAGTTTATAGCCCTACCTCAGAGCTCTTACTCTGGGGTCCTCACTACCCTTTCATGATAATCTGTTGTATAAGCTTGCTGAGTGGAATTTTCATAATATAATGGTCTGAGATTTTAAAATTCATATTTAAATATCAATTTTTACTCTAAAATGGATTTAAACTTGGGGGGGGCAGGAGTAACTGCTATAATATATCTAAAAGTACCATTTCTGGCATTTCACATACTTTTCTTTACAGTTAATGGAAACCTCCGGGACAGACATGCTGAGTGATTCAGATAACAGAGCAACAATAAGCCCCTTACATCTGGCCGTGAGTACTGCCGTTAGAGCCAGCTTGGTGGCTGGTTTACTGAAAATACCTCCCATCTGATTGTTTGACGCCAACTAGTACCCAGTAACTTTGGGGCCATATATGATGATCAAGAAATTAAATTTTCAACAACTTTTTTAATTCAGAGACTTGTTATGTTTTGTTTAAAAATAAACAAACAGTGGTCTTTGGGTTTCTCCCAAAACCTACTCTAAGGGAGAGTTTACCTGTGATGTGAATTTTAAAATGTACTGCCCTGATGGAATGGCTTCTAACTTGCTGAGCAGAACTGTATTTTCTGCTGTATTTCTACAACTTTTTGATCTTAGAGCACTAAGTGTGTGTTCACTGGTCCTTCAGTTGCTCTTGCCATAGAATTTGGCCCTATGATTTGTAATGCCCCTTCTAGCTTAAGATGCCTCTAATTTTTTTCTCGTAATGTCAGTCACTAAGAGGAGAAGGTTAGTGAAGTATAACAGTTCTTTAAATCAGATGTGGGAATGAATTACTTTAGGAAATTTCAAGCAGGGCCCAATCTTGTTCTTTTTATGCTGAAAGAAGAGTCTGTTTTTGGAACAGAGCGTATTAACAGTTGTTGGGGGTGAGAGGAAGACTGAGAATCAGGAGACTCGGATACAGTCACTAGCTGTTTGGGAGATTTCTGGTTTTACGTATAGTAAAATGTTTATAAGGGTATATACTTAAGTTAATGAGGATCACTACAAGTTCACTGATCGCTTTGTTTCTTCTCATGTATGCTATTATTTTTTTTATAATTTTCTCCTTGCATATTTTCTAACACTGACGCATCTGCATTGAATTTTCTGCACCTTTCTCCCTGCTAGTACTTCCTACTATTTTCTGAATAACTGAGGAGGTATGCTGCATCTTCCTGCTTCCTTGCCCTTTGGGTCTCTGGAAATACTATATGCTCTCCCAGACTTGCAGAGTAAATAAGTCACCTGAAAGGGCAAAACGAGCATGGAGAAAATAGCTATTTTACTGTTGGTGGCAAGAAATGAAGTCTGAGCAGATGACTAGGCAGTTCTTCTTACGTCATCACCATTATTCTTATACTAGCACTGCCATTTCCTAAGCACTTACTAGGTGCCAGACGAAGCACTGTGCCAAGTTTTTGAGTACTTTAGCTCAAAAACTTTCTTTTTTTTTTTTTTTTTTACTAGTTTTTTTACTTCGTGGCTATTATGTATAGTGGTGCTATATATGAACATGGCTGTGCTGAATAGTGTTTTTAAGCTGAAATGGAAACAATTTTTAATTTAGTAATTAGGCTCAGTGAACTGTGATTATACCACCACTTTTCACATTTTATATCTGTTCCTAGGAGGTTTTCAAAAATTAACTTGAAGTGATTTTTTTTTTTCCCTTCCAAACTCTCCCAATCCGGGACACCTTGATGCTATGAAAACACACCAGCTTGAGGTCTTGGTTCTTGTCTTTGCACATAGTACATGTACAAATTCCTTGTCTCCATCTTATACAGGGACATCATGAGGGGAACACCTCTCTGGCAAATCATCATGGCTTCTTGTCATCCTTATTTTGTCTCTTCTTGTTGTTGTATACTATCTTCTGCATACATTGTGTTTCTTAAAGTTCTTTCTGCTAGTAGCATAATTTCATTGACCCAGTATTGAGGAACAAGATTAAATATGACCCTAGGACAGTAGAGTTCCTTAATCTCCAGTTACTTTAATCTTTGAGATAGTTGAGAATCTCTAGGTAGTCAGAAACATCAAAGAGATTAGTAAGGCCCAGAGCAACTTTACATCTTCCTGGTACTTTCTGACATTTTCTGCAAGAAATAACTTTACAGCCCTTTGCTGCAGTGTGGGATCTTCTTCTAGCTATGTATCTTTTTTTTCAGATTTAGCTCAAATCTGGTAGACTTATATTTTTCAATTCCCAGTGAAACCTTCACATGTGGTAACAAACTGCTAAGCTGTAGTTCTGAATGGTATCAGTAATGATGTATGAAAGTCCTTTAGCTACAAAATGGTAATATGAGTGAACTAGAGAGAACAATCCTTGTGTGCCGCTACTGGGTCTTGTTAATTGCTTTATGTCTTGCTCAGCATCTAGTCCAACGAGAATAATAGATGTTCAGTTGACATGTTGGTTTTTGATATGAATTACGTGGAAAGCCTCTTCATCAGACTGTGGTAAAGAAGGGGACTTCAGGGCGCCTGGGTGGCTCAGTTGGTTAAGCGACTGCCTTCGGCTCAGGTCATGATCCTGGAGTCCCGGGATCGAGTCCCGCATCGGACTCCCTGCTCGGCAGGGAGTCTGCTTCTCCCTCTGACCCTCCCCCTCTCATGCTCTCTCTCTCTCATTCTCTCTCTCAAATAAATAAATAAAATCTTTAAAAAAAAAAAAAGAAGGGGACTTCAGTCTGACAAACCTTTACACATTCGTCCTCTACTGTATAGCTAGTACCGGGCACATGGCAGTTATTCAGGCCGGGCCCAGTGTTAAGTATTTTTGTGCTAAAAGAAAAGTTTATTTTTTAGATACAGCATGTTATGAAGTAAGGATAGTCATTTCAGTTTGAGAAATCAGAAGACTCAAAAACTAATTAACTTTAGTTGCTGGCTATCTCTATAATTTAAGTATAGTAAAATTTTATCAGGGAGTTAAGCAGAGCACTGAACTGTAATTAATAGCACAGGCTCTGCAGTCATAGACTTAGAATGAAACTTTAACTGAATCTATGTTACACATTCATTGAATGCCAGGAACCAGACCATTGTATGCTAGTGATAAAATCACCTGTCATTTGAACAATTATTCTCTGCAGAATACCCATTCTCTAACACCGTAGCCTACTATTTAGTTATTAGAAAAATTTATACTTAACTTTTCTGAACTCTCAACATGCAAGTTTTAGATTATCTCAAATATAATAATAATGCGAAGACAAGTTTTATTACTTCCTTTATGTTTTCTAAGGTATCTGAGAAGTGAGTCTAAATATGTACTTTTTTAATTTATATTTTTATTTATTCCTAGGCCTATCATGGTCACCATCAAGCACTAGAAGTGTTGGTACAGTCTTTGTTAGATCTTGATGTGAGAAATAGTAGTGGAAGAACACCCTTAGATCTTGCAGCATTTAAGGGCCATGTTGAATGTGTGGATGTACTCATTAATCAGGGAGCCTCAATTTTAGTAAAAGACTACATTTTGAAGAGAACACCTATACATGCTGCAGGTATGTAAAAAATGATGCATGATTTTAGTTACCACTTTGTCTAATACTCTTTTCTTTTCCAATTTTTTGTGTGTTGTACTCCTGGTAATTATTTTAATAATGTTGACTTTAAACAGTTGAACGAGGCGTGCCTGGATGGCTCAGTTAAGCGGTTGACTCTTGATTTTTGGCTCAGATCATGATCTCAGGGTCCTGGAATTGAGCCCTATGGCAGGCTCTGTGCCCTGCGTGGAGTCGGCTTGTCCCTCTTCCTTTGCTCCTCCCTCCTTTCATGCACGTGCACTTGCTCTCAAGTAAATATATAAAATCTTAGAAAAATAAAAGGTCAAATTCTTCTTTCAAGGAAAAGCCAACAGCAAGATTATGATTGCTTTAAAACATTATCTACCTTAGAAATTGGATTTATGTAGTAGTCTAACTTCTGAAGTACTTCATCAACAAAACAATGCAATATTTTTTACTTCTTTTTGATGGAAGTTATTTTGGATTGGTACGTGCTTTCATTTTACAGTTAGTGAACATTTTGGCTTATTGTACTAGGGTGCTGCTTTAAATTAAACATATATTCAGACAGGAGTTATAAAACACCTACTTTATGTAAGATCTACTCCATGGTGTGATTTTGTGATGTTGCAAATATGTGAAAATTCAAAATTATGTAACCATGTCATTGTATGACTTGGTACTGCTGTGTATCCCTAGCACATGTAGATTTACAACTCTCTATAGGAATTACTACAAGTCAGTACTCATTTTATTTTTTTTTTTTGAAGATTTTATTTATTTATTTATTTGACAGAGACAGCAAAAGAGGGAACACAAGCAGAGAGAGTGGGAGAGGGAGAAGCAGGCTTCCCGCTGAGCAGGGAACCTGATGCAGAGCTCGATCCCAGGACACTGGGATCTTTACCTGAGCCAAACACAGACACTTAACGACTGAGCCACCCAGGCGCCCCTGTATTCATTTTAAATAGCTAAGACTGGTACACTGGAAGAAATCCTAGCCAAGTATTTTTTTTTCACCCCCAGTAGGCCTCCTTTATATGATTAGATTCATTTCAGTTAGTCTGTTTTTATAGAGTGATTTTTAAGGACACATTTTAACATGGGTCTTGGACTTCACTTTTAGTCCTTTAGGAAACTTGCATTTTTGAAGACTCTAGGTTAAACACCCACTGTTGCTCCAAAGCAGCCTTTCAGAAACTGTCAGATATTCAAGCAGGGCTCAAAAACAGAAAAATTTATAAATGGGTTAAAATTCCTAATAAATGTATATATATAAACTGCTATATGGTAATAATTAAGAAGTCAAAGTGCCGTCCTTTTCTATTATATTACTCTGAAAAAAAAAATGAAATTTATAAACCGTTCTGCAACTTGAAAAATTGTGTTGTAAGCACAGATCATTTGCAGAGCTGATTTAAAGCTTTCATGGAGTGGTTTGCACTCTTAATTGATAAATATTGAACCAAGACACTAGCCAGTCCCTCAGAAGTGGCTAACCAATGTCAGATAGTCTATACATCCTATCCACTGAAAAAGCTGCAGGTTATTATTGGTGCCTACCTATTTAATAAATGCAAACCTGGTTCTATAGATGCCTTTCAAATGTGGAGATTGTTAGCACCTTATTCATAAGTCATGAAGAAGACATTGTGATTTTTTTCCCAAGAGGGAACCAGTTTCCCCCCCAGTGATGTTATGCTTGATGTTTTAGGTACTGAACTTATAAAACACAAAACTCTTCAGGAGTTACTGTGTACTGAGTGCAAGTGAGTCCATTAAATAAGTGGCAGGCCAAACAATTTCCTTGATGCATCCCCAAGTGAGATGCTTCAATGACAGCTGTTAATGATTACAGTGAGAGTTGTTGGCAGAGTATAGCATATAGATTGGAATGATCTTGTACCATAAGTCTTAATTAATAACTATTAGAATTTAATATAGTTGTTAGAAGGTACTGTAGAATATTAGGGCACCTAGCTTGCTTTTATTAATTTGTCTTTTAATTAGGAAAAACAGTGATAGATACTCCTTTTTGCATCATTTATGTAAGTTTTATATTACTTTAAACTTCAAATTTTATTGTATTATGGGAAGGTCCTGAATTTTGCAGAGGATTTAACTTACCTTAAAAGTTTACTGTTTTGGGGCGCGTAGGTGGCTCAGTCGGTTGAGCATCTGCCTTCGGCTCAGGTCATGATCCCAGGGTCCTAGGATCAAGCCCCACATCAGGCTCCCTGCTCAGTGGGGACCCTGCTTCTCCCTCTCCTACCCACTCATGCTATCTCTCACTATCTCTGTCTCTCTCTGTTCTCTCAAATAAATAAATAAAACCTTAAAAGCTTACTGTTTTCTTTAGGCTACTTCTGTTTTATACCATTGCACATATTATGTGTTTGGACATATAAATGCAGTCTTTAGATAGATCATTTCTTCTTTTATTATATATGTATCAGTTGGAATTCTTTCATAGTACCCAGCTAAAAGGTGGCTTAAGTGACAAGTGTTTACCCTCTCACATAAAATGTTCAGAGGTAGAGTCAGCTCTGGGACTGATTGATTCAGCAGTGGTGTCCAAGCTCTCTATTCTCTTGCCTTCGCAGTCATGGCACAGAATGGCTACTGCTTCTTTACAGGATTCACATCAAAAATAAGGAAAAGAAGAAGGACTTGTCGTTATCAGGGATAAAAATATTTCCCAGAAGCCCTCAGACTTATTAGCATCTCAGTGGTCAGACTAGACCAGCACTCATCTTGAAACCAGTCATTGGCAAAGAATAGAGTTGTGATGGACTTGATCTAATCTCGATTTCATCCCTTGGCTGAAGGCAGGGTGCCTTCCCTTAATCACACTCCCACCACCAGAGCTCCAAATAAAATGAGCATTCTATAGGCAGGGCAGATGGTGAGGGATGGCTATGGCCATAATTTACCATGATGGATTTATATCTATTCAGTTTCACCAACAAAGGCAGTAGAAACCTTTGTATCTATATTTTTTCTTTGACTATTAAATTCATTGACACTATCCCACAGTTAAACATCTAGAAAATGTGCCCTAAGATGGAAATTTTCTATTTTACCATTGTAATTACTGAAATTTTAAAATATCACTTTACAGCAACAAACGGTCATTCAGAGTGCTTGCGGCTACTAATAGGAAATGCAGAACCGCAGAATGCAGTAGACATTCAAGATGGAAATGGACAGTAAGTTTTAATAATTTTTAAATTATTTTTAAGATGTGTGTTAATCTTCATACTTCTGCCCTTATTTTAGTAAGTCTGTCATAGTATGTTAACTGAATAATATCAAGTATAGTTTTCTCATTTAAGTATACTTTAAAGTTGCATCACAAAAAGGCATGTTTAGAAAACAGGCCAGCACACTGTTTGTTTTTCATGGAGTGGAGTCTTAGGTGGTAACAATGAACCTATTCCTGTTGTTGCTCAGGACTCCTCTGATGCTGTCTGTTCTCAATGGGCACACGGACTGTGTTTACTCACTGCTGAACAAAGGAGCAAATGTAGATGCCAAAGATAAATGGGGAAGGACAGCATTGCATAGAGGGGTAAGCAAAAATATCCCCATTGCCTTTAATAAAAAATTTCTTAGGATCTCATTTTGCCTAAGACTGAACTAGGCTATGTTTTTTTTCTTCATCAAATTTTTACCAAATAGTTTTTGAATGCTAATTTTAAACAACTACAAAACACAACTTAATCGGGGCGCCTGGGTGGCTCAACAACCGAGCGTCTGCCTTTGGCTCAGGTCTTGATCCCGGAGTCCTGGGATCGAGCCCCGCATCGGGCTCCCTGCTCCACGGGAAGCCTGCTTCTCCCTCTCCCACTCCCCCTGCTTGTGTTCCCGCTCTCACTGTATCTCTCTCTGTCAAATAAATAAATAAAATCTTAAAAAAAAAAAAAACACACAACTTAATCTAGGAAACAGTGTTGGAACAAAATTTTAAAACCCCAAGACCTTGAGTAGAATTAATGTCCCATTTACTTTTTCTCATTATTATAACTATTTTCTTACACATTTTTGTCTTTTTCACCTTTGCAACCATTCACCTTTTTTGCCTTCATTGTTTTCACTGATTTATAAGTTCCTTTATTCCTGTTTTTCATGATACTTGTATTTTGACAAAGTTACTGCTATACATGAATTTTTAAGCCAGTTCCAATAAAAATACTGAATTACTCAAAAAATGATAAATGCTTTGATTGATGGATAATTATGGGGAATACAGACTTTTAAAAATTTTTTAGTTGGCATATAGTACCCAAAATAATATATTCAACTACCTGCAAATACTTTTTCTTTCAGGCAGTTACAGGCCACGAAGAATGTGTAGATGCATTACTTCAACATGGTGCTAAGTGCTTATTTCGAGATAGCAGGGGCCGGACACCTATACACTTGTCAGCTGCCTGTGGACACATTGGTGTTCTTGGAGCCCTTTTGCAGTCAGCAGCATCCGTGGATGCAAATCCAGCCATAGCAGACAATCATGGATATACAGCACTTCACTGGGCCTGCTACAACGGTTGAGTATACAGATACAAATCTGCATTAAATGCCTGTTAATGTACCAAGCAGAGACAACAAACTGTAACACATTCTGATATTCATGAATATTTAATAGGCAACTATAAGAACAGTAGGAGGCATAAAAATGCTGTACTACGTAGTTGTAAGCTTACTCCTATCACTTGTCATGGTAAAGCTGAGGCACTAGTTTGTCAAAGATCTTTTGAAATAAACTATCATTAAGTTTGAAATTTTTCTTAGATCTTTGCTTCAACAGCTATTTTGCATTTTTAACATACTTTTATAATATTTACAATGTCTTTTATATAGTATGCTTGTAGTTTGATTATGTTCTTTTACTTTCTAAGCATACTTCTATTAGGGAAAAAAGACAGGCAGCAAAAAATGAAAATGTATCACATTCTAAACTGAAATCTGTGTATGTTTTCTGAGCACATTGCAAGATAGATCCTTCTATCAACAGTAACATGTTTGCTTAACATTTTAAGGGAATAAAATCTTAGCAGATCGCAGAACTAGAAACTTAGAAACTTTTATGGTTAAGTTAACTTTGCTGCATGATTAGAACATCGGGCTCCCTGCTCAGCGAGAAGCCTGCTTCTCCCTCTCCCACTCCCCCTGCTTGTGTTCCCTCTTTTGCTGTGTCTCCCTCTGTCAAATAAATAAATAAAATCTTAAAAAAAAAAAAAGAACATACTGACCTTTGGCTTCCTAGAAGCTCACGGCCAGTCATCTCACTAACTGTGACTCAGAGAAGTATAAAGCTATGTTTAAGGTATATATGTTCAAAGTGGAGTTTGGCTTATGAAATGTCACTAAAAAGATAATTTAACTGATGAGGCATGTTGAGAGATAATGATTTTTTCCTTGTGTAGGGCCACAGATTTGATCATGTTAGAAAATGCTAGGGTACATTATGTACATTGTAAACATCAACTCTGTCAAAAGTTTGGGCTTGGGGCTTTAGCCAGGGATGTGAGGGGGCTTTTAATTTGTTTTGAATTTCATTGTAGCATTTAGATTACTGTTAGTTGTGAGAGCATACCTGAAAAACTAGTTCACAATTCTAGTAACTTTCCCTCAAAATACTAAGAAAATATAAATTGCCTCTTGATAAAAATACTGACTTGCTTAAAAAAAATCAGTATCTGTTCTAAAATCCAGCTGACTACCTTACCAGAGAGTTGAGGTTTCTGCCTTTCTGTAATGTGTTGCTTCATGGTTCTTTGACTAGAGCCATGTTGACAGATAATCTTGAGTTACAGTGAAAGGGGAGAAACCTGAATCTTGCAAAATTATAGTTTAAGTGTTTTCGTAAGTATTTTCTAGATGCAGTATTTCAATTTTCTTATTAATTCTTGTGCCAGAATTGACAGTTCTAATCTTTTGCTAGGAGAAAGTTTTGGTCTCTTCTTGAGGATTGTTCTGTGATTACTATTGGGCATCCATCATCTCTTGAGTACCATTTTGATGGTACCATCAAAACTTGAATAGTTAAGAGTATTGCTAATTCACAAGCTTAGTTTAGTCCGTTTCATTTTTACTACCTCAGATCCTAAGCCAGAACAGTTTTGAAGATTAAAACCTTTGGATTTCAACTTCTTTTTTTTTCTTTTCTACTCAGTAAAGTTGGTATTTAATGAATATAGTGAAATGGCCAAAGATTAGTCCTGAATTTAAAAAGATAACTATATTTTGCCATTGGAATTTTATTTGTTTTTATAATGTAACCTGACATTTTACAAGTACAGCGAAAACCAAAACCATCTAATATTGTAGGGAAACGCCTACAGATGTGAGTTTTATTTAGGAAATGAAACTAGGTTTTTTTGGGTTTCTTTGTTTTTGTTTTTAGAGAGGGGTAGGGAAGAGCAGAGGGAGAGGGAGAGAGAGAATCTTAAGCAGGCTCCACACACCCATCACAGAGCCATTGTGGGGCTCCATCTCACAACCGTGAGATCATGACCTGAGCCGAAATCAAGAGTTGGATGCTTAACTGACTGAGCCACCCAGGCACCCCAAGAAATGAAACTGTTTTGAAGCAGACTTTTATTGCTTGATTTTTTTTTTTTTTTTTTAATATATCAATGAGAATTAACCATTGGAAAAAATCACACAGTAAGCTATCTTTCCTCAGGCAGAGCATTCAGTTGTGAATAAACTGCTGTTTTAACTGCCCTTTGGAGAGTTGCTGTCTGTTACATTTCTTATCAGGTCTTTATGGAGAACACTGTTTCCCTAAAGTGAATTCCTACTCTGTTACTGCTAAATTTAGATTTTCTAAGCATGTTGTGTACGAGAGACAAAACAGACAAAATTTTGCATGAACTACATGCCTTGTTACCATTTAAAGATCATAGCAGATGTGTCTAATTTCCAGACTGTAGCAAATTTGTGCAGGTTCTGAATTGAGCTGAAAGGAATTAGATGTGTGTTGGCTATATGCAATAAGAGACTATACAAGTAGTCTAAAATTAATACCATATTTATAGTCGAAAGTCTATTTTATAATTTGGCATTCTGAGAGTAGAATATGTAAAATGATTTTACTTCCACTAGTAAATTATTGTATGGCTAAAAACAAAATTGGAAGCACTCTAACAAACCAGAAAACAACCTTTCTTTCAAAATTGAAATGATGACAAAGTGTTAGAAAAGAACTGGTTATACATACTACATTTTAAAGTCCAGATTTTCAGTTTGTGTAATCATTCAATCACAGAACTTAAGAGTACTTACATTATCCCTTTGTTTCTTTTAAAAATGGATAAAATTTTTTTGAAGCTCTTAAGTGTTCTCAGAATATCCCTCTGAAACATGAAGAGACCATTTGTATCATCCTTTCATAAACTAGGATGCAAAGTGATGAGTTTTCAGCTTGATATGATTGCTAGAGGTAATCAGTAGCCCAGAACTGTCTTTTTGCAGTATGCAGTCTGCTCAGTAGTTCTCAAATCTTTCAGTCTCAAGATCTGGGAGTTAGAGCTGTCAATATTTACTGTATTGGAAATGAGAACTGAGAAATTTAAGGATATTTATTAATTTACTTTAAAATAATAAATCCATTAAATATTAATAGAAATAACATTTTTATAAAAAATAACTTCTTTTCAAAACAAAAAACAATTTTAGTGAGAAGGGTGGCAAATTTCCTTACTGGCTAGTTTAAGAGAAGACTAGTTTGCAGTAGCACCCCAAGGTTCCCCAGACCCACACCTTGAGAACTACTATTCTAGGAAGATAGGAAACTCTTAAATCTATACTGGACAACTTTCCATGGCTATTTCTTGGTAATGAGTTGACATTTGGAGAGAGAAGATTAAAGCAAGGCTTCTCAACCTCAGCACTATTGCCATTTTGGCAAAAATTCTTTGTTGTGAGTGACTGCCGTGTGGATTGAAGGTTTTTAGCAGCTTCCCTAGCCTCTACCCGCTAAATGAGAGTAGCACCCTCCTATCCCATGCCCAGTTGTGATGAGCAAAAATTTCTCCAGACATGGCTAAATGTCTCCTGAAAGGCAAAACTGCTCCAGTTGGGAACCACTGGATTAGAGAAAATAACTAACATAAGATGAAACAATTATAGGTTTCCTAAAACTTACTTTCTTTCCCTGGTAAAAACAATTATAGGATAAAGATTAAGTTGAGCTATTATTTGCGAATGTTAGAGTAATTAAAAAGAAAATAAGCCCAGCATCACTTTGTTAGCCAAATATTAAGCCATAGAAATAAAGAACCTGTGTAAGAATGTAATTTATTCCTAAAGCAGGTTCCAAATGACTAATGAAATAAATGATGTAGCATTTCATTTGCAGCAATTAATATAGCAATTGGGGTATTTTAACTAAAATCCTGGCTTTGAAAATTAGGTAAAGAAAATCTGAGGTTTGGGTTTTTTCCTGTCTTCAAAAACTGTGGGCCTGGGAACCTGACTGGCTCAGTCCATTGAGCGACTCTTGATTTTGACTCAGGTCATGGTCTTTGGGCTGTGGGATTGGCCCAGTGTCTGGCTCTGCACTTAGTCCAGAGTCTGCTTGAGATTCTCGCTCCCCCTCTCCCTCTGCTCCTCCCCCCACTCACATGCGCACATGTGCGCGCACTCTCTCAAATAAATAAAATCTTTAAAAATAAATAAATAAAAACTGTGGGCCTGATACCTATCAGTAATCTATACTTGTCCTTCAACCCAGCAGTATCATTTCTAGGAAATTATCCTACAAAAATACTTGTTTTAAAAAAATTAAAAAAAAAGTACCAGAGAGCCACCAGAGGGTGGCTCAGTGGGTTAAGTGTCTGCCTTCAGCTCAGGTCATGATCCCAGCAGGCTCAGAGCAGGGAGTCTGCCTCTCCCCCTGGTTCTCCCCGTCACTCACGCAGGCGCACAAAAATAAATAAAATCTAAAAAAAATGTTTTAAATAAAGTACTGGAATATTTCATTACAGCATGTTTGGTAATATAACAGAAGCAAACTAGCAGTCACCTCAAAATACATAATTAGAAATTAAAATCATTTATAATACACTTTAATGCTGTGAAGTTTTTCCAAAGATTCAAGAATAAGATTTCTATATATGCTATTATGGAAGGATGTATGCAATTTATTAAAGTGAAAAGCAAGTTGCAGAATTAAAAATTTGCATAAAAATTTTAAAAGGAAGTAGTACATGTTTATGTGCATGCAGTTGTATATGCCTAGAAATTTCCTGGAACTATTAAGGTAATAGTGGTTACAGTCTAGAAAGTGGAACTGGAGATGGTGGTGGGGACAGGGACATGTACTTTTTCCTTCTAGACACTACCTGTAGTATTTGAGATTTTATCATTAGCTCATTACTAAAATCAGAAAATATTTACATTTTTTGACGCTATATAAATATGTATTAATTTTAAAGTTATGCTATATAAATAAGACTTTTTTAAAAATGATTGAATATCTCGGGCGCCTGGGTGGCTCAGTTGGTTAAGCGACTGCCTTCGGCTCAGGTCATGATCCTGGAGTCCCTGGATCGAGTCCCGCATCGGGCTCCCTGCTCAGCAAGGAGCCTGCTTCTCCCTCTGACCCTCCCCCCTCTCATGTGCTCTCTCTCTCTCATTCTCTCTGTCTCAAATAAAAAAAAAAAAAAAAGAAAAAATGACTGAATATCTCTAGCCGGTCATCATGAAAAAGATTAACAATAGTAAATTTTTTCCCCACAAAACAAATATTTGTTGTGTCAGTAATAAACTGCTATAAAATTACAAAAAGCTTCTGAATTTCAGGTCTTGAGATTGTACTTTGGATTTTAAAACTCCTAAAAATACGATGTTTAATGCATTCAGTGAACTCAGTTACTTTTAATCCATGTAAAGTTTTTTCTTATTTGTGTTAGGGATATGTGGGTGTATTTGGGCACTTGATTATCTTTTTTGGATTTTAATATCTGATTCTCATTTACTTATTTAGGTCATGAGACATGTGTAGAACTTCTTTTAGAACAGGAAGTTTTCCAGAAAATGGAAGGAAATGCTTTCAGTCCTTTGCATTGTGCTGTGTAAGTAAAGGCAGATGAATCAGATTTCGTTTGACTATTTAAGAAATACACCATTGCTGTGAGAGTGATCACTTTGTTACCTTACACAGGATAAATGACAACGAAGGTGCTGCTGAAATGTTAATTGATACTTTAGGTGCCAGCATCGTGAACGCCACAGATTCAAAAGGAAGGTAGGAATTCAACCTTGTAGAAAATAGCTTGACTTGCAATAGGAAAAAAAAATTTAACTACTAGACTAGTGTGGAAGAATTAACAGAGAACCCATTATTAAGTAAAAGTTGATTTTTATATTTGGAAGTACAAATTATTATAAAATCTTAATATTTATAATACATTATAAATTTTTGTGTAATATTTATATTTATATATAATGGTAAATATTATTAATATTTATATATAATTATATAATTCTCATAAAAGGCTTTGTTATTACGATTTTTAGCCAGTCTTCTTCTTTAGAACTTGTAAAATGTAAGATTCCCCCCCTTTTTTAAAGGTATGTTTGTTACCCAAAGATTATTGTTAATAAAGTTAAAAGTTTTCTAAATATAAATAAAGGCTGGAGGAGAATCCACCAGTTATATTAGGTGGCAATGTTGGATGAGGATTTATTTCTTCTAAAATTTCCTTAGTGATGATAATTTTTTTTAGCAATTTTATGTTATACTAGTTTAAGGGCCTTTTATATTATCAGAAATACAAATTAGTCTGGCAAAAATTAGTAAGCTCCATTAAGCCTATTTGTATCAGGCAGTGATTTTATAGCCTAATTATGTAAACCTTTGAAAATTGCTTGTCATAAATTCAGAAATAATTTTTTCTAGAGTATATGACAAACATTTAGTGAAGTCTTCCCATTTCTTTGTATTACAGAACCCCTCTCCATGCGGCCGCCTTCACAGACCACATAGAGTGTTTACAGCTGCTGCTCAGCCATAATGCTCAAGTCAATTCTATAGACTCTTCTGGGAAAACACCTCTCATGATGGCTGCAGAAAATGGACAGACAAATACAGTTGGTAAAGACACTGGTTAAGGCTTGTATTATTCTAATGCTATATAATGCTATATTGCTTATGTGTGTTTAACTTATGGAAAACTAAGATTCCAAGCCTTCTGACTCTGTCAAATTTGCCACAGTTAACTCCCCACTCCTGAGATTTAAAACCTTTAACCCACTTTCGGGGCACCTGGGTGTCTCAGTCGTTAGCATCTGCCTTCGGCTCGGGTCATGGTCCCGGGATCCTGGGATCAAGCTGCACATCGGGCTCCCTGCTCCGTGGGTAGCCTGCTTCTCCCTCTCTCACTCCCCCTGCCTGTGTTCCCTCTGTCGCTGTGTCTCTCTCTGTCAAATAAATAAATAAAATCCTTTTTTTAAATAAATAAATAAAACCTTTAACCCACTTTCAACCCACATTTTTATCTAGGGCCACAATGTTTTCATTTGCCCTTGAGATTAAACAGTCTTACTATAATAGGGCAGTGTAAGATAGCAGGTAAGACCCTGGCTCTGGAGTTAGATGGACTGCATAGGAGTCTTAGATCTACCAATTAAGTGACCTTATGACTCAATTTTTTCATTTTTAAAGTTGAGAAAATTAACAGTGCCTACTGTGTAGGATTATTGTGAGAGTATGAATCCAGAGTGCTTAACGCAGTATTTGAAATTTAGTAAGCTCTCTCACAGCATAAATGTTAGTTGCCATTGTGTCTGTGACTTACAGGATAATGTGATGATATAGTGTGTACATTTTAGGTTATAGTATTTTTCTTAAACTTTCACTAGAGGGATATTGTTGCTTTGTATCTTTATTTCTGTACAGTGAGTTTATTAGTAATCTAAGATATGTGTTCATAAATATAAGACTTGATGCAATTTTTCCTCCCAGAGATGCTGGTTAGCAGTGCTAGTGCAGATCTGACTTTACAAGATAACAGTAAAAACACCGCCCTCCATTTGGCTTGCAGCAAGGTAGGTACACATTTTAAGGATATGTTTTCATTGTTTCTATCAACAGTGGCATTTTTCCCAAACTTAGGGAAGCTTTCCTACTTCACCGAAGTGAACAGAGCTAGAGATCAAACCTCTTTACTGATCACTGGCATCAGATTTCTTGAGGGGGAAAAAAAAAATACTGCCCTTTTAGGCACCATGATATATGAAAGTCTCCAGTGGGCCAAGTAAGTTTTGGAGTGTTAGCCTAAACGTAATTATTGTCTTCCTTTAATCTCTCCAGTCTTAAATATTCCTGTCTTCTCCCCTAACCTATTCCACCAACATATTTGGACCAATATTTGAGGCATTATTAGCCAAAAAAAAAATTCATGGCATATATATGGTGATGTATATATTGTATGGACAAGAGTTGAGGTTTATTGAGTTTATATATTTATCTTTAATGATATCTAAGTTTTTAAGAGTTATTTGCCATAATTTTAGGGTCATGAAACTAGTGCCTTGTTAATACTGGAAAAGATAACAGATAGAAACCTCATCAATGCAACCAATGCAGCCTTGCAAACGTGAGTATTTTCATGTCTGGTGTAAACCTTGTGACCTGTAATTATAAAAATGATTAATAGGTTCTTTTTCTAACATGGGACCATTGGAATCAGTCTCAGTCACAGAAGCAGTTAATAAGTAAAGAACAGTTTTTATAATTTTTATAATTTCCAAAACTCATTTCTAAAGTCATTACAATTAAAAGGCTTATTATTTAAAAAGGTTTTGTACTGAAACTTCATTATTGAAAATACTGTTTTTTCTTGATCCAACCCATAATTTTATATAGGAAAGTAATACTGTTCTGTATGTTTTATGGAAATCAACTGGAATAATGTTATTTGACCCCAGCAATAAATGAGGTAAAAAGCTTGACATGTGTCTGTAAACTAGAGAGATTTCAGAAAGAATCAAGTTCTTAATGTGAGCAGCCATCTTTCAAGTGACTGCTTAGATCTTAGATTGAAGTCTCCGATTTTCTCTCCCAATTTCCATTTGCTATTCTACTTTGAGTCTTGGTTTTAAAAAATATATTTATATTTTTAATACTGGTTCCTATTCACGTATCAGTCAGATCTCCTGAGGGTCCTAAAAATTAGTCATAGAACCTGTAAGTTATTTTCAAAGCCTATTAAAATTTGTGCTATTAAATTAATGGGTTTTATTGTATATTCTATTATATGTATTTGCCCACCTCATTCTTAAAACAACTTAAGAATGCAGTTTAGTTAGTAAAATCTTCTTAAACATTGAGTCTTAGACTCACTACCTTTGTTTGAAACAAACAAAAGGTGTTGGTAAAGGTGGATTGCTGGGGGGACAGTGCTATGTTTATGCACATTGCGGGGTTTGGCAGCTCACTCTGCACATTGATTTTGTTGTCCCCCATTCCCATCTGTATTGCTGTTAGGACTGGGTGCCTCGGTTTTGTATTTCTTGGTCATCACCACTTAGCGAAAATGCCCTTCAACAACCAGGATTGAGAGAGAGAGAGAGGAAGTGTGTGTGTGTGTGTGTGTACACTCAGGGCCATGTACCTCTCTGTGTGTACATATGCAATTTTTTTCCCCCCAGACCTCTGCATGTTGCTGCCCGAAATGGGCTGACAATGGTGGTTCAGGAACTTTTGGGGAAAGGAGCAAGTGTGCTTGCAGTAGATGAAAATGGTAAGTAGTTCTGTATTTTCTTTCATTAACCTATATTTTACTAGAAGCTTTTATCTTTCAACCCGTATTTGAAGTGAAGTAAATGTGGATATTTTGTATTGGTCGAAGAGGAGAGCGGAAATTAATACTGAATAGTACTTTGTGGCAAAGGGAGTAAGAGCAAGAAAAATAAGAAAAGTCTATATAACAGATGAACTTCCGAATTTCACTAACTTTGGTTTAGTGTTATCACCTTCCGTCCGTCTTAGTATTCAAAGAATTTGTTCTGTCAGCAAATACTTATCATGGCCCTTAAGAGCCAGGTTCTTATCTAAAGTTAATCTTCCCACTATTCATGATCCTATCCCCTTATGCCTATTTGAGACTGTCACTTAGCAATTCATCACTGTGTCCTATAACAAGGACTTTTTGTAGGACTCTTCCTAGATTATAACCATGTGTATATAAACATTATTTTCCTCATCTTAAAAAATCTTCTATTAAGGGGCACCTGGGTGGCTCAGGTCATGATCTCGGTGTCCTGGGATCGAGCTCCCTGCTCAGTGGGGAGTCTGCTTCCTCCTCTGCCCCTCCCCCTCCTGCTCATGCTTTCTTTCTCTCTCTCTCTCTTAAATAAATAAAAGCTTAAAAAAAATCTTCCATTAATCTATTCCTGCAACTACTGCTATATTTCTTTCTTCCCCTTTGCAGCACAATTACTCAAGTGTTGGCTGTCCTGCTGTGCCCAATTCTTCCCCTCTTTCATTCTCTCCTGAGGCCCCCCCAGTCATATTTTTGCCCCCACCATACTGCTACACTGTCCTCAAGATCACCAGTGATCTCCACAATATTGAGTCAGTTCTTAGTTCTCATTGAACCTGACCAATCAGAATTTAGCACAATTGATTATTCCTTTTTCTTTTTTTTTAATAGGAATAAAGGTTTTAATATAGAATTTAAAATATATAGGAATAAGGGAGTAACTAGGGATGTGAAGGCTGCAGTCTGCCATAGCAAGTGTCCAATATTTCCCCAAATATTTCTCCATATTTTCCTTTATGCTGCACATTTGTTACATGGATAAATAGGTACAGATCACTTTAGGTCGGGTTAAGAGGGAGAGTCATTTGATTTGATTACAGTATCCTTTTGTAGGTGAATCCAGTCTGCCTTCATTCACAAATACCTGGTTCCTTCAATTGATTAACTGGGTTAGGGTTCGTAACTTGCTGTTTTGATGGTTGGATTAAGTAACCAAATTCACTGGAACTGAAATTTGTTTTTTATTTTATAATTTTTTTAATTGAGACATAATTAACATGCAACATTAGATTAGTTTCTATATACTTTTCTCTTTGTTAAACTTTTTTTACTTAGCTTTTAGGACTTCACACTTCTTTGGTTTTCACCCTGTGTTACTAGTTATTCCTTCTCAGTTTCTTTTGTAAAGTTTCTCCCTAACTTCTTAATATTGGAGGGCTCTAGGACTCAGTCCTTGGTTCTTTTTGCTTCCCCTGTCTATATCCAGTCCTTTGGTTCTTTGATACTACCTACATGCTGAGAATTTCTGGATTTATATCTCCAGCCCAGACCTCTCACAATCTCTATAGAGATGTGATCCATTTGCAGATCCAGCTGCCTAATTGACAGTACTGTATGGATATCTAATAAACAGCTCAAACCTAACCTGTCCAGAACTGAACTGACTCTCTCTCCTTTCCCAGCCAACCCTTTTCTCCCCACAGCCTCCTGATCTCAGTTGATGACAATTCTCATCCTTGTAATTGCTCAGGACAAAAACCTGGAGTTATCCTTGACTCCTTTTTCTCACACCCAGGGTACAATCCTTCATATACTACTAACCCACCTCCAAAGTATATCCAAAATGGTTCCACTTTTTCTATTCTTACCACGCTGGCCTGGATCCTTTTAAAATACGTGACAAGATACTACTACTCATTTAAATCTCACTTGACTTACGGTGATCGTCAAGGCCCTACATGATTAGTCCGCTGTCCTATTTCCTCTCTGACCTCATCTCCTACTCTCTTCTCTCCATTCTGCAATGACAGCCCCTACACACCAGGGATATATGTGCATCGTAATCTTTGTTCTGGCTATTTTCTCTGCCTGGAACGCTCTGTCTTCCAGCAAGTCTTTGAGTAAATCCCTTAACTGTTCCAAATCTTTACTCAAGTTTTATCTTCTTAGTGAAGCCTATCCTAACCCAATTTATACTACAACCTGCTACAGACCTCTACCACAGCATTCTCAGTCCTTGTCATCCTGCCCTTTCTTTCCGCCTTTTTTTTTTTTTTTACATAAAGCTTATCTTCTAATATATTGTATATAATTTAATTTTTCATTATGTTGATTGTGTGTCTCCTCCACTAGAATGAATATAAGCTCCACGGGGACAGGGAGTCTATATCAGTTGCATTCAGTGTTATATTCTAAGCGCTTAGGAGAGTCCTTGGACATAATGAGTGGTTATTTGTTGGGTGAGTAATTGTGCCAAGCACTGTGCTCAGTTCTGAAGATAGGATGTAGAATAAGACCGGCTTCTTTAAATGGAGAGGAGTGTAAACAGGCTGTTACAATGCACTGAAAGTGGTTCATATGGAGTTAACTTAAAATGCTATGAGAACATGTAAGAGAGTGTTCAAACTCTTTCTTGCAGGATCAGAGAAGGTATCCCAAAAAAGGGACCTGTAAGCCAAAATCCAAAGGACAAGTAAAAAAGTAGGGAGAGAGCTTTCTAAGCAGAGAGAGTGGCATATTTAGAGATAAAAGGACACTGTAAATATTGGAGTTGTGCCAGAATCTCTTAGATCAAGTGGCAAAAAGGATCTGTGCACGAGGAAGTTAGCAGTTAGTCTGAAGGAGAGCAAGAGTAGAATGGGAAAACAAATTAACATTTACAAGTGAGAGGAAGTGGTAACCAGAATTATGGTAGAGGCACTGGAGATGAAAAGATGGAAATGTTTCTAGAGTTCTTATGAAGGGAATCACTGGGACTTTGTGAGGGAAGAAGTCTCATCCCACCTGGCTTGGAGTGCTCTGTGGATGGATGGAAGTGCCATTGTTTAAGACCGGAATGTAGGAGGAAGAGCCAGATTCATTTGGGGGCATGAGAAAATTTCAGTGGAAACTCCCAAGTGGATAATGGGACATATGGATCTAGAGACCAAAACCAAAATCTAGGTTGGACATAAAGATTTGGGAATCATAAGTATGTGTAGTCATGAAATCCAAAGAAGTGAATAATATCACCTATAAGTTCAGACTCACAGAGCTTTAAAAGAAATTTTCATTATCAGTAAATTACATTTCTGGAAATACAGCTACTATATATGGATTAAAAAGAGCAGCCTAAAATGCTAACCTTATATGTTTGGCCACATTATGAGACTGAATCATTAGCTAATATTCAAATCTTTGTTGATCATTTTCAATATTTTATATATTTTTTTCCTTACAAATAAACAGAAGGCATAATATAACAGATGATAATGAAAATCATCTGTGACCACCTGGGTATCTTCTAACACACTTTGCAATGTGAAATAGTAATCGGGACCCAAAGTTGACAGGTCATAGCAGTATATTTCCATGGATTTTCTGGAGGAAGCAAAATATTTTATACTTGCATGGGATAGATTAGACCCTTGACCTCAGGCTGTTTGCTTCTCTTACTTTTCTCTTTAGCTAACCATATAAGCTCCATGCAGAGGAGAGGAGCCTGCTTCTTGTCATATTCCAATTACAAAACACTCCTGAGATGCTCTTCTCCAACCCCACCCTTAGTCTCATCCAAGGCATCATGGCCTGCCTGAGGGGTTGTTCTGCCTACAGTCCAGCAGGCACCCTCAGACTTTGAGAAGAGCTCTTGAAAGAAGTGTGGACATTGAAGCACTCTCCTACTCATTTTGAGTAAACAAGGTTTAATTAAAAAATGCACACCCTTCAGTCATTCCCGTCAAGTTTGCAGGGGCATCAGCTGTTCCCTTTGACCCTTAAAAAGGGGGAGATTTATAAAGGGGAAAAAATATTTCTTCTTTCTCAAGGCTAATATAGCATGGATAAAATATATATATATGTATATATATATAGGAGAACAGGAAACAGCCAAATGTCCAGTAGTTAGAATGGATAACTAAACCATGGTATAATCACAGTAATGGAATGTATAACAATGAAAACGAACTGACTGTAGTTATATACAACAACATGGATAAATCTCACAGACATAATGTTAAGGAAAAGAAGCCAGATAAAAAATAATACTTACTATATGATCCCATTTATATTCAGTTCAAAAAAAGTCAAAACTAAACTATAGCATTTATGAATATAACTAGAAAGAAAAGCACAGCCATGGTTACCACATAAGTCAAGATAGTAGTTACCTTTGTGGAAGAGAAAAGGGGTGGTGATTAGTAAGGGACATGTGGGGCTCCTGGTATGCTGGTAATATTCTCTTTCTTAATCTGGATAGTGGTTACATAAATGTTTATTTTTTGATATATCATTTAGCTATTTAAAAAATTATAAAATATAAATAAAATATAAAGAATAATAAATTAAAAATTATAAAATATATACAATTGACCCATGAACAACACAGGTTTGAACTACATAGGTCATTTAATACTTGGATTTTTTACAGTACTATAAATGTATTTTCTCTTTCTTATGACTTTCTTTTCTCTAGCTTACTTTATTATAAAAATACAGTTTATAATACATATAACATACAAAATATATGTTAATTAACTGTTTTATGTTATTGGTAAGGCTTCCAGTTGACAGTAGGCTATTAGTAGTTAAGTTTTTGGGAGTCAAAAGTTGTACGTATATTTTCGACTATGCAGGGGTTTGTGTCCCTAGCCTTCCCCTTGCCCCCACATTGTTCAGGGGTCAACTGTACATATATGAGTGTGAAAGCTAAAGCATTTGTATATATAGTAATAGGGAAAACTGTCCAGATGTGCAACAGAAAATGAAGCTGTCAATTAAAACTTTAAGACATTTGCTGCTAGAGTTCCGTATGGGATAATCTAAACTTGGCATCATATGGTATGTTCTCACCATCTTCTCTCACTTCATCTTGAAGACAGGGTCTTGTACCAGTCAGGGTACCAAATGTTAACTTAGTTTGTTGATACTTTGTGGTGCCTTAAGTATAAAGTCAGTCTTCTAAAGAAAGGAAGAGTTGAAAAGCAAACATTGGTTTTGACTTAGGAGTTTTTAAAGTTTACCTGTTTATCTCCTGTTTTTCTTCAGTGTTCTGTGTCCCTAAGAGAAAAGTTGATCAACCGTCAAGTGTCATTCCATTCATTCAGTACACATCTTTGAACACCTGCTCAGTGCCTCATTCATGAATCTGTACACATTTAGATTTCTTAGCATGTAAGCACTAATTATAACTACAAATTAATAACATTCTTCCACCACTCTGAAGGAAGCTTGATCAGTCTGAGGATTTTTGTTTGTTTGTTTTAATTCTAGCTCAATATCTTCTGTGAATTTAGGTGGGTAGGGATAAGTTTTGAGATCTTGGAGAAATCATCCATCTCTGGGCCTCAATTTCCTCTTCTGTAACATAGTATACATATACACACACACACACACGTGTGTGTGTATATATATATATATATACACATGGCCTCCTCCCACCCTAAATTTCTAGGACTTTACTCTTTTCTGCTGATTGGAAATTTCTGAATCATTCTGTTAAACCAGTTTTATTATAAGCCAAGTAATTTAAACTGTCTAAAACTGAAGGTTTATTAGGCTTATTTCCTTATCTCAGGATGTTTAATTATTTAAATTTTATCTTTAATTCTAGGCTATACCCCAGCTTTGGCCTGTGCTCCCAATAAGGATGTGGCTGATTGCCTAGCTCTCATTTTGGCCACCATGATGCCTGTCTCATCAAGTAGCCCTTTATCATCCCTGACTTTCAGTGCCATTAACCGTTACACCAACACCTCAAAAACAGTCAGCTTTGAAGCCTTGCCCATCATGAGGAATGAACCTAGCTCCTATTGCAGTTTCAACAACATTGGCGGAGAACAGGAGTACTTATACACCGACGTGGACGAGCTCAATGACTCTGATTCCGAGACCTACTAAGAGGCTGAGCCAGGGGTCTGAGTGAGGAGTTCTGACACTAACGCTTCAGCTTGTGCTTTTTCAGGAAAAAGGCACTTTCTTATTCACGTACAAATTCAACCTAAGAGGAAAGATCGCAGAGTGAGCAAATATGAGAAATGTGATGACATTAGGAAGAAGAGTTTTAAAGGCAAGTTTTACAAAAGGAACTTCTAGAATCTTGAAATAGACTTGACCAGAGGAAAACACTTTGATGTCAAATTACTTTGTGGAATTGTTTGATTTGGTTTTGCAGTGCCAGGAATAATTTGGGACACTGTGCACCCTAATCTGCTTACACAAGCGACACTATTGTAAAAGAAGAGATAAGGACACTAGATTTAAATTTTACCAGTAAAACTACAACTAAATTAAGGGCAATAAAAGTTTGGTACAGTAGGCATTATGTGCACAGCAAATTGCCAAAGGACCAAGTAACTTAAAAGTTTTTTAATAGAATGCCATTTTGTGGAAATCAGAATAGGTGAAATGAGACATTATCTAAACCAAACTTAAATATTTCTGAAAATGGAGCTGAGATTTGGTTTTAAATGTTGGTTTTTTTTTTTAAAGAAAACATCTGAAAGCCTTCGAATACTGTATTAAACCATGAGAGAAAGCAGATGTATTTTTACATTTTTTCTTTTACATAAAAATTTAAAAATTCCAACTTTTATAATATTAGAATTAAAAACCAGCTGGCTGAGTGCAGTCAGGGTGAAAATACTTGTGATGTAGACGTGAGATAGATTGGGGTCAGGCCGTCGTTGCCGTTTTGAATGGTTTAGGTTTAAAATTGAACTATTTTTGTTTGAAAATGTAAAGAATTTCCTAGAAGAAGAAAATTTCATGAAATCAAAAAATAGATTATTTTCACCCTATTGCAGCTAAGTGGTCCTGGGGAGTGGAGTTTTTGACCTCACTACTTTGGATGGTACACCTTCATCACTTATGTTACTTTTGTGCCTCCACAATGGACTGGGGGATTTTTGTTTTCACTGTTTAGTGAATAATCAAAAAGAAAAAAATCCCTTGTTATTGATAGGTTAACATCATCAGGTCTCTTGGAAGGCATTTCTATATTGGGTCCTATTCAGATTTAAACATGCTACTACTTGGGGAAAGAAGCAATTGCCTGCCGAATTAGAAGACTGCCTTTCAAATAACAGAGAGAGAAAGGCTGATGTTTAGGCTTTTAAATAACAATTTGTATGGTTCTGCTTTTACTGTAACTCTCACTTTCCCAGCAAGAATGATTTCACATATGTAGGGGGTCTTACAGATCTGGGTAAAGTTCCATAAATTTTCACAAAATGATACCCAATTTCATTTTACCCTTTTTGTATTGTGAAACTGGAAACTTTATGACATTGTAAATTTCAGCTGGTTTTTCTGAATATAAAGTGTGAAAACACAGAACAGTATTTTGATCTATTTGATAATTTTGTGGGGTTTTTGAAGAATTAATGAGCATGTACATAGAAATAGTGACTGCTTGAATACTGTATTTACTTGCACTCTTTCAGTACATCAAGATTCCTGTATATTTTAGGGTATAATAAAACACAGATGTGAGTTGTATTTAATGAATAATGTATTTGTATCTGTGCATATTACCTAAAAATCTATAAAGTTTCTAGGGCATTGACTACTAGATTTTAAGCATTTTTTTCTAAAATATTTACAGAAATTATAAATGTAATCCTCCATCTTTTCTTTGTAATATAAAGGAGTCATAATGGACCCTTCCTAAATTATTAGTGGTAGGAAGGTGAATTTGCATTTTAAAGACAGTGGACTACATTTTCTATTGTACCTTTTGAAAAGAAAAAAAAAGAGGATTCTAAAAGTATACATATGTGTGCTTTCTCTTTCCTTTTAGGAATTCTCTTCTGAATTCCCTGAGGGAATTTTCTAGAATCTCAGAATTGAAAGAGACCTGAGGTTCATCCAGTCTAACCTCTTAACAAATGCAGGAGTCCCTTCTACAAGGGTGATCTTTCCACCTTGAACACTTCCAGTGATTCTACCTCACCAAGCAGTCCATTCAGTTGTTGAGCAGCTCTAACTGTTAGAAAGGTCTTCCTTAGATTGAGTTGAAGCCTCGCTCCTGGTAACTTCTGTCCTTGGGCCTGGGTCTGTCCTCCAAGAGAACACGAGAACTTTGGAAGGATGAATCTCACACCCTCTGCCATGTCTTCTCTTTTACAGGCTGTTTGACTTAACCTGCTGAAGTGATTCCCAGAAGAACTCATTAAACACAGTTAGATTTACCCATCTAATGAAATCCAAGGTGTAGCTATAAAGTAACAAGCTGTTTTTAACTTATCCTCACACATGCCAGAACTTAGGTCTTGCATCACTTTATGTAAATGATGCTATTACTGAAAATATTTGTGAGGTGGTTCTTTCAATCGCTTGCCCACTAGGAAATCTGTTTCACTGCTTTGTGATCGCATTTTGTGATAGTCTATCCCCAGCTTGATCAGCCACTTCCTTTGGTCTGCACCTAATGAGGGGAAATCCCAAACTACTGGTCCAAATACTATTTGAGCAGCCCTAGTATTGTTGGAGTACGTACATGGACAACTTCAGTGAATGAACACAGCAGCACAGTAAGTTCCCTTATAGTTACACCTTGTATGTCAAAAGCATTCAGGCCCTGCTCTGTAGTGGTTTTTATACTCAAACGGAACAGAAAAGCCTGTTTGCTTTTTTAACTTCTGCATGAATGATGACATCTGAAATATCTGATGTGTATTATAGTAATACCAGCTTCTGCTCTAGAACTACTTTGGGGGAAATGGTGGTAATAGCAAATGACTTCCTTTAACAAGACACTCAACTCAAACAGTGCCATTTAGTTCAGGAGCTCTAAATAGCTGTCAATTTGGGGTTTAATTTGGCTTATATTGGACCTTTTAAATGAAATAAAATTTTTTAATGCAATAAATCAAGTGTCTTTCTTTTTTACATGCAAACTTCTTTATCTTTTAATGTCTAATTAGTATTCCAACTAGTTTCTAATCTTTCTTTAAAAACTTGATGACTTCTCAATAAAAAACTGTTTCAGAATTTAGATGAACCTAAGTGGGCTTCTCAAGTATATTCATTCAACAAATATTTATTGCTTGCCTGTCATATGCTTGAGGGTGGGAATGGGCAGAAAGTGAGCCTAGAAATTGTGGTGTCCTCTAGAAGTTAGAGTCTCATGGAAAGACATATACCTGAAAATAGAAAGTATAAAATTGTAATTTAGGTAGAGATGAACTGCTAAGGAAGGTCAGAGAAAGATGACGTTGGAAAAGAAGATCAGAACAGGCTTCCTGGGAGAGATGACATTTAGGCTGGACATTGAGGAACAACTATGCTTTGAGCAGGTGGAGAAGAGGCAAATGCTATCCTAGGTGAAAAGAACAAAATCAGTAGTTTGTAAAATGGGTTGGTGGAAGAGAGGATGGAATAGGTGTCAGCACTTAGCATTCCAGAGTACAAAAAGACCATGCAGACCTACAAAAGAGCTAATTATACACATTATAGAGATGAGATAACAAAAGTGAGAACAAAAAGATATAAATAGGTGACTGGAGGAGCAGGCAAAGAGGACTTTTAATAACCTTGCTCAAAATCTTCTGCTGGTAATAATAACTCAAAATGCCTATAAGTGTTTATAAGTACTGGGTGAGGTTGTAAGTAATTGAAATACATCTCTTAATCCACACAACTGTTCTGTGAGGTAGGTACTATTAATAGTACCATTTAACAGATGAGGAATGAGGCAGAAAGGTGAAATAACTTGCCCAAGATCACCTGGCCAATAATTCGTGAAGCCTAGATTTAAATCCAGACAGTCATTTCCGTAGTCCTTGCTCTTAACCACCTAATGACCTCTAACATGCTTTCTGGTCCTTGTTGAAATTGGTGATTTTGAAGTTCGACCACATGCTTTACAACTAAACTATGTAAGTTCCTTTCAGTTTTATTCTAAGTCACTAATTTTAGAAGAAATGTAAATGTGACCGCAACAGATGTTAATTGAACATCTGCTCATTACCAGAAAGTGTGCTAGATTCTGGACCTGTAGCACTGAAGGAAGAGGTAACAAGATTTGCCCTTAGGATGAGTCTAAGAGAAAGATGTGTACTTATGTTTCAGTTGCTATTGCTGCCCCAAATCTCAACTTAAAATAATCATTGTCACTCATGCTTTTGCAGGTTGGCTGACAGGCTTGGCTAGGTGACTGCTTCAAGCCGGAGATCTGGCTGGGCTTGACTACTTGCCATGAGTCGAGCTTGGGTCCACTCTGTCCGTGTTCCTCTTCAGACTTCAACTAGACTGCAGAAGTTCTCCAGAAGTTCTCCATGATGATGACAAAAGCACAAGAAGGCAAGCCTGATCACACAAACACAGTTTATGTTTCTGCATACATCACATCTGCTAATACTCCCCTGGCTAGAGCAAATCATTTGGCCAAGCCCAACCTCAATTGGATGGTTGGCCAAGGCCCTCCCCCCAAAAATGGGAAGTTGGTTCATTTCTGGTACCCAAAATAACAGCAGCGCTGTGAGTAACATTGTTTGAGACCTAGTAGAAATAATCAAAATGCATTTTTTACTTGATGATCTGCTTCTCGTGTAACCTGCTTTTGAGCCCTTATGTAGGCCACAAAGATGGCAGGACCTAGCATGCATGAGAGAAAAGTTGCTTGTGGTTCTGATACTCATTTTAAGAAATGCCAAAATCCAAGAAAATGTGAATGAAGAGAATTCAAGGGATAGGGGCTTCTGGAGAAGAGCTTTGTCTTTATCCACCTGTAGGTAGCAATAAATGTGTGGGAGCATGGGGGGAAAGGCCATCAATTGCCTGCAGTTAGACGACTAATAGGAATAGACACTGTAAGTGGTCAAATAGCTTTTACCAGCTGATATCAGTGAAAATGGCAGAGAAAAGAACTTCTGAGTCTCGGTAAGAACAGTGACCTTTGTGGCGTTTTAACTTGCTCTAGTCGCATTCCTCACTCCAGCTCTGCAGTAGCCTTGACACCACATTCCTGGTGCAGCTTAGAAGTCACGAGAGAACAAAACAAAGCTAGAGCTCTTTCAAAGCCTCATTCCCAAAGACTTGCCATCATTTGGCCTATCTGATGGTTCCCCGGAATGCCTCACTTCCAAGGCTCTTTACAGTTGAGCTAACTCAGAGTGGACCCAGTATGAAAAGTATTCTCCCTGGGGAAGTATTTGTTGAAACAATTGTAGGCAAAAGTTTTAATGTTGTACTTGCTTTAGGTGATCAGTAAGAGCTGAGGCAAGCAATAGAGTAACCAAAGAGTTTAAAAGGAAAAGCTTGGGGGAATCAATATCCATTTGTAAAGCTCTGGCATAGTTCTAGGAATCTAGAATGCTATGTGCACACATAGAGCTGTGGCCACCTGTGGAAGACCTGAGACCACCCTATGCTCTCATCTGTGGCTAATTTTGAGGCTCTGCACAAACAAGAAGTAAAAGCCAATTTTCAACTGCCAGGCTGAGGTTTGAAGGCATGCCTTAACACACATACACACAGCCCCTTGGCAAAAACTAGGAGATTTTTGTTGTTGTTGTTACAGGTGTTTAAGGAAATCTCTGATCATTAGCTGGCTGCTAAGCTGAGTAAAAATTTCATTGGCCACGCATAACAAGGTGTACAGACTTTATAGAATTCTTTCAGAAAACTCACTAAACAACTATAACAAGTAGCAATAACAACAAATCTTGGGGAAGGAGATAAATCTGATTTCCAGAATTGCTGTGTTATTTAAAATGTCCAATTTTCAACAAAAGATTATGATATGCAAAAAAGCAATGGATGGCCCATACACAGGAACAGCAGTCAGAAACTGTTCTTCAAGGACATTGGACTTACTAGACAAAGAACTTAAATTATGTTCAAGGAGCTGAAGGAAACCATGTCTAAAATATTAAATGAAAATATTTTTTAAATGCCTCACCAATTAGAGAATATCAATAAATAATATAAAAATTAGATTCTAGGGGCACCTGGGTGGCTCAGTTGGTTGAGCAACCGACTCTTAGTTTCGGCTCAGGTGGTGGTCCCTGAGTTGTGGGATCAAGTCTGCTTGGGATTCTTTCCCCCACCCTCTCCCTTCTCCGCTCCTCCCCCCACTTGCACACATACACTCTCTCTCTCTCTAGAATAAATAAATGGATAAAATCTTTTATTTTTTTTCTTAAAGATTTTATTTATTTATTTGACAGAGAGAAACACAGCGGGAGAGGGAACACAAGCAAACACAAGCAGGGGGAGTGGGAGAGGGAGAAGCAGGCTTCCCGCAGAGCAGGGAGCCTGATGCAGGGCTCCATCCCAGGACCCTGGGATCATGACCTGAGCCAAAGGTAGACGCTTAATAACTGAGTCATCCAGGCGTCCCTGGATAAAGTCTTTAAAAAAAAAAAAATTATATTTTAGGGGCACCTGGGTGGCTCAGATGGTTAAGCATCTGCCTTTGGCTCAGGTCATCCCAGGGTCCTGGGATCAAGCCCTGCATCAGGCTCCCTGCTCAGCGGGGAGCCTGCTTCTCCCTCTCCTTCTACTGCTCCCCTTGCTTGTGCTCTCTTGCTCTGTCAAATAAATAAATAAAATCTTAAATATATATATATGTATTTTAAAAAGCAAATGGAAATTCTGGATTTGGAAAAATACAACAGCTGAAATAGAGGGCCTCAGTATTAGATTTGAGTAGGCAAAAGAAGGAATCAGTGAGCTTGAAAATAGGTCAATTGTGACTATCCATTCTAAGGAATGTGTATGTTGGGAAGGGGCTCGGAGAATCATAGTCTCAGAGACCTGTGTGACACAAACAGACCAGTATACACGTAAGGGAAGTCCTGGAAGAAGAAAGGGGGACAGAAAGAATATATGAAGAAACATGACTAAAAACTTACCAGTTTTGAAAAATGTTAACGTACAAATTCAAAGAGCTTAACACCAAGTAGAATAAATTCAGGGATCTACCCCACACACATTATAATCAAACTATCAAAAGACAAAACAAGAATCTTCAAAGCAAAAAGGAACAACTCATGTACAAGGAATCCTCAATAAGATTAATAGCTAGTTTCTTGTCAGAGTCCATGGAGGTCAGAAGGTAGTAGGTTGACCTATTAAAGCTGCTGAAAGAAAAATGGTGTCAATCAAGAATTCTATATCCAGGACAATTATCCTTCAAAAATGAAGGACAAATTAAGACATCAGATTAGCAAAAACAGAGAATTTGTCACTAGCAGACCTGCCCTACAAGAAATACTAAAGGGAGTCCTTCAGACTGACATGAGAAAACATTAGACAATGACTCAAATTCACATAAAGAAATAAAGAGCAACAATAAAGGTAACAGCAAAGTAAATTTAAAAGACAATGTATAAATGTATTTTTAACTTTTTTTACTCCTGATTTAAAAGACAGCTGCTTAAAACTGTAATTATAAATCTATGTTGATAGGCACACAGTGCATAAAAATGTAATTTGTGACAACAGCACAAAGGTACAGGAAATAGAGCTACATAGGAGAAAAGGTTTGTGTAGTACTGAAATTTTGTTTTATTAATCTGAACTAGATTGTTACAAATTAAGATGTTAGTTGTAAATCCCCAGGACAAACACTGAGAAAATAACTATAAAATACAAAAGAAAAGACAAGACAATTAAAATGGTACCCTAGAAAATATCTAACACAAAATAAGACAGGAATGGAAGACTAGAGAAACAAAAAAGACATAAGACAGAAAACGAATAGCAAAATGGCAGATGTAAATCCTACCTTAACAGTAATCACATTAAATGTAACTAGATTAAACTCTGTAATTACAAGATAGAGAATAACCAAATGAATATAAAACAGGATCCAATTGTATGCTGTCTGCAAGAGACATGCTTTACATTCAACAACACAAGTTGAAAGCGACAAGATGATTATAAAATAAATACCATATAAGTAGCAACCAAAAGAAAGCTGTGGTGGCTGCACTCCTAAATAACCAGTGGGTCAAGAAATAAGTTAGAAGATATTTCAAGATAAAGCAAAAATACAACATTCCAAAACCTATGAGATGCCGTGAAAGCAGTGCTTACTGGGAAATCTAGCTGTAATCTATAACCTAATCTTTGACCTTAAAAAACTAGAATAAAGTGGTGCAGACTAAACCCAAAGCAAGCGAAAGAAAGAAAACAATAAATATTCGAGCAGAAATAAGTGAAGTAGAGATTTAAAAAAATTAAAGAAAAATCAACAAAACAAAGTTGTTCCTTTGAAAAGATGGACACAATTGATAAATCTGTAGTGAGAATAACCAAGAAAAAACGAGAACACTCAAGTTACTGAAATCACTAATGAAGAGGGGACATTCTACTGACTTCATAGAAATAAAAAGAATTATAAGAGAATATGAATTACATACCAACACATTTGCTAATCTAGATGAAAGCGACAAATTTTTAGAAACTGACAAACTATCAAAACTGTTTCAAGAAGATACACTAAATCTGGGGCACCTGGGTGGCTCAGTCGGTTAAGCGGCTGCCTTCCGCTCGGGGCATGATCTCAAGGTCCAAGGTCCTGGGATGGAGCCCTGCATTAGGCTAGGCCCCCCTGCTCAGCGGGGGGTCTCCTTCTCCCACTCCCTCTGCCCCTCCCCTGCTGGTGCACTGTCTCTCTCCCTTTCAAATAAAATCTTTAAAAAAATTAAAAAGAAGATACAGAAATTCTGAATACACCTAAGGACATTGAATTAGTAATCAAAAAATATTCCAAAAAGAGAAGCCCAGGACCAAAGGACTTCAGTAATGAATTCTACAAAATATTTAAAGAATTACCAGTCTTGCAGGTAGGTGCCTGGATGGCTCCGTTAAGCTTCTGCCTTTGGCTCTGGCCCTGATCTCAGGGTCCTGGGATTAAACCACAAGTCAGGCTCCCTGCTCAGTGGGGAGTCTGTTTCTCCCCCTCCCTTTGCCTCTCCCCCTGCTCTTGTGCACTCCCTCGCTTGCTCTCAAATACAATCTTTAAAAAAAATTACCAGTCTTTTTTCACAAACCTTTTTTTTTTTTTAGGAAGTGGAAGGATCACTTCCCAACTCACTCTGTGTGGTTGATACTAAAATCAAACAAAAGTATCTCAAGAAAAGAACACAACAGACCAGTATCTTTTCTGATTATAGATATAAAAATTCTTAACAATCCAATCAAACTGCATCTATCACTATCTAAAAAGTATTGTATACCATGAATATCCTGTATGAATACAGATGTAAAAATCATGAAAAACATACTATCAGAATCCATCAACCCATAAAAATCATTACAATACACCATGACCAAGTGGGATTTATCCAAGGAATACAAGATAGTTTCAACATACAAAATTAAATCAATGTAAAACAAAGTATCAATACAATAAAGGGGACGGGGCACTGGAGTATCTTTCATTGATGGAGAAAAGGCATTTAACAAAAATCCCACACTTTCTCATGATAAAAACAAGAATAGGGCAGGTTTTTTCAACCTGATAAAGAGCATCTATGAAAAACCCACAGCGAACATCATATTTAATGATGAACAACTGAAAACTTACCATCTAATATCAGGAACAAGTCAAGGATGTCCACTCTCATCACGTGTATTCAACATTGTACTAGAAGTTCAGGCCAGAACAATTCGGCAGGGGAAAAAAAAAAAAAGACATCCATATTGAAAAGGAAGAAATTAAACTATTTATAGATGAAATGATTTTGTATGTAGAAAATCCTAAGGAATCTACCTAAAAAGTATTAGTGCTGATAAGTTCGGCAAGGTTACTGGATACAAAAATCAATTGTATTTTTATACACTTGAACAATCCAAAAATGAAATTAAAACAATTCCATTTATGATAAAATCCAGAAAAATAAAAAATACTTGGGGATAAATTTAACAAAAAAAGGTATAAAACTTGTACACTGAAAACTATAAAGCATCATTGAAAAAGTAAAGAATACCTAAATAAATGGAAAGATATCTTGTGTTCATGAATTGGAAGACTTAATATTGTTAAAATGGTAGATCAGCTTAGGGAATATTGCTGTTTTAACAATATTTTAAATGCAGTTTCTATGAAAATTCCATTGCCTTTTTGGCAGATACTGACAAGCTGACCCTAAAATTCGTAAGGGACTGCAAAGGACTCAACAATACCAAAACAATTTTAATAAACAAGAACAAAGAGGACTCAATTCCACTTCCTAATTTCTAAACTTACTACAAAGCTACAGTTATCAGGACAATGTGGTACTTAAGCTTAAGTATAGACAGAGAGATCAGTGGAATATAATTGAGTCTAGAAATAAACCCATTCATCAATGGCCAATAGATTTCAATAAGGGTACCAAGATAATACAGTGGGGAAAGATTCCTGCAGAAGGTGGCTTTGAGGAACCCTTCACTCACCCATAGGCACCAGCTGGACCCAGAGACCCACAGCAGAAAGGCAGCTGGGACCATCCACACCTGAGAAGGGGTGTTTACCTGAAATACGGGAAGTCCACACTCTTGCAGAGCACTTGCAATATGCTTTATCATTCTGTTAATAATTACTGAAGTTGTGGTAAGAAATAGCCTAATTAATTCATTAGTTTACCATGCATACACTGCCTGGGTTCAAAACCTGGCTCACATAACTGAGTGTCCTTGAGCCAGTGGTTTAACCTCTTTGTCTCAGTTTCCTCACCTGTAATATTTGGATAATAAAGATCTCTATCTCATAGAGTTAAGGGAAGGATTAAATGAGTCACTGTGCCCGACAAGACTCAAATAAAAACGATATCAATATAGCAGCCTCTTTTGAGGTAGATTTAGAAGAGCCACAGATTCTTTCACACCCTTCCCACCAGTGGGTGGTGTCTATATTTCTTCCCCTTGAATGCAGATGGGCTCTATAGTAACTTTACCAATCGCATTTGGTAGGAGAGCTGCTGCCTCAGCCTTCAGAAACTGACAACTCCCCCTTCCTGTCTCTTCTGACACACGTCCTGTTAGAAGTCTGACCATCCTGAGACCACCACGCTGGAGGACCACATGGACAGGCCCAGCAGAGCCTGCTAGCCTCCCCCTATCAGTGTGCCAGACATGTGAGTGGAGGGACTATCTGGGAAGTGGGGTCTCTAGCTCTAGAGAGACGAGCTACTATGAAACTGAGCCCTTTCCAAATTCCTGACACACAAAGCCATGAGCAAATTAAAATGGTTATTTCAAGTCATTACATTTCAGAGTAATTCCATTACTTAGCAATAGTTAATAACAGCACTGATTATGAAAATCTAAACAATAAACAAATGAATGAATTGGGAAGAAGCCTGGGGGAAAGATTCATATTACAAATTAAGTCTTCATTTTTGTTTGTTTTACAAAGAGCTTCCCTGTCATTTGTGGATGCTGTTTATTTCCTTATTGACTACTAGAAGGAACACAGGAAAAAGAGTCTCCAAGAGTGAGCTGAAATCGTCTAGTTTAGCCCCCTTTTACAGACAGGACCTTCGACCTGAAGAGGGGAGCGAAGGTACCCCAGGTCATGCTGCAAGTTAGGAGGCCTGACTCTGCATAAGCCAGAACTTTAAAAATACTACTTTATTTCTTGGTTTATATTTTTGTTGTGCTACCTTGCAAGAACAAATCTGTTTTGTGACACACATCCATTTTACATATTCAACAAAGATTGCCTGTGTCCCTAGGAAAGGTCTGAAACAATTTTATCAGGGCCTGTGGAATATAGGAGCCAACTGTGGTGTACTAATTGCGAAACAATGAAATTCTTAACCCTTTTCAGATTCGTTTGTAATGCTAAGATAGTGGCTTTTATTACATCTTTTTGTCTCCATATTCCATCAACCCAGTAATTATCCTTACACATTTCACACTCTCTGTATGATTCACCCCTCAGTACTCGGCACATTGCAATCCAGAGGACACGTCCTTCTTAGTTTTTTTGATGTTTGCTGAAAAATTTGGACTACAACCATTCTTCAAAGATGTGTATGTTACTGAAAACAAATGCCTTTCTGTTATCTGCAATGTAGGGGGTCTTTTTCCCCCTTTGTTTTGACATATCCAGTAGTCTTCTAAAAACTGATACAGTATTATACTAGAAAATATCAAAATGGATAATCCCAAAGAATTTTTCCCTTAAATTGGTATTTATCATAGTCCCTTGGTGAGTCCTCATGGCTGGTCCTGAGGTGTGACTGACTCAGGAAGGAGTAGGGCTTCAGGAAACCCCATTAGCAGCCAGAGGAATCATTTAATTGACCATGCCATTCTCCTGCTTAATACCCTCTAACCACTTCCCGTAGAAACCCAAACTCCTGCTGCGGCCGGCAGGGCCTGCACACCCTGAAGTTGAACAAACTTCAATGGTTGATTTCAATCATTCTATCATAGGTAACAAACCACCTCAAAATTTAGTGGCTTAAAAGCTCATGAATCTGCAACTTGGTCAGTGCAAGGTGGAGGAGGCTTGCCTCTGCTCCGCTTGCTGGGGCTGTTCTCTGAGGGCGGTTGGATCAGAGGACTCTGTCAGAGGGTTGAGACACTGGCTGTGCTGTCAGCTGGGAGCTCAACTGGGGGGGCTGAGGGCCAGGGACCTCAGTTTCTCTCCACATGAGTCTCCCCATGTGGTCTGTTTTTCCTCAGAGTGTGGTAGGGTTCCAAGAGTGAAATCCCCGAGAGAGAGAACCAGACAGGATCCATATTGCCATTCATGACCTGGCTTTGGAAGTCCTGCAGTGTCACGTCTGCCACACTGCCCTCATGGAGGCAGTCACAAAGTCCTGCCCAGGGTCAAGGGAAAGGAGCGTAACTCCACCTCCTGATGGGGACTGGCACAAAGTTTTGGAAGAGCAAGTGGGACCAGAAAGGTTGCAGCCGTTTTTGGAAAATAGATTGCCACAATATCTTTCACGGATTTGTTTTGGGGTGTGTGTGTAAATCCTATGTTTAAATGAGTCCTAGATGGTAAGCTTTCTCTAAGGTTTTCTTAAGTGACGACAAACTGTATGATTCTACCACAGTGTTTTACGTGGAGCTAACGCTTAATTTTCACACCTGATGTTATGACAGCTGCAAGATATCCATAGATGAATCAATAATTTTTGAAGAATTAGAACCCCCAAATGTATCTTAAAATCACACTGTATGTAATTTTATCTTTTTTTTTTTTTTGATTATTCAGGAATCATTTTAGAACCCTGTAGTTCTTCCATCAGTGGTATGGATTTCAATTGTCACATTCCAATACTTGGAGAAAATATACAATGCTGACCATGTACATGTTCTGTAGGAATATTTGGAGTGTGGAAATGAGAAAGGTGGTGTCTTTACTTTCAGTGTAGTAGTATCTTTAGTTATCACATCAGGACCCTATGGCAATAAACTCAGGATTCATGAGCTAAACTACAAAACAAGTCTTGAAGTTAAAGGGCACAATACCAAGAATTTCATTCTGCCGAATCAGGTGATAATATATCAGAAAGTTTAAACACAGGATGCCTGGGTGGCTCAATCAGTTAAGCATCTGCCTTCAGCTCAGGTCATGATCCCAGGGTCCTGGGATCGAGCCCTACATCAGGCTCCTTGCTCAGCAGGGAGTCTGCTTCTCCCTCTCCCCTTGCTCCTCCCCCCGCTCGTGCTCTCTCTCTCTCTCTGTCAAATAAATAAAACCTTTTAAAAAGAGAGAAAGAAAAGAAAATTTAAACACTGGAAATATTGATAAAACCAACCATCTGACTTGCATGGAAGGTTCAGTACAGACATGTCCAGTAAAACAAGCAACCATCTTATATATTGTATTCAAAAGGTTGAAGTGCCAGATTAAAAGATTTTAAAAGCATCCCATGCCAGTTTTCTCCCAGTGGAACTGAGTGAAGTGATCATACTCAAATATCTGCAGATAAATAGGTTCAACAAGATTTTTGCATTCCCTTGAAACCTTTTGTGAAATTTCAAAATTACACAGAACCTGATGAAAGCTAATTACTTAACTATAGATCACATTTTCACATTGGTTCGTCTTTGGTTAAACAAAAGTAATGTATTTGGGTGACAAAAAGTCCCACAGAAAGAGTAATAATGGGTTGAAAACTAACAGGATAGGAGGAGAGCTGGTGATGTGGAAACTCACTATGCCTTGGTCCTGGGGTGGGGATTCCAGGCTCTAGCTGTGATGCTAGGGTGCTGGTTAGCCTTGGATGGTACACTTCTCATCCAAGCGTCAGTTCCCCAAGAGAGAAGACACAGGATCTTTTATAACCTAATCTCAGAAGTAACACACCATTCTAACGGTCACAGAGAACAGTGCTGGAATTATGTGGGAGGGCACTACACAAGACTGTGCCAGGATCGGGGTCACTGGCGGCTATGTTGAGGCTAGCTAACATGGTTATGCTCATTAAGAAACCCATTTGTTCACAGGCCTTTCTCTCCCCTGACTCCCTAACTCTTCTCATGAACTTCCAGAATGTGCTGCACTTTATTTCCTGCGCACTCTCCCCTCCTGTGACCCTAACACTGATTTCTGTGGACAGCACCAACTACACTTTCTTGCCCTCTGCCTTGCTGTTGGGTCCGACCAATGGGAAGCAGCAGCAGGTGATGGGAGGGTAGGAGAAAAGAGAGAAGACCTAGTGTTTATTGCCTGGTGTCTTCCCTGTCAGATCACTGACCTTGGTCTGCTTGGATCTTTCTGAAGGCCGCAGCTCCTTCCAGGCTACTCTCTCCATACAGCTCCCTTCCCCTGATTCTGTAGCCACTTGAGCCCTTCACACCTTCAGGCCTGGGGGGCTAGTGGCTCCTGCTATTGCTAGCCCCCAAATATTGCACTATCCTTTGCAGGCTTCCTTACACCCCCTGCCCACACCTGTGTAAATTGTTCTTTTATTACTCTCCTCCATTAACAGGGTATGCAATCTCCCTGCTATGACCCTGACTGCAACAGCACTTAACTAGGGTCAGAGAGAAATTTATGTTCAGAGGAAGCAGCCCTAGTGGACATTTACTGTTTCTTCCTGACCATATCTCACCCACTACCCCACCCCAGTGTCCATTTGGGGGCCAGCCCTCCCCACTTCTTATCCGTGAGTGTCAGGTCCGACCCATGCCCAAGATCCCTCAGTGTCCTGGTGGGCCTGGGACTCGGTGCCGGCCAACAGGCCAATCAGAGTATCATAGCCCTCTGGCCAATAATTGGGGACACAGTTCTGGGACTTTGTGGAAAGAGAAGCTCTTTCCTTGGGGTTGCTGAGAGAATCAGATGGCGCATAGGGCAGTGATGGCCATCATCATTACCACTGTATGGGGAGTCTGTCTGGGAAAGAAGCTGATAAGAATGCCAAGTGCAGAGAGAGACCCACACGCATAGACATTGTCCACAGACCATTTCAGCTCCTGAATCCAGCCATGCCTGAGGAGATCTACTCTCTAGACTTCAGTTATACAAGTCAATAAATGATCACTTTTGCTCAAACCAAAAAAAAAAAAAAAAAAATGTGTGGAAGACATATATACCTGAAACCCAGCAGCTCATAGATCTATTGGTAATTTTATTTTTAACTGTTCGGCTGTTAGATTTTTACTTCAGTGCTAGAAAACTAAAGTGAGAAAACTTTCCGAAGGGAAAGAAAATGTTTTGTTGTTCCAGCCTGTCTAAGTGAAATAAGCACACTTGGTGACTGTCTAATCATTCACTCATTCATTCAGCAGTCAACATGTGCTGAGCCCAGATTTCATAGACACAAAGATTAATAGCATATCAGCTCTGTTCTCAGAGGGGGTCCCCATAGTCACGGTGAAGAAGACCCAGATCCCAGCACCAGCTCTAGTCTGCATGTGGGCAATTCACTAGCATCTCTGTTCAGGTTTCCTCTCCTGCAAGATGGCCATATCAAGCCTTCTTTAAGGCTCATGGAGAAGGTTAAGGGAGCTATTTATGTGCCCCATCCAGCATAGAGCTGTCCCCCACTATAGGCCAGCCACTCTCGGTGCAGCTCATGGTCTGGCAGACAGGACCTGGATAAGTATGATGGCCCGATGAGGAACTGGGAACAGGAAACATCACTTCAGTGGGAGAAGATTCGCAAAGTGCTTGTGATGGAGTGGACCTTGAGAGGTGCTTCCCCCTCAAAAGAGGCCATTTCAAGCAAAGACAATAGTGCCGAAGCCAGATTATGCTCAGCACGTTGCAGAGTTGAGAGAATTTCGCCATGGCTGGACCAGGGAACTGGGTTCATAGTAAGGGGTCAGCATGGGGCTCAGCACAGGCAGGGGGCAGGTTGGGTAGAACTATAAACTTCAGGGAGGTGAGAAACAGGAGAAGTGGGATTTGGACTGAGGAGTATGGTAACCAGCTCCAAGATGGTGCCTAGTGATCCTCCCCTCCTGGCCTATGTCCTGTGTCTCCTCCCTCCATGAGCAAGGCTGACCTGGGTAACCCACCAGGATCATATGGAAATGATAAAGTGGGTCCCACCCACTTTCTGGGTGGTGGGTCATAATAGACACTGTGGCTTCCACACTGCCCTCCCTTGGATCACTTGCTCCAGGGGAAGCCAACTGCCAAGTCGGACAGCCAAACAGCCCTTCAGACAGGACCCTATGTTGAGGAACTGAGCCTCCTGCAGCAGCCAGCACCAACCTGCCAGCCATGTGACTGGGCCAACCTGATGGGTAGTTGTTTGCTAGGGTTGCCTTTAAAAAGTACCACCAACTGGGTGCCTTAAAACACAGAAATTTACTGTCTCACAGTTCTAGAGGCTCAGAGTCCAATATCAGGGTGTTTGCAGGGCCATGCTCCTCCTGAGACCTGTAGGCGAGAATCCTTCCTTGACTCTTCTAGCTTCTGGCATTTGCCAGCAATCCTCGGGGTTTCTTGGCTCATGGATGCATCCCTCCGATCTTCGCTTCTGTTGTCACATGGCCGTCTTCTCCCTGGGTATCTCTATCTTCTCTTCTTACAAGGACACTAGTCACGTTAGATCAAGGGGCCACCCTACTCTAGTATGACCTTACCTTAATCATATCTACAAGGATCCTATTTCCAAATAAGGTCACATTCTGAGGTACTGGGGGTTGAGACTTCAACATATCTTTATGGGGAACACAATTATCAATAATATCCTCCAACTCCAGTGAAGCCTTCAGCTGACTAGGGCCCCAGTTCATATCTTGATCGTGGCCTCCCGAAACCCTGAGCCAGAACAACCCAACTAAGCCACTCCCAGATTCCTGACCCACAGAAACTGTGTGAGTTAATAACGTTCAGCACTGTTTTAAGCCACTAAGTTTTGGGGTGACTTGTGTGGGAATAGGCAACTAACACAGGGAGGGAGACATGGCAATAAAAGACTAAAGGCCTCCACAGCAATCCTGCTCACAGATCTTCATGTCACGTCGGCAGTTTGCTTTAAATCTGAGCCTTCTTTCACAACATTTCATCCTAAAACTTTCTTTTAAAGTTTTGCCATATGTATATCCACTTTGTTGAGAAACCATTTGTTCTAATGGGTATTGGAGCAGTTCTGAGTTTCACTGAGAATCCAAGCAGCTGACGGAGATTGTTCCTCTCTGGGCAGAGCTTCAGTACCAGCCACCTCACAGGTCACCTGCCAGCCCTCTGACCGGTTGGTCTGGGGTCGGGTGCCCACTCCCAGCCCAATGTGCGATGGTCAGGGGATGGGGCCCCAAGGTACTGAGCAGGGGGGCTTCCCTCAGCAGGGCCTCAGGCAGGCTCTCCCCTTAGGAGGGGGCGGTGGGCGCTGGGACTGACTGAGCAGGGCGTGGTTTTGCCTTCTCTAGGAGCAGGCCTTTCTCGGCCCAGTGTGAACACAGCGGACTGTGCCTCTCACTTCCCCCGTGAGCAAAACCACCAGCAGCCACAGCTGCACCTACAGGAGAAGCCACACCGACCGACCGACTTCCCCCAAGTCGGATTCGACCAAAACTGCATTCGATTTCCTGCCTCTATGTTATGGTCAAGATTGCCATTTGCTTCCTCAATTTCAGGATTACAGCTGACAAAAGCATATCACAACCATTAATCATAGGTGTATTTTTTTCCTAAAAATGATTTCTTTTACTCATTTTCCCCTGTCCTCCATTTTGTTCTGCCACCTGGCAGCTACTTCTTTTTATTGTAAAAACAATTGTTTTACAAAACACCATTATTTATTCCCCCCCTCATTTCTACTTCATAAGCAATTGGTTCTAAGCTGTCAATAGAAAGTAAGGGAAAGTTCTAGGTGCTCTGTTCAGAAGGGCAGAATGTGCATCCAGCAGGGGCTTCGTAAGTGCTTCCTGGGTGGAGTAGTTCCACCAAGTCTGTATTTAGGATTGCTCTCTCCATCTCTCACTTTCTCAGGCTGACTTGAATCCTCTTGGCATGAAGCAACAAGATGCATTTTTAAGATGCCTTCTGTTTCCCTGGGGTTTGGGGCAGAGAGCTAAGCGGGTGGCAGCCAGCCACATCTGACGCCCCAAGCGCACCCCTCCTGGCAGGTCCCGCACTGGGGAGGGCGGATGAGCTCTGTCAGCCGGTGGGAGAGGTCCTGTTCCCGGTCCAACGGGACTTCCCAGGGCTTCCTCAGGAATTCTGAGTTCTTCCTGCTTATTCCCTGAAGAGTGACTCATTCCAAACCTTTGTGAGTGAGCAGTGAGTCAGCAGGGGTTTTGCTTATTTGGATCATTCCCACATGGATTATTCGGTACACATTCTACGAATGAGAAGATTGTGGTGTGACAGGGTTTAAATAAATTGTCCAAAACCTATGCAGTGAAGAGTAAACAGTGAGGCGGAGGAGGTGAGCCTGGACTGTCTCGAGTCCAGGGTCTGTGCTCTTTATTAGCCTGCTTGAAAGCCAGAAAAGGGGTCTAGAAGGCTACACTGCAGGAGGATGCAGAAGGAGTCCCATTTCTTACTTTGTATGTTATATGTATGCACAGACTGCTTTAAACACCTAATTAAAGGAGGAAACTAGCCACAACATGGAAGGGGCAAATCACAGCAGGCTAATTATCCATCTTCTTTAAAAATTATCTATTTTCGGGCGCCTGGGTGGCTCAGTTGGTTAAGCGACTGCCTTCGGCTCAGGTCATGATCCTGGAGTCCCTGGATCGAGTCCCGCATCGGGCTCCCTGCTCGGCAGGGAGTCTGCTTCTCCCTCTCCCGCTCCCGCCTCTTGTGCTCTCTCTCTCTCTCTCACTCTCTCTTTCAAATAAATAAAATCTTAAAAAAAAAAATTATCTATTTTCGGGGCGCCTGGGTGGCTCAGTCGTTACGCGTCTGCCTTCAGCTCAGGTCATGATCCCAGGGTCCTGGGATGGAGCCCCGCATTGAGCTCCCTGCTCAGCAGGAAGCCTGCTTCTCCCTCTCCCACTCCCCCTGCTTGTGTTCCCTCTCTCACTGTGTCTCTCTCTGTCAAAT
Source organism: Leptonychotes weddellii (assembly GCF_054177405.1). Classification (NCBI taxonomy): domain Eukaryota; kingdom Metazoa; phylum Chordata; class Mammalia; order Carnivora; family Phocidae; genus Leptonychotes; species Leptonychotes weddellii. Next base: position 74,530,563 of record NC_138369.1, read on the forward strand.
AAGATCTTTAAAAAAAAAATTAAAAATTATCTATTTTCCCACTTAAAAATCATCTGAAACAGTTACTAGGCCTTGAGTCAAAATGACTTTGAAATGTTGGATACAAATAATACAGAAATTAGTGGCCTAGACATGATCCCAGGGCCCTGGGATGGAGCCCCACGTTGTGCTCCCTGCTCAGCGGGAGTCTGCTGCTCCCTCTCCCTCCGCCCCTCCCCCCACCCCCCGTGCTCTGTCTCTCAAATAAATAAAATCTTAAAAAAAAAAAAAAAAATCAAGCACAAAAGAAAAAAAAAAGAAATTAGTGGCCTAAAAATGTCTTCCCTCGGGTGCCTGGGTGGCTCAGTTGGTTAAGCAACTGCCTTCGGCTCAGGTCATGATCCTGGAGTCCCAGGATCGAGTCCCACATCGGGCTCCCTGCTCGGCAGGGAGTCTGCTTCTCCCTCTGACCCTCCTCCCTCTCTCACTCCCTCTCATGCTCTCTGTCTCTCGTTCTCTCTCTCGCAAATAAAATCTAAAAAAAAAAAAATTAAAAAAAAAAAGTCTTCCCTCACTGATTATATGGTTTTGCATCTGGAACTCATACTGAGGCAGGGCCTTGCTCTGTACCTGGTGGGCTCTCCGAAAACACCTGTTGCGTGACTAAATGAATGAATCACAGTGGGCCGACCTCCATGGCAGTTCTTGCAACTTTTCTTCAAGAGGTGGAATGCCTCTCTCAAAGGGCAGGCCCTCTGGGGACTGCGCATGGAATCACACCCACATCATTCCAGCCTGCACAGTTGGGCAACTGGATGGCTCTTGCCGAAAGTTAGCATGATTTATAGGTCCCTGGAATCCCTGCATGAGACATGTTGCACAGAAAGAATCCTCTTACTCCTACTTTCCCACTGCTGCCCCTCTCTTCAGCACTTCTTTCCAGCCTCCTCCCTCTCATGCTCTCGCGCTCTTGCTCTCTCTCTCTCTCTCTCTCTCTCTCGGGGGCACTGTGCTCTTTCTTTCCAGTTATTATGAGTCCTGCCTGACACATTCCATTTATTGACAGAAAGACAGATGGAAGGAAAACTTGCCTTCTATTTTTAAAAGCTGCTTCAAGATCCGCATTTCTGATGTTGCCGATAGCTCTGGCATTACCATTTCATCTGGATAGAATTCTGTTCATCCAGAATGGAAAAGGACCCACGCAGCCATTTCTAATACAGCTCTGGCTTTGAGAGTTTGTTTCTTACCTTAGACAGTGTTTGAGGCTTGAGATACTTGCATGTCCCAGGTGTCGCTTGATCGACAACAAGAACGAGGAAAACACACCCAAGACCCACCGCTTTGTGGATGTGTAAAATATAAACTGGCATTTATTTTTGTTTTAGCTCTTAAAACCAATTGTGAAATGAGAGATTTGCTGGAGGAAGACGTGGCTTGGAAATGATAAATGTGAGCAGAGAATACCAGAAAAGACTCATTAATTCACATGGGAGAGGAAGAGACACTGGGGGGATCAGCCTCTCCTCCTTCATCCCACGGCTCCCACGATGGGCTCTGGGCCAGAGAGGCGGTGCCAGGGCTTGTGAGCTGCAGCCTGGGCGAGTGCAGGGCCGCCCACCCTGCACCTTCCTAGTCCCTCTCATACAGCCGCCCGTATAGAGCTGCCGTCACCAGGCCCGAAGACAGCCCTCTCTTCCTCAGGAAAGAGTAGTCATTCTCCCAGCCAAACTGATCAGGGGTTTCCAGGGTCATCCCTGAGGTAAGAAGCAGAGGAAAGACATAGGAAGTACTGAAGTTCCCCCACAGGTGAAACTCAAATCTCCCTGTGGCCTCTGTGATCTCCTGCCCACAGGTGTCAAAGCCAAGACCCCCACACTTGACCAGGGCGCAAGCTTGAACGTAGTAAGTGCCATGCACAGTGTGAAGACCATCAAAGACCCCCAGGGCGTACAGCTCCTTGGACAAAGTAGGCCTCTGGTAAAGCAAATGACAGCAGAGGCCATTTGCACAGACACGGAGGTACCCTTCCCTTCCCCACACAGGGACCAGGGTGAAATGATCATACATCATCTCAGAGTGAAATGTGGGAGGAGCGTTCATGTTCCATTCAGTAGCTCTGTCACAGTGGACTTCCTGAGCATCCTTTTCACAGTATGGATCGCCTGCCAAAAGTTCTAAAAACTTACTATGGGATGGGTCCATTTTCTCCGTGGCATTCTCTGTACCAATGAGACCCAGTGGATTTTTGGCTACTTGTGCAATTATAAGATGACCTCCGGAGCCTTCCATGTCATGGTGCCAAAAGGACTTCAGAGGGCTGTGTATACCACTTCCGGTCATCCCCAGAGATGGGTGGTGGATGTTAGCAGCTAGAAAGTTGATGCCAAAAGCGATGGCAAAAGCTCTCTGAATCTGAATGGCTGCCAAGAGCGGGAGCTGGTTCATCCAGGCAGTTGGGTACACGATGTGCTTCACCTCAGAGTCTCTGAGGAGAATAATGGCAGGGTCGAAGAACAATATATCAAAGCAGGTGAAGATGCCAAATTTGCCAGCAAAGGGCGTATCAAAGATGATGTGATCCACTTTGAGAGGGGCATCAAAAGCTGCCTCAAAGTAGAGGTTGTGTTTGCGGTAGCGGTCAACAAGGGTTCCATTATTGCTGAACACGACATTCGTGTTAAACTGGTATCTTCCATCCTTTGGGCACCCGGGGTCATTGCTATGACAAGGCTGCTTCGTCCCGAGATTGGCCACCACGAACATATCTCCCTTGATGGCCATACAACTCAGGCGCTGGAGGACCTAAAGAAAAAAAGACAGTATAAATGAATGAATTTTTTAAATCCTGCCTTTGTCTTATAATCTTAAAATAGAAAAGTACCTGTATTGTGTCTATAATATATAAATGGCTATCATAAATCAGTAAAAAAAACACTGCAGAAAATGTGCACAGGATATGAAGAGGTGATTCATAGAAGAACAAATATGAACATCTGAGAAGATACTCAACCAGATTAGTAATGATGAAATGCAAATTAAGATAATATCACCTTGACCCTTCATGAGATTGGCAAAAATTCAAAAGATTATTCTATCTTGCATTGACCAAAAGGTGGGAAAACAGGCACTCAGACTATTACTTGGGAAGTAAAGTGAAATAAAGATTTTTTGAAAGGGAAACTTGGTACTCTTCAAAATAATTTAAAATGTGCATATTCTGTAGCTGAGAAATTCCATTTCTAGGAATCTCACAGAAAAACTTTGACATACTTACGAAAATATGTGTACAAGGATATTCATTGCAACATAATAGCAAGAGTTGTTTAAAAAGCACATAGCAGGGCGCCTGGGTGGCTCAGTTGGTTAAGCGACTGCCTTCGGCTCAGGTCATGATCCTGGAGTCCCGGGATCGAGTCCCGCATCGGGCTACCTGCTCAGCAGGGAGTCTGCTTCTCCCTCTCCCGCTCCCCCCTCTTGTGCTCTTTCTCTCTCTCACTCTCTCTCTCAAATAAATAAAATCTTTAAAAAAAAAATAAAAAAATAAAAAGCACATAGCATGCTAAAAGGGGGATGTCAATAACTACGAAATGTGTAGAAAAGAATATAGTTGGATGCACATCAAACTGTTGATGGCAGTTTCTGTAGGAAGAGCAGTAGGGTGATGGGTGGGGTGTGTGTAAAGATGGGCTTTCATTTTTTTTTTTTTAATTCTGATGTGATTCGTTTGTTTTCTAAGTGTATATTCATGTATTTCTTGTGTAATTAATAGAACAATCCAGAGATGAGTAAAGGCCCCATAGTACCAGACATTCTTTAACTGAATGAATATGTAGCGCAGAGAGTTTGGGGAGTCCGGGTTTCTGTTTTAGGATCCTAGGGTCTCCTTTCAGTCTCATTTAACATGCTTGGCTTTTGGCCCCTGGCTTGATTCATCTCTTCACGCCTTCAGCCTACTGAGGAGAAGGCCTGGGACCCTCACGTACCTCCGTGTCATTGAATCGGTGGGGCTCCAGGCACGGGTTCCACCTGACCAACCGGGGAGATGGCATGAAGTCCAAAAACGGGTAAACAGATGTTCTTGTAAAGTTGAATCCATGAATGCCATCTTCTGGAAACACTATAATCTGTACGCCCTGTAAGTCAAAAACATCAAAGTATCGCTATCAGAGAACAGGAAGCCCCCCTTCTTTCATTTGTTCACTCTTTCATTCACTCGTCTGACAGCCATCAAGCAGCTGTTCTGTGCCAGGAACCAGAGCTATAATGAGGGCGGCTGGACTCTCCTCAGGGATTTTAGTCTCGGGGAAGCCGTCTCGGCCTAATGGTGAGGGAACACAGGGCTTTAGAAACAACCATTAACCGTACCTGAGGTCGTGTCAGAGAAGGAGGGAATGAGTGAAAAGGGAGCAGAAAGCGGGCATTTGCCAAGCAGACGGTCAGGAGGGGTGTGGAGTTCCTGATAGTGCAGGGGAGGATGGGACACAGTTCAAAGGACTCCGATTCTGGGCTTCGTCACAGAGGGGGTGTCTCCAGTCCCGTGGTTTCCACTCATTGTGCATCTTAATCGGATGGGGCCCTTCCTTCTGAATAAAACATTGTGCAGGGGCGATGCTGGGTCCCACTCCTAAAAAGTCTGCTTCATTTGACTGTCAAAAGGTCCCCAGGTGATTCTTTTCTTTTTTTAAGCTTTTATTTATTTATTTTGAAAGCGAGAGCAGGGGGAAGGGCAGAGGCTGAGGGAGAGAAAGAATACCAAGCAAACTCCACGCTGAGCAGGGAGCCCAATGCAGGGATCGATCTCACGACCCTGAGATCATGACCTCAGTTGGACGCTTAACCGATGGAGCCACCCAGGGGACCCTCCCCGGTGACTCTAATGTGCAGCCAAGTTTGGGACCCACTGGGCTGGTGGGTAGAAGTCTAGTGTGTTGATTTCGGCATAGAAATAAGGATTTGCTCTGACTTGTAGTTCTCCAACTGGGAATGAGGAGGCTCCCTTCAGAATTCTAACCACCACACAGCCTTTGTCCCACACCTGGAGACACCCTAGGCTCCCTGACAGTGATAGCCCGGGGTGCCTGTGACGTCTGCAGTAACCTAATGAAATCCAAACAAGTGGGGTGCCCTCAGCTCTCATCATCAGGGCCGCCTTCTGCTGCTGCTCTCCACTTACAGCTTAAAATGTCAATGTGAAAGGTGGAGGAGGAAGGCAGAGAAGGTATGAATAATCTAAAATAAGAGGCACTTTGAGTCACTTATTTCTGGAATGCACTGCAAACTTTATATTTTTTCTGGTTAAAAAAGCTTCGAAAGTTTAACTGTAGGAAACTCAGAAAACAAAATATTAGTTAATATTAGTTTAGTTTTTCATTTTTTCTCTGTATAATTGAGATAATAAGTATTTATTATAAATAATAAAACAAGACATGTTTTCCATCTTGACTTTTCTCGCTACCTAGAACGTCAAGACTACACAGGTACCTTCAGAAATATCATTTGCAATGGCCACATTCTATTTAAGAGGCCACCCGATTCATCCTTTATCAGTGGACATCTGTCTGTTTTGTTCCCAACTTATGGTGAGCGTCTGCATTCAGGGGGCTCAAAACACTGAATGAGTGCTGTTCACAAGTCTTTGGATCTCTGATTATTTCTTTAAAATGAAGTCTTATAAGTGAAAATACTGGCTCAAGGATATGAAGAGTTTTCAGTTCTTTACACTGTCAAACAGCTTTCCAGAGAGATGATGCAAGTATATACTCCTTCCAGGAGACTGTGAGATTGGTCATCTTATAGCACCTTGTAAAGCAAAGTCATTGCAAACTGGGAAATGAAGCAAGATGAAGAATGTCTGCCTTTCTAACACATGCTAGGGTACTGTTTAACAGGCTCAAGGATTATTTATCTAGTGAATGTATCACTGTTTGGCTTTGTTATTTAATAGATGATCACCTCAAAGATGATAATTGCATTGCCCTGTAGGATTTTAGCCAGTTTTGTATTGATTCGCAAATTCATTTCAACATTCATTTGACTAATACCCTTCTGTTCCTCAAATGCTCTTTTGACCAGCTTTACCATCTTACTGATTTCTTTATTAATCAATGAATTAAATGACAGTGTTGACCCACGGCCATCCTATATTTGTATTAGAGTCATGTTTTTAACTTCTTGAAAATTATACTTGGACAAATGTTTTCCTTTATTAAAAACAAAACTCTGAGAACATTGAATGGTTCCCTTGGACAATAGCACTTAAATTATGTATACATATTAGATTAATACTAAGGTTAAATTGCATTTCCTGAATACATATTTTCCAGAAATGAGAAGAGGAACCAAACCTGAGCCAGGGCAGAACTTGGGGTCTGATGTGATTACCACTGCATCTAGAAAGCAATTAGCACTCCTGATAAATGAGCAATTTTCTGAAAGACCTCGAGGAGATCAAGAACTCATTAAGACTGCCACCAATGCAGTTGACTGGCCAGCCTAATATCTTAAGTTGGACTCTTGTCCTTCCCCAGAAATCTCTCTACCGAGAGAGAAATACTTTGGTTGGCTTGTTCAGGAGCCCCTGGCTTCCAGCAAGTCTGATAGAAGCGTTTCACACAGGGTTGGCATCAGCATGTCTTAGAAGGTGCTTTGACACATACAACCACACAAGGGAGCCGAGCTGTCTGTAAGCACTAAAAATGATCAGATCAACAGCTTCATCCCTGCCCTTGGACCACACAGAAGGGACGATGCCTTGCAGCCGGCCTGGGTTCAACAAGAACACGGCATAGGTTTCCTTCGGGGGCAGGTTATCGAAAGGCAGGGAAACAGTCGCGGTCTCTGGGGTTCAGTACGGCATTTGCAAATGTCTTAGAACAGTCTTATGGACAGGATGGAGAAGCAAGAGGAGGTTGAGGTTTCAGCGCCGTGCAAGTAACCTCCTCTGCACGGAATGCTCTGGAGTGGATCTGTGTCATCCAGAGGTCTGAGGACACAGCCTGGGATTCTTTTACACTGACTTCAGCAAAGACATCAGTGAGGTGTGTATCAAATGTGTGAATGACGTGAAGGCAACTGATAGGTAGGATGTCAGTAAAGATCCCCAAATAGCCCGACAGGCTGGAATGATGACATTTCACAGCATAAATGTGAAGTCAGGCGCTCAGGTTAAAGACATGAACTTCGTAAGTACAGGATGGCAATTGGCAGCATGTGTGTCTGTGTGTGTGAAAAAGGCTCAGGGGTGTGAGTGGACAGCAAATGCCTTATGAATCCACAGTGCGAGGTGTCTACCAACAGTTCTCTGGGGACAACGTCTCACACGGGAACGGTGCTAGACCTCCTGCACCCTGCCCTCGTCAGACAGACTAGGGAGAACTTTCCACAGCTCTGGGCACACAGAGAATCTGGAAAGTCTTTGGTGGAAGGGCTATATAGCCTGGGGGAGAGATGCCGGGTTTGGGGGTGGGGGGCTGGGTCATGACGGCCATCCTCAAATCTGAGGAAGACGGGCGCGCTGCAGTAAGGCCCTCAGTCGGCTCTGTTTAGCTCGGAGGACAGAAGGATGGGAGGCAGCTGCAGGGAGGCCGACTGTTCGTTGAACAGAAGTCCCCACTCTCTCATGAGACAGTGAGTGCTGGGCTACAGAAGGCGTTCAAGGAGATACTGGATGTGGGGCTTTGAACAAGAGAGGAGTGTCTCCCATCAGAAGCAGCTGGACCAGGTCTTTAAGTTCCCTTCCAATATTTTATAAGTGTGTATACTTTTTAAAAATAGCCTATAATTTTACACACACACACACACACATAATGGGTTAGAATTTTAAAATGCAGCACTAGAGAGTGGCTGTCCCAGCAACCCTGACCGCCCTGAACAAAGACAGGACTGCTTGGGGCCGGGCCTGCTGGCCTCACCCGTTCTGGCCTCGAGGCTCATGGACGAGGGAGGTTGTGCTCACATGGGCTTTACCTCCTGTCAGGCAGGGCAGGGCCTCCTCATGCAGCAGCGCTTGGGCTCCCCAGCACCAGGTGAGAGTCCAAACTTCCCTCTGGTTATGGGTTTCCCAACAGGGCACTTTCTTGCGGTCACATCTGGCACCCACATTTCCCCCTGCGCCCCACCCTTCCTGGCGGGAATGGCACATGTGGGCCAAGCAGGAAGCCTTCACAAAGGCTGGCACCGACCGCCCTTTGTCCATCTCCGTCATGTCTGCACTGAGTTCTCAGCCTGTTCGTGGTCTGGAACAGGGACCAGAAACAAGCCCCAAATAATCTGAAGGTGGCAAACAACAGTCCTGCAGATGCCTACTATTTTCAGTGCCTCAGAGAGCATCAGAGACCCTCATGCCTGGTAGTTTCCAGATTTTTCTGTGCATGGGAATCCACTGGAGAGCCTTAAAAAAAATCCCAGTGCCCAGCCCACAACCCCCTCCCCTACCCCTTGCGCGACTCTGCGGGTATGAGACCCAGGCACCCACTACGCAAGCAATCCGCCTCTGCACAGCCACATTGAGAACCAGGGATCTACTCCGGGCTTCTCGGACATGAGAGGAAAAGCAGCACCTGGGGTATAATGTCGATGGATGGATTGACTCAGCAGGTCGGGGGCGGTACCCAAATTCTGCACTTCTCACAGGCTCCCGAGGGCTGCCCCGGCGGGCTGATGCATGGACCACTGAGTCGCGAGTCCCTGGCCAACTGACTACTCCTGCTCCGCTTTACCAACTGCACTAATTTTCCAGAGGGGCTGCAGGAACCACCGACCGAGCTGCCCTGTTCTCCTAGACAAGCTGGTGGGGGTCCACCCTGGAGCATTTCTTGCCTTTTGGGCTGCAATCATCACTTGCTGTTCATAGATGTCGAGGTTCTGATTCATCAGCTCCAAGGCCTGCTGGCGGCTCATGAGAGCCAGAGGGTCGGGAGTCAAGATCAACTGGTGCTCGTACACGGCGGCCATGTAGTGTTCAGCCTCATGGTGACCGGCCACGCGGGGCTCCTCGGCGTGGACTCCCAGGGCAACCACGGAATAGCCGCAGAGAAAAAAAACAAGCTGGAGGCCGGCCCCAGACATAACGCAGACCGTAAATCTGGAAAGTAAGGAGGCAAGGGGAAAACAGCTGAGTAAAGAATCCTGCCAAGAATGTAACTTTTGCAGCTGTGATTTTTTAGTCCCAGCAATTAAACCTACCCACCTGATACTGCAGCGCAAAGATTTGTTTCATGTGCCTAATAAAAGTATGTGTTTCTCTCCAAACACGTAGCGAGCTACATTTAAAATGGCTTGCGGTGTGAATCTGGTTTTAGAACGTTTCCAAAACAGACCCAGTGTTTGCCACGATTTTCTTACCTAGGGTTCAGCAAAACGCCAGCATGTTACCACTCGCCTTCCTAGACATGCACTGAAGTTTTAGGCAAGAATGATTACTGTGTTTATTTTACATAATTCTGGGACATAGTCCACATCCCACCACCTGCCCTCTCTACACACAAGCACGTCGGCCATCTACACCAGCTCTGATCGTCGTGATCCCGATAACACAGCTCGGCTTTCCTGGCCATAAAAATCCCATGGATTAAAATTCTCCCAGCCTTTCTTTGGTCAGTAATGAATATAAAGGGTAAGTCCTTCTTAGCACAGCATTCTTTATTTGGTGCAGAGAAGCTGCTGACTTCTCCTTAAATGCCAGGATCTACTCTCTGCTATGGGAAGGTAAAAAGAAGTCTCCCAATCAAAGCACTTTTTTCCTCCTCCCTGAATTTACAATTATCAGTGCACATCATCACCTTCCCAACCTCTATCTGCAATTCCAGAACTCTTGCTCCAAAGCCTAATCGCTTGGAAATAAAATCCTTCTGCAGTGATAAAATGCAATTTTCTAGAAAATAAGCTATAATTTTCTAGAAAATATACTAGACTTTTCTAGAAAGTAAACTCCGCTTTGTAGGTGCTACCATAAGAGATTAGAAGTAAATTAGGACACTGACAATGACACTTCTTGCCGTTTTTCCCAAGAACAGGAGTTTTTATTTCTAATAGTTGTGTGTTACAGCAAATAGTCCAATTCCGCCTTGAAAAGCAGCCTGGCCTCCCGGCTGGATGCCCTCCCCCCGACACGCAGATTCTCCAGGGGCTGTGCCAAGGCCAGGCCGCTTGCTCTGTGGAGAGGTTCTGGGGCTGACCAAGTGCCCAGGAATCCGGATTAAACATCAAGATAACAGAGACGAATCAAGGAATCCTATCACTGCTTTTTAAAAAGACAGAGACACCCTGTCCAAGTCTGACTCATAACTCCCGTGTTTGCATTTTAAAACCAAACTCTCCAGGCCGCACATTTCCTCTTATTTTGCTCTTAAAAGTTCCAGAAACAAAAATAGCCACAAGTATTTTCAACAACGGAACAAGGACGAGGGATGCTCAGTCGGGATCCTTGCAAAAGCAAACGCTTCTCAGGCGGAGGAGGGCCCGTCCTGCCTGCCTCTCTCACACTGTTACTTCTCGTCCCAGGGAAAAAGTGCACCACATACCAAACCCCGGGACTTGTTGCCATTCATCTGGGACACTGAACAATGTCTGAAGATTAGAACAAGGCGCCTTTGAGTAAGCAGTCATGAGTTTTTGAGTAAGAAACAAAAGTATAATTGATAAGCTCTCTTATCTGAGTTTTGCCTCTGAAGACCAGCAAGGAATAATTTTAACAGTCTCGAAATCTAGTATCCATTCCCCCTCTGGCTCCATAATGATGATAATGGGGAGTGGCCTGGGAGGGCGGCTTCATGTTCAAAGACACATTCCCTGTATTTCTCAAGCATTAGGCAATGGCCTCACTAAGAGGTGGGGAGACTGAGGCTGGGGGTGGGGAGAGTGGTGCGAACCAGTGCCCGGTGGAGCCAGGTGAGGAGGTCCTGGGGCCCAGAGCGTCCCCGTTCTCAACTAAGAGCGGTGTGTCACCGATTTACCTGGGGACAGAGAACATGTGTTTAAAGTCTCAGGACCTGCCACATAGTGAAACCAGGAAACTGTGGAGCCAGCAACATACCACATTTCTTTCTGTTTTGAGAAAATAAAATTTAGATTATTTACAAAAGGTGCCTGGTAGGAGAGCTGTAAATGGCAATCATTTGTGTGTGAACAAAGGTGGGTCGATAATAAGAGGTTAGGCAGATTCTACCAGGTATTCAGGCTTGAAAGAAGCAAGCTTAATGAGCTAGGAGAGAAGGAGTAATTATAATAAAAATAGCTACAACAGTTTGCCCTTCCTGAAGAGTGGGGAAATAGCAGCCAGTTGAACCAAATTGGCTAATGCCGGCTTTCCCTCTTTATTTGGCACTGCACAAATGTCTCAGAAAAAAACAAACAAGGCCCAAGGAAGGGACTTCGAAGGGCATACCAGGTGGGGGGGGGGCAGTTCTCATGGAGCAGGACATCATCATCCAGACCTGGTTTCCAGGGGTTACCAGGGGCTGGCTCACAACAGAAAGCACAGGCGGGCTGGGGTGTGGGGGATCCCTGAGAACAAGAAGGTTCTGGAAGTCCTGGTGTTCTTGGAAACCCAGCAACAGATCTCTCTTTAGAGCTGGTCCAGGACCTGGACCGTAAACAAAATGGTGAGTAGAGGTGTATGCTCAGCCTGAAGAGGTAGATACACACCCTCTTCCATTGGAGGGCATTTGACATGGAAGCTCAAGCTGCAGGACAGGCTGGCGCGAAGGCCCCATCTAGGTGACAGTGTGCCTCCCTACCCTGGTTGGTCCACTCGGCTTACCACAACCCTCTGAGATGGGGGCACGGGCCCACGGGGTGCCCCGAATCCCCCTGCCAGGAAACAGCAGAGCCAGGAGGGTGCTCACTTCAGACATCCATGACACCCCCGACTGTGAGCCAGATGCAGGCAGAGGTGTCGGGGTACAGCCCTGAGCAAGCCGGCCCTTCCTCAGCTAGCCCCCCCTCAGGATGGATGGGGAGATGGGCCACAATCAAATCAATCCCTAGGATGTCAGACGGCAGCAAGTGCAGAGGAGAAATAAAGGCAGGGAAGGGGCCAGGGAGGGCCTGGCCTGGGTGGGGGACAATTTTAAACACGAAAGGCCTCAGTGAGGTCTGCCAAAGGTGAGAGAGGAGGCCATGTGGATGCCTGCGGGGAGTGTTCCAGGCAGAGAGAACGGCTGGGTCAGAAGGTCCAAGTGGGAACTTGCTGAGTGGCTTCAAGAAACAGCAAGGAGAGCAGTGGGCTGGAGCCCAGGGCAGAGGAAGGCAGCAAAAAATGGAGTCAGAGAGAGAAATAGCAGGCCCCACTCCCTGGTCTCTCACACCTCCCTGCACTTGCCCTGTCCTCTCCATTCTCCTCCTGCTGGAACAGCCCATGAGATCCAGTTCAAGTGTAAGTCAATCACGACACTCCTCTGCTCAAAGTCTCCCAGTGACTCCCCACTTCACGCAGAGGAAAAGCCACAGACCTTATAGCATGCCAATAGGCATGATCCAGGAGGCAGGAACTCATTGACAGGGTGCGGAGAGATTTGCTGGAGTGACATCTTTAAGCACGCATCCTGATCTTTTAACTGCCCCAGAGAAGACCCTGCTTCTCATTTCCCCCCATGAAAAATATTCCTCTGACCCTAATCCTGGTCAGGAAGATTCTTGTGATCAGTGAGAGAAAGAAATCAAAGTCTAAATTACATGGCAATCTATTTTGTGGAAATTTGGTAACATGTCAATCACCAGTTATTTTTATACACATGAACTTTTATTTCCACCCTGCTAAGTGATTCATCTTGACAACTAGCTGTATTTCCTTCCTTGCCATATTATTACAATAGTATCTTTTGCAATAAAATGAAAGGATTATTATTAAGATGCTCTTAATAAGATAATTTCAGAGGCAGGTATACACATTTAGAAATTTATATATAGAACTATTGATCATTTTCATAAAAGATCTTGTCATTCTTTACTTGTCAGGGAGAATAAAAGTCCCATGACTGGGAAAGGAGGCAGGAAAAAGCAAAGGAAATGGCATATCCTGTGGAACAAAGCCGGAGGGACCTGCCAAGTCGTTAAGGAACCAGCACGGTCTATGTTTCTGTGTGTATCTGACAGAATGCCCCCAAAGACATTGTAAGGTTCCAAATGGTTTAAAATTTATTCTCATGAAGGTCGTGATATCCTTGTCTAGATTCTTTTACATAAGGAGAAATAATGTCCAATCTCCACCTAATTTACAGAATCTCAATTTAAAGAAATCCCAAAAGAGACCTTTTATTTCCTAGAAAGCCTCTTGTTTTCTGGTTCTCCCCATCTGCTGCTGCTAGTTGTGAGCTCATCCATGACTGGCCCCTGGAATAGGAAGCCCCACAGCAGTTTTAGCTTGGACAGTTTTATGCAAACGTATCCACTGACAAGACTTTTGATGGCTCCATCGGAAATGTCAAGTGTAAACACTTGTGAGTGGCAAGTGATGATAACGTCAAGAGTCAAACCTGAACTCAAAACAGCGAATAAATTACCCGGTCCTCTGAACTGACCTGCTAAGTTGTGATTTCACTTTTTAAAAAATTCCACCTATTATTTTAAAAAAAGAGAGTGACATACAGAAGTGTAACTTTGGACCAGACCTTTGATGAGGGCCTATTTCTGTCTCGTTGACTAGTTTATCTTAGGACACCAAACGAGCAACTGAAGGATCATGACACTTGAACCTAACTATAAATCATCGCTTTTCCTCAAATGGGAAATACCTTCATAATTTAAGTCAAATAAAACTTCTCCCTGAAATGCCCAGGTGTTTAATGCAAGAAGGCACTTTCTTTTTTTTAAATTTAATTTAATTTTATTATGTTATGTTAGTCACCATACAGTACATCATTAGTTTTTGATGTAGTGTTCCATGATTCATTGTTGCATAGAGCACTCAGTGCTCCATGCAACACATTGCTCATTTTCTTGGGTGGACAGAAAGAGCCCCAGCGGAGACGGAGTCTACAGATGCACCACTGCCACCGTGTGGACAAACTGAGGATCATCAGCCCAGGTCGGTTTGCTCTTCAGTAACACAGAGCAAAGTGATTGTTAGGCAGTAAATGTACGGTGTTTTTCCTCCGTTCCTTCTCCTTTTCATTTATAACACTTCATCTATCTCTTTTACAGTGGAAAAACAGAAAAAAAAATAGATTTTCCCAGATGTGGGCCTCATGAAAGCTGTTTTTTATTCGCCATGCTCCCAGGACCTAGGGCATCTTCTGTATTCACAAGTTCTAAATTTGTTGCGATTTCTTCTCTCACAGTGGTACACTCCACAGGGTGTGATTGGATGTGCAGAGTGACACAGCCCATCCACACAGTGACAGGCAGCACAATGAACGGGGAAATCTAGCCGAGTTAAGGGATCTATAAGGACAACATTTCATATCGACGCCACATTGCATTTTACATGTTACATGCTAATATTTTCAAATCATTTTAACATCCATTATTTCAGTTTATTTTCCTGTTGCATAAAGCAGCGAAAGCAAACAGTAAAGTTCTATTCTCATGGCGAGGGAAAACTCCAGCACTAGTTAGTAGTGACAATAGAGTGGAAACCAGGTCCCCTGGCTCCTGGTCCAGCCCTCCTAGCACATGTTGAAGAACTGGGGCCATTTATCAAACCTTCAAAGACCACTGGGCAGACTTCAATTTAGCTGCGGCAGAAATAAGAGATTCACAGTAGCACTCACAGGGGAGATTCCAGGTGGTCAGACCACAGCAGGGAGCTATTGAATGCGAGCATGCCTTCAGAGTCACCTGGAGGGCTGGCCCACACAGATCCCTGTGCCCCCATGCCCAGAAGTTTTGATTCAGCCAGTGTAGGCCCGGGCCTGAGAATCTGCATTTTCTAACAAATTCCTAGCTGACGCTGATGCTGATCCTTCCAGCATGGGGTCACACTCGGAATGTCGCTGGGCTAGAAGTTAAAGGCACAGAGATCCCATATTCTGACTCCTATCTTTCCCTCACGTCAAAGACATGAGTCTGAACCATCACCTTTATTTCCCGGGTGCCTCCCCAATAGGGCGGATAGAATTTGGGCTGATTTCCAAGTGTTTCCACCATATTTAGTGAAAATAAGCAGCAAAGTATTTAAATGCTCAAACCAAAGGAAAAAAACCTCCCCCAAACAATTAGGTCCATGTCAGCTCAAGGATTCAGTGCTTGTCCTTAGTCTTAACAGGAACATCATCGTAAAACCAGGTTGTTACTGGTTTTCCTTTGTTTAAATAAAGGTCCTGATTTTAAAAGAATAAAACAAGGGCAACAGATAGATATTTTGTAATATAAATAGAGAAGCCATCTCTACATTTAAATTATACATTTATAGATAAATACATAGGTAATCTGAAAAATCTCCTATGTTCCGCAAAAATGTGTCAGTTTCCTTCTCAGAAACGTTATCTGAAATGCTTAGGGGTCAAAACTGAATCACTGAGGATGGAAGTCTTAAACTGTGGTCCCGAGTTGACCGGGGAGCAAGGAAAGAGCCAGAGAAGGCTTCCTCTGCTGCCAGTCAGTCTTCAGAGAAAAGGATGACGGGGCCACTTGCAGCCACTCCGCTCTTCTGGAGTATTTATAGCTTCCAGTGAGGCTTCCCCTTCTTCATCCTCCAAGAATGATCATCAATTTCTCTGAAATGAGCCTCAATGACTGTCAGCATGACATTGTTTTTCAAAGCCCTTGGGAAGTTTCTCCTCCATTTCCTTGTTGGAAACTAGAGTCATTGGAGGAACCACCTTCTAGACCATGAAGACCTGAAGGCTGGACATCTAGGAGAAACACACCCAGTGCATGGAAAACATGATGTCCCAAAACCACAGGTCAAATTTTTCCAGGGAGATGTGCTCAGGAATGTGGGCAATGGAAAGGCTCTTTGTGATCATTAAGTGTCTGGACACAACATCTCTAAGGCTGGAGCGGGTTAAACATCACCATAAGTCCATCCCCCCTGTGCTCTTAGGTGCCAGTGCTCAGGAGTGAAAAACCAGATCCCAGGACCAACATGATGGTGGCGATGCCCTGGATGCAGACCATGAAGAACAATGGGAGGAGTGCTACAGACAGGGAACCAGGTTCCCCAAGGCAAAAGAACAATCCTTCATAAAATAGCCTGGAAACACTGAAAATGAATGATAGTAGGAAATGTGAAAGAAACAACAACAAAAGCTAAAGCAAAACGCAGCACTAGACAAAAACATGCCAAAGTCCACTTACTTTCTCCTGTGGAGAAGCCAGGAAGTATATATTTGGAGGAGGCACAGTCAAGATCACCAAGAGAGAAAGCAAAAGGCGGGCAAATGGGTCCAAATGCTATGGGTCCTGAGTATCTAGGGAGGATACTCTTTTTGTTGTTGTTGTTGTTGTTTTTAAGATTTTATTTATTTGACAGAGAGAGACACAGCAAGAGAGGGAACACAAGCAGGGGGAGTGGGAGAGGGAGAAGCAGGCTTCCCGCCGAGGAGGGAGCCCGAGGCGGGGCTCGATCTCAGGACCCTGGGATCATGCCCCGAGCCGAAGGCAGACGCTTAACGACTGAGCCACCCAGGCGCCCCTAGAGAGGATACTCTTGACACGAGCATGGTGGGAACGTGTGGGTGACCCACAGCATAGGCAGGTGGTCAGTCGTATTCAGTTAGAGGGCAGTGCACAGTCAAGAATGACAGTGACCTTCCAGCCTATTCACTAACTTGGCTGTCTTCTCCACCCATGGTATGGCAAAGGTATAGAGAAATGGTCAGCATCTCCACCTTTCTCTCTCTTCCTGGAGGCACCGAGGGGGTTTGTTTTCTTCTGCTTTGGTTAGATCGGTAATTACATGTGTGCCTCTGGCAAAGGTCCCAGCCCAGCCACAGCTGCATACTGGTTACTAACCCAAGTCCCGTTGCCTGATGCCCTCCAGACCTGCTGGAGGGCAGACCTCCGACTGGCCCTCCTATGTCCTGCAGCTTTACTTGGCATGAGGGTCCAAGTCTTCCAAGCGCAGGGCTTTCTGAGGCTGGCGGAAGTGTGGAGTTGAATGGGAAGGTCTCAGACTCTTCCATGATAGGCTGGTGCTACATTCCTCAGCACTAGAGGCAAAGCAGAGAAGAGTCTAGCACTTCTTCGGAAAGAGATTACTCCTAAACTTGAAGGGGACCAATATCCAGAGCGAGGATTTAACCCAAATGGATTTTGTCCAAAAGCCTACATTCTTTTTATGTTACTGCACTCAAAACAATGGGAGGAAGCATTTGATTGAATAAGTGACATTGGGATGACTGAATTACAAGCAATTTTTTAAAAAGATTTTATTTATTTATTTTAGAGAGGAGAGGGAGAGGGAGTAGCAGGTTCCCTCCTGAGCAAGGAGCCCGATGTGGGACTCAATCCCAGGATGCTGGGATCATGACCTGAGCCAAAGGCAGATGCTTAACCGACTGAGCCACCCAGGCACCCTGAATTACAAGCAATTTGGAATTAAGTTTAAACATCTTAGGCCATATACAAAAATAAACTCAAAATCAAGAGTTAACTATTGAATGATAGGAAAACTGGCATAAATTAGAATCTGATATCAGATACTTGATTAAACCACTTTCTAAAATTTGAAGCTCAGTTAACATAATAGAAGAAACAGATTGACAAAAATTTATATGGAAAATATAAACATCAAGACAACAGTTATAAACAGGCAATGAACAGGAACACATTTAAATGAGAAGAAAACAATCATAAACAAACACTGAAAGATTTTAAACTTATGTACAAAATAAACATTAACTGGTACTATTCCAAGGTATTAAATTTGAAAAAAAATTAAGGTAAACTAGTAAAGTGATAATGAATAGCAATTTTTTACTGGGGGAAAAAAAGGTTGAGAATTCCTTTTATGAATTACTTCTCTGTAAAGTCTACTTCTGGAACTTTATCTTAGGAGTTATTCCAAAAACAAGTTAGTTGAAATGACAGCATACCATGGAAGTAAAGAATACAGGCTTTTGAGTTTCAACATATCCAAGTTCAAATCCTGGCTCTGATTTACTCATTTCATAACCTTGAGTAGGTTATTTGTAATAACTAAGCTTCCGTTTCTTCATCTCTAAGTCAGAAATGAAAATATCTGATGTAGGGGCACCTGGGTGGCTCAGTCGTTAAGCGTCTGCCTTCGGTTCTGGTCGTGATCCCGAAGTCCTGGGATCGAGCCCCGCATCGGGCTCCCTGCTCGGCGGAAGGCTCCTTCTCCCTCTCCCGCCCCCCCTACCCCTCTTGTATTCCCTCTCTCGCTGTCTCTCTGTCAAATAAATGAATAAAATCTTTAAAAAAAAAAAAAAAAAGAAAATATCTGATGTAAAGTACTTAGTGTTCAATAAATGGACGCCAGCTAAAACAGAAGAATGACTCCCAACAGGTGAAAGTTAGAAACAAACAATATTCAATATGAACAAAGTTATGAAAATTAATGTGTATAAACCAGGTGGAACATTAAGCAAACACTGAAAAGACAGTAATGAAGACTCTGATGATGGACCATATTTAAGACGTGCTAAATAGACATAAAAATGTTTCTATATTTACAATGAGAATAGCTAAATAAAACATGTACACATGTGAACAAAGACTGGAAAAGAATGTGAATTAACAAAAGCATGGCAGGTCATCTTATGGGGATTTAAAATGTTTTCTTCAACGTTACCCTGTTTTGCCAATAAATGAAAAACATAAGAAAAAAAATAGACAGCTGAGACTTCTGGTGTATAGTTTGGCATACAAGGAGCCTAGCAGTAGCCATCCTATTATTAATAAGCCAAAACCTGAACGATCTGAAAACCAAAAAGTCATAATGATTTCAGAGAACTGAGGTCAAAATTAGAGAGACAGACAGGTAGACTCAGAGGATCACCACTTAACTGGAGCAGCAACCTCCCTGGGAACAAGGACTAGCACAGGAAAACTTAAACTGTAACTGACAAACTTTGGAGGCTCCAGGCGGATCAGCCAGAGAGTTAAACACTTCATGAGGGCCAGGCTTTGGTGAGTTTTTCCTCCAGGAGCTCTACCAGGTTCTCACGGTGAGCACTGGGAAGAAATCTCGTGTTTCTGGCACGGAGAAGGGGAAAGTAGCGAGAGCATTCTGTTCTTCACACGGCCTGCCCTCAGGAGAAACTGTTTCACCTGAACTAACCGATTAAGGTTGTATCAGAGCCTTACTAACCCCAAGGAAGGGCAAATACCCACCTCAGGCCTCCTCTCGCCATCCTGTGAACTTGTGAAGTTCACAATCCGAGGCACAGGCTCTCTACGAGACTACCCCAACTCCAATACCCAAGTCCACTAGGCTGACGCTGGGGGAAGAACTAAGAGGGTATCTGTCAGAACAATCAGCTTTCCCTAAAGCCCTGCCCAGTGACTTCATTTAAACTGCTCTGGCCCCCAAGGGACTCGCGAGCGCTCCCAGCTACAAGGAAGGCTGGCAAGAACGCTGCATTACTGGGCGCCTGGGTGGCTCGGTTGGCTAAGCGACTGCCTCCAGCTCAGGTCATGATGCTGGGGTCCTGGGATCGAGTCCCACATCGGGCTCCCAGCTTATCAGGGAACCTGTTTATTCTGCACCACTGCTCGTGTGCTCTCTCTCTCTCTCAAATAAATAAATACAATAAAAATGCTGTGTCACCACCTTGAGTAAGATCAAGCTTTGCCAGGTAGAATACCGGAAAGCCAAACTTCCATTGATGATATGATTATCTACAAAGAAACCCAAGAGATTCTATAAGCAAATTAGTAAGAAAATACAGTAAAATACTTAGATTTAAGACCAACATATGAAAATTAATTGCATTCTAATACAGAGGCCCCCTAAAACTAGAAAATGCAAATAAATAAAAAGCAAGGTACTTAGGAATAAATAGAATAAGTATAATGAACTATTTTTATGGAAAGACATTAAGGAAAAATAAATGGAGAGATATGCTTGTGGCATAGACTCAAATAATATAAAGACTCAATAATATAAAGACATTGTTCTATCCCAATTAATCTACAAATTCAATATAATTCCATTTGAAATCCCAAGGAGTATTTCATGGAACTTGATAAACTGATTCTATAACATGTATGAAAGAGAATAAGGCCAAGAATAGATCTGGTAGGCAGAATAATGGCCCTTTAAAGATGTTCACATCCTGGGGTGCCTGGGTGGCTCAGTTGGTTAAGTGTCTGCCTTCGGCTCACGTCATGATCCCAGAGTCCTGGGATTGAGCCCCGCATCAGGCTCCCTGTTCAGCGGGAAGCCTGTTTCCTCCCTCTCCCTTTGCTTGCCGCTCCCCCTGCTTGTGCTCTCTCTCTGTCAAATAAATAAATAATATCTTTTTAAAAAATTGCCTAACTTAAAAAAAAAAAAAAAAGATGTTCACATCCTAATCCCCAGAACATGTATGTTGGGTTATATGGCAAAGGGGAATTAAAGTTGCTGAAGAGCTGACTATAAAATGGAGAGATCATCCTGGATTATGTGGGTAGGCTCAACGCAATCACCAGTGTCTTTATGAGCGAAAGAAGTATAAGAAGGAGAAACAGACAGGTTTTGGCCTGATATTGCTCCCCTTGAAAATGGAGCCAAGAATGGAAAGCTCTAGAAGCTAGAAGGAACAAGACACAGATTCTCTCTTAAAGGCCTCCAGAAAGGAATGCAATCCTGCCGATACTTTATTATCCCAGGGAGATCCATTTCAGACTTCTGAACTAAGATAATAAATTTATGTTGTTTTACTTTAAGTTTGTGGTTATCTGTTATACCAACATAGGACACTAATTACAATAGACAAGACGGTTTCAAAAGAACAGAGTAGAAGGACTGTCCTACCAACGTAAGACTTATTTTAAAAATATAGAAATTAAGATAGTGTAGGATTGGTGTTGGGATGTAAAAACAGCAGATTCCAGAGACAGACCATATATATATATGGAAACTTGATGGATGTCAGAGGTGACATTATGGATGAGAATGAACTATACCATAATGGACAACGGATACTCTGGGAGGTTTTTTTAAAAGATTTTGTTTATTTATTTGAGAGAGAGAGAGCTAGAGAGCAGGAGTGGGGAGAGAGGGAGAGGGAGAGGGAGAAGCAGACTCTCCACTGAGCAGGGAGCCCAACGTGGGGCTCGATCCCAGGACATGACCTGAGCCGAAGGCAGACACTTAAGCAACTGAGCCACCCAGGTGCCCCATTTTCATGTATTTCTTAAGCTCAGGGCTTGGTACATATGTATGTGTCAATCCCTGTTCCTATTCATGTGTCTGAAAAATGTCATAAATGTTAAATATAGACACATTTTAAAGTGACTAAAACAATAAATCACAGGTCAGCTCCAAAGAACTCAAAGCTTATGATACGGAAAGAAGTTAAAGAGCTTAAGCTCTTCATCGTGAAGCTGTCCCTCACCTGGGTTACACCCCAGCGGTTCAACTCAGAACCCTGGGAATCAGTCAGAGATTCTGCCCTAGAGTGGATTCTTTGTTTTGCTGACACAGCAAATGGATCATGTTTGGTACAATTTAAAAAGCGAAAGGAAGCGGCTGTAATGAAGGCTAATGGCCACACAGAAGAAACACGAAAACAGAAACATTTAACCACAGGTACCATGTTTCCTAGGTGAGAGCTGCTGCCCCCTCCCCTAGGGGCCGCCCCGCAGTGTGGCGTTCTGTCATACGGAGAAATACCAGAGTACGGTTTCTAAGCCCTTTCAGATCAATCTCTCATGTCCTCAGAGCATGACATACAGTTATACCATCTCTGGTGCACTTTACACGAAGTAAACATGTTTCTTAGTGATTTAATGATCGCTGATGCCAAACTACCCTCAATTTAAATTAAAAAAAGCAAAAACAAAAACAAAACCACAACCAAACACACAATGGATGAAGATAGGCTAAAAGAGGGACATAATGTTTCTTCAGTTTCCCGGGGGTGCTTCCGGATCCAGCTCTGGGTCTGGTTGGCCACTAAAATGTGGACCAAAGGTGCTTGCCCATCCAAGCCAAGGGCAGAAACCCAAACTTTCTCTAGGTCCCAGGACAACTGGGAAAAATTCCCAGCGCCAGGCCCCTGCTAAGAGGACTTCAACCTGACCCTGACACCTCAATAATAAAACTGCTTTCCACTGGTTTTGGTTCAAGCCTATTTCTGAACTTTGGTACTTTGCAGTCCATAAATTTAGCTAGAGGCAAACAAAATCAATTTAACCTATTTTACTCAAAGAACCATTTTATCATATATTTTATTTTCTGCTGTTCATGTTAATGTATTTCTCCCAGCACATTTCGTGTTGTAGTTTTCAATGTTGGTTTTAAAAATAGTGTTCTACATAGATTTCCCGTTTTTGTTATTGTTGCTTGCCTTTTGATGGTATTTAAGATACTTGGTTTCAGTTTTCTCTTCTTTTATTTCAGCCAATTTTCCTTTCTTTTCAGCCATTCTATAATATATCACAAATAACCCTAATTCATTTCTTCATTTGATAATCACTTTCCATCTTGATAAAATATGTTTGTGAAATAATTTCTCACAGGTGCAGCTGGTGTTATGTGCTTTAAATAATCACAAGGATTTTTAGTGTCGTTGTTAGTTTACTGAAATTAAAACACACTATCCTAATTTGGGGGCCTCGGGAGTTACTATAACCTTTAGAAGCCAATGAGAACAAAGGCAAGAGAAATGCAGCTTAAATTAAATTAAATCTCTGTACAGCTTGCAGCCCACTGATGGATCCCTGAGACATGCACAGTGTGACCCTCCTCAAGGGACTCATGACCGCCTTAATGCCTTCATGTTTATGTTTTATTAAAGAGTAAAAATAACCTTATCTTAACAGCAGCTAGCCCCTCCCCCAAGGTCCTAAAAGCCTTGCTTCAAAATTCCTTAGGAACTTACTTTATCTCTATCCCGCCCCCCCCCCAAACTTAAAAGTATGTGATCAGTCACTCCTCACAATCCCGGGGCAGCTCTTCCAGCCCATGGGTCCTGTCCCCATGCTTTCATAAAATCACTTACACCAAAAACGTGTCAAGAATTCTTAGCCATTCGCTCTTGAACCCAAACCTCTTCCAAATTTCATCACTCTGGCGCCCAACCTGGGGCTCGAGTCTTTTCATCGGAACTCTGAGCCTCGGTGCAAACTTGAAGAGTAGAGTAATTCCTCTTCTCTTGCCTTTACTTTCATTTCAGAGGCTTTTCAAGGAGTGTGCTGGCTCTTACTCAAACACTTTCATGTCGATTGCTCAGACTGCAATCCTCTAGCCCTTTGGGGAGGGACTCTTTGGGGACTCTTTGGGGAGGGACTCTTTGGGGAGGGAAAAGCCTGCCTTTTGGCTAGAAGTTAGTACCCCAGCCAGAATGGTAGTAAGACCCAGAAACTTGAGGCCCTCTCTTTATTCCTGTCCTTTTGTTTGTTTTTCTTTATTCCTGTCCTTAGGCTTGAGACAGCCTCCTAAGTCACAAGGACGCCTGCCAATCTTAAGACTCCCATGTGAGGTTTCTTCCTCATTGGTCTAATGTGATCCCCTTCACATCTCTGGGTCTAGCCGCTTCAGGCCAGAAACTAGTACCTGATTGAATCAAAATCCCATTGGGGACCATTTCCTAGGGAAGTCGGCTGTAAGGACTACACGTGTTGGAATGTTGCTTAGATCATGATGGATTTCTATTTTACTGTTTTTCATCAATGTTCCCTATTAGTTAATGAAGTTACTAAATTGGGTAATTTCCCCTTATAAAACTTTTCTGGTGTTTTCCATGGGTTAGAAATGGCAGGTTCTTCACAGCACGGCAGGGCATGGTATTTTGGTCAATTCACCGGCACCCACTTGTAGTCTAGAATGCAATGGGGAAGCGAGGGGACACAGGCAATCCCTCCTATGGGGCCTTTACTTTACAGCAGGGACGGTGATCAATGGTGATTTTGTTGGAGGGATGCCTCCAGTCACTTGAACACCCGGAACCCCCGACATATCCTGTGTGGGACACCACCCAGGAGCCAGGAGCGATTTTTGATAATGGACCTTCTCTAGGCTTCTTCGGTTCCCAAGGACTTTCCCATGGCATGCCTTTTAACCCACTAGAAACAATTTGGGATTGCAAAATTTAAGAAAGAACTGATCTTCTTTTCTAACACTGCATGGCCTCAGTATGATCTACCAGATCTCTTCTGGTAGGAAACATGAGGTACCCTATGTTCAGCCTTGAATGGCCCTAAATCAGGACCTGATCTAAGGACCTCTTGCAGAATGTGTCTGGCCACTGATGAGGCTGATAAACTCCCTCCTGATATACTGGATTAATGTCTAAATAGGCCTCCTCCAAAAACCCCAGGTTGCTGGAGGAAACACAGGCCCTCCCTAATGAAGGGGATATTGACTCTCTCTCCCTGTTCCTCCCAACAGACTCAGGTTACTTTAGTTGTACACTTTGATGACTGTCTCTCCTGTTTAGAGAGCATATTATCATTACATTAGCCTTGTCTTTTAAAAAAATTAGACTCATTCCTTCTTTGACCTCCTTCCATGGACAAATAAAAGCAAACAAAAAATTCCAATAAAACATCCAACAAATAAAATTCCATGTCTACCACCAATGAAAGTAATAAAGAATATGGTTAATGCTTACAAAGTCTGCATGGAAGGACCTTGGGTAAATCACGGAAGAATCCTATAATCACAGTTGGATTGAAAGGAGTTGCTCCCAGTGCTGGCTAATCCTGCGGAGGAGGACCATCATCACTTCTGCTCAATCATCAGACCAAGTGAGCAGTGGAACGCTGTACCCTGAACCAAAGATATAAAGGTTAAAGCAAGTTTAAACAGTCTCATTGACTTTTCCCTTTGCTAAAGGACAAAATCCAGTCAGCTGAGAATTTACCCTTTTTTGCAAAACCAGTTAATGTGAATTCAGGGGATCTGTTCCAGTTCATAGTATAGTTTTCACCACACTTCATACAGAGCGCTTTTGCTCGTGATTCTTTTGACACAGAAGTAGACACAAGGCCCACCAACTGACTAACCATCTACACAGTCTGTGGTGCCAATGTCAAACTAGCCTTGAACCTGTGAATCCAAACTAATCAACAGTATTACTCTGGTAACAGGTAATCACACATTTAATTGTTAACTGATGCCTCTAGCAGAGGTATAGAGCTAGTGGTTCCAAGACAGGCTGCAAATCAAAATAACGTAGCAGCTTTAAAAAAATATAGGTGCCTAACTTGTTCTAACACACTGATTTAGAAAATACAGTGTAGGGCCCAAGCAATTGTATTTTAAAAAAGTTTTCCAAATGATTCTGATGCAATGGGAGTCGAGACTGTCACATAGGTACTAATATAAACAATCCTACATGATAGAGGAGCTTGGGGTCGATGCTTCTCAGAGACAGGAGACAAAAAACAGGACTACCCAAAGCCACACAAAGAACACTTTGCATATTTCTGGAATGTCAATTTCACTTGACAGGTAGTTTAAAACGTCATTTTTATTTTGGGTGGTGATTACATAGGTACATCCAATTGTCAAAATTTATTTAACATTTAAGACCTGTACATTTAATTGCATGTTCATTTTACCTCATAAAAAGATATTTATAGTAAAATATGGATATACTTTGGAGTGGAATGCAAGATTTGCATTTATGTTTTAGAGGAACTCTGAGCCATCAAAGAAATCTCCCTCTTTGATGAGCTGGCTACCTTACACAGGCTAGTCCCCAAATCCAGAGAGGCTACTATTACACTCTCTTCTGTTTAGGGTGGGAGGTTAGGGCTTGAAATGCTGAAAGGAAGACCTTTTGGAGGGGCCCAGGACTATGGTTTGAAAATCTCTGGGCTTAGAAATCCTTTCACTTCCAATGCTTTTCATTCATTTGTCTACCCATGACCCACTCCCCTCTTCTCTCTACTTTCCACATATTACTTGTCTTTTTGCTTTAAAACACTCAAAATCAAAAATTTAAAGTCACTCTTTGCTGTGGAGATGGTTTAATGACTCGGAGGCTACATCCACAGAAATCACACATTGCAAGCATCTTTTTCCCCTCAAAAATGCGTGGTGTTTTGTGTTTTTTTTTTTTTTTTATTTTATTTTTGAGCCACCCCAGCGCCCCTCAAAAATGCGTTTTAAAAGGTTATCAGCTACAGGGACTGGTCGACAGGGACTGAACCTAAGAATTACGAAAACCCACATTCCCTGATTTTGGAAAAGACAAGAACGGAGGGTGAATGGAGAGGAAGAGTGGGTGAGTAGCAAGAGTTAAAGAAAACAATGGTCTTTTACTTTTAACTAGGTTCAGGGGCGCCTGGGTGGCTCAGTTAGTTAAACATCCAACTCTTGATACTAGCTCAGGTCTTGATCTCAGGGTTGCGAGCTCACGCCTGGCTAAAATAGCTAGGTTCAAGGGTTCCTCTTTGTCTCCGGTAGCCTAAAAGTACAAGTTTGGGATTCTGAGAAATGGTGTGTGCAGTTTACTTTCTGTCTCTTGCTTATAAATTCGGTGTCATCTATAATATTGGGGTAAAGAGTACATCAGTTTATGGATTTAATTAACGTGCACTAGTTAATTACTATGTTTCACGAACTGCATAGCTGTGAAACTTCTTCCCAAAGTTACAAAAGCGTGTATAAACCAAAAAGCACGTAGCAAACGTCTAGGACTCAATGGGCGCACAAACATAACACGACCCAAAAACAACTTTGCACTACGCTAGGCTCCACCCAGCCCACCCGGGTCCCAGCAGCCTTTGCGAAGCCTGCCCTCGACCCCTAAAGCATGGGGAGGGGGCAACGGGGGGCGCGCGCCACGCCCCCTTGCACTCGCGCTCCTAGCCCTCCCGCTGCCCCACTATGCGCATGCGCCACTCGCCTTCTCAGGTCCCCTGACGGCTCCGGACGGTAATTAGAGGGGGCGAGAGGCCTCCGAGGTTTGGCCCCTCACCTGCTTGGCATAGGCCGTGGACTCCTGCTAGTCCCGCCTCCTTCCGATGCTCTGACCCGGCGACTGGAGGAGCTGGGCAAAGGGCACGGTTCTGATTGGAGAAGGAGTGTGTTTACCCTGCGAGCCGACTAACTTAAGCCCCGCCTTTTCCTTTCAGCTATTTTTAAGGCGGTTGGTTGCTTTCCTCTTGTCAGTCAGAGGACGGGGCCTCACAATTGGCGTGCGGTTGCCTTCTGACTTTGTTTCGCCGGGTCACTACGGGTCAACTTGTTGACTGAGAGAGTACCTCGAAATTTTAGGTGGAAGATGTGGGAAAGTACCTTCGCGGAGCGTAGCGACAGAAGGGAGAAGCAGGTTTCTGGTGCTGAAGTCATCGCCCAGGCCCTGAAAACCCAAGTATGGTGACTCTCCTGCAACGAAAGGCTCCTACGGAAGCCGGCAGGGCGCGGAGACTTGTCCCGCAGACTTGGACAGCGCTAGGGTGGGACCGGGGAGGTTTGCGTTGAGGCTTTCCTTTTAGCGCCGAGGGAGGGAACGGTGTGGCGGGGGTCCGGGCATTTACTCCTCTGTTCTTGGCCCCCAGGATGTGGCGTACATGTTTGGCATCGTGGGCATCCCAGTGACCGAAATCGCCGTTGCGGCGCAGAAGCTGGGCATCACATATGTCGGGATGAGGAATGAGCAAGCCGTAAGTATGGACACTGGGAGCCAAAAACATTTTTGGGAATGATTGCTAATAACGGCAAATATTCATTGCAGATGCCCAGCCCTCACCACTGTTCCAGTACTTCACACGTGCCAATGACGACAATCCTATGAAGCAAGAACTTCGGTTAATCCTAGTTGACAGATGAGAAAAGTGAGACACAGAGAGGTTAAGTAATTTGCCCGAGGTGATAGTTGGTAGCGTCTGAGCCAGGATTTCAACCCACGTGTTCTGGGTCTGGAGTCCATGCTCTTGACACTGCACAGGGTTGTACTCTGCCAAGTCTAGAGGGTCGGGATTGGAAGGGACAGTTTCCCGGTCTGAATCCAGGCCTTGTGTCCTCGCATAACTATCTGTTATTATGTGTCTGTTTCTGTGTATTATTTGTCTGGTCTGACTTCCCTATTTGGCTGTGAGCTCCAAGAGAGGAGGGATATTATTTCTTCTTGATACATCTATATCCCCACTGCCTAGCACATGATAGGTGCTCTGGCAGTTCCTACCAGATGAATGGGTGAAGGCCGGGTCTCCTGTTATATAGTAGACGGCCTTGCAAGATGACAGTATCACAAATGGAAAAGCTGTGATTAGAACGTCATTGTCCTATATCCCAGTCCAGTGCTCCTTCCCCCACATCATGCTGCCACCCTTCATAGAGGCTTATTTGGAAGCAAAAGAATGGAAAATAACACATTTTGTCAACCCAGTCTCAGCGCTTACTCTGTCAACCCAGCCTTGTCCTCCTCTCACCAATGCTGGCTTAAAAGATCAAGAAACAACTTCTATGGTGTCATATCCTGTCAGTCCATCTACAGCTAAGTATTCCTGCTTTGCACTCCCACTGTTGCTCTCTCATTCAGGCTCTTACCACCTGTTGCCAGACAGCTGCCTTGACCTCCTTAAGTGCTGCCCTTCCTCTTCATCAGATGTGGGCTCCTAGAGAGCAGGTTCATTTGTTATATCTCCATAGTGCCTGGCGTGGTTGGGGTTTTTGTATGATGTAGAAACTTACAACATTTTTAAATTAATTCAGTGACAATCCTTAAGTATAAGATTTGAGGATTGTGGTTTTTTAAATCTTAAATCAGGTCTTCAGTTTGTATTGCTTCTATCTTCTTAGTTGGAACAACATTCTATTCTTTCATCTGTGTGGGAAGATGAAACTATTGACCTATTAATAAGACTTATATTTTACTGTTTTTCTGGAAGTGGAATGTCTGGTTTCTTCTTCATACACCACATGTTTAATGATTACATACCAGGTACTGGTGTTTACGTCTTTCTCTGACTTATTGCAAAGAGTCAAGCTGACTATGGGAAATACGTACTAGGGATGTCTTATAGGCATTTCAAACTCATGTCTGATTTTGAATCATTACCTTTTCCCTCCAAATTGGCTCTTCCCTCTGTATTCATGATTTGAGTCAGTGGTGCTGATTCACCTAGTCAATCAAGCAAGCCCAAACCTAGAGAGATATATTGAAGGAATCAGGTTTAGTCTTGATCTTTAAGTTGAACACAATCTGGGAAGGTGAGTGCAAAACACACAGAACAAATTTATCTAGTATGACTTACAACAGATGTATGCATAAGGAACGGTGCATGTAAAGGGTGACTTGTTCTGAGTGGGACAGAGAAGAATATCCATAAAGGCAATGTTTGTTCATGCTGTTCCATCAATATAGCTTAAAGGCACAGTGGGCTGTGAGACTGACTAGGTGGACTGAGAGGGAGTTGTAGTAAGTCCATGGCTGGACAAGGAATGTGGGCTTTTTCAGTCGGCATTGAATGAGACTGTAAAGGGTTTTCTAAATAGGTGGGAGACATAATTAGATTTGTACTTTAGAAATCATAGTAGTACAGAGTATAGATCAGTAGGACAGCTTGAAGTTTTATTTCAGTCCTATAAGCTTAGTGGAGGGCCTCTGTAGGTCCCAGGTGCTTTATTGGGCATATGGATATGGAGATGAATGATATATTGTCCCAGTCCTTGAGGAGCTTATAACCTAGCTGTGGAGACAGACATAAGCAGACAATTTTATTATAATGTGATAAGTGCTGTGATAGAGGTATATTCAAGGTGCTATGGAAGCCTAGAAAAGGATACTCAGCTAGAACTTAAGAGGTTTCCTAGAGGAAATGGTCCTTGAGCTGTCTCAAAGGATGAGTAGGCATTAACCAGCTAGGAAGGAGAGGACAGGCTCTTCTGGAGATGCTTCTCAGATTTGGGCTTGCTTAACTGACTGAGTGGATCACAGTGCCACTAACTCAGATCGAGGGTACAGCTGGAAGAGCCAATTTGGAGGGAAAAGATAATGAATCCCAATTTGGATATGAGTTTGAGATGCCTGTAGGACATTCCTAGTAGTAGACAGTCCCCTCAGTCAACCTGAGTCTTTGCAGTAGTCAGGATGACTTAACTAGTGCCTGAATTAAGGGTAATGCCAGGATGATGAAGAGAGAATGTGAGAACCGATTCAGAAGCCATACAAGAGGCAAAAGAGGACTTGGCATCCAATTATGTGTTGTACTAAAGAGAAAGGTGTAATTGGTTGTGACCTGTTTATCTTTCATTGGATCCCTAGAGTAATCAAGCCATATACTGAGCAGCTTTCCAGGAAGTAGGCACACTTTCTAACTGTGTGCAGGCAATATTCGGAATGTTTTACATGTATTAATTGATTTCATCCTCACAGCAGTGCTGTCAGTTATGTTCATTTTATAGATAAGGAAGCCAGGGTACAGAGTAACTTGCCAAAATTACACAGCAGAAAGTAGGAGAGCAGGATTTGAATCAAAACAATTTAGTTCTAGAGTCTGCTCTTTTAAGTACTGCACACAGTATTCTCCTTGTGAGTGGAGGTAACTTGGTAAAGGAATACATTTTTTTTTTTGTTTTTCTTTTATTTATTTGAGAGAGAGAGTGTGCAAGAAAGATCACATGAGCACATGAGGAGAGGTTGGGGGGGTGTGGGGCAGGGGCAGAGGGAGAAGGAGAGGCAAGCTGACGACGCGGAGCTCTATCCCAGGACCCTGGGATCATGACCTGAGCCAAAGGCAGACAGATGCTTAACCAACTGAGCCACCCAGGCACCCCAAGAAGTACATGTTTTATGATCTATAAAAAGAGTTCCTTTTCAACTTTTGACTTCTGCAACAGAAGAATATGATTTTTGTTATATGTTCTGTATTTTTCATTCTGTAGCAACATTTATTACCCCACTTTAATAAGTGGACAGTGCTCCTCAGTGTCCAAATAAGTGTTCATATTGCAACAGATATTATATTTTATGCACTTGCATTCTTAGGGATGTCTTATTATTATCCTTTGTGAATTTGGACTTATGTGCAAAAGGGAAAAGAGATAAGGGCCAATGGAGAATAGTAACACAGAAATGGTACAGAGCCTTTGTGCACCTTCTTGGTTGGGCATATGTAGTGGTGTCAGTTAAGATTATGATTCATAAAAATTTATTTTTAATTTTTTACGCTTACGTCCTAAACATTTTTTTAAGTTCAGTGTACCACACATAAAGCTGATTGGAGGTTAGAAAATATCCTATTTTTTATTATTTCTAAAAAAATGAGAAGAAATAATACGGGAAAAAAGATGTCCCAGACTAAGAAAAAGGATTTATTTGAGACGGCATTTAGCATATTTTCAGGTTATCCTGTATTTGATTTAGCACCTCCCCTTTTTTGCTGTGCAGCTGAAGTGTAGTTTAAAAGTAAAAACTAACCAGGGCGCCTGGGTGGCTCAGTCCGTTAAGCGTCTGCCTTCCCCTCCGGTCATGATCCCGGGGTCCTGGGATCAAGCCCCACCTTGGGCTCCCTGCTTAGAGGGGAGCCTCCTTCTCCCTCTCCCTCTGCCCTCCCCCAACTCCTGTTCTCTCTCTGTCTCTGTCTCTCAAATAAAGAAATAAAATCTTTAAGAAAAAGAAATAAAAACTAGGCATATGCAAGCCATAAAGGGAATCTCAACAAATCTCCAAAGACTGAAAATATGTAATACATGTAACCTCTCCATGTGGAAATAAATTCAGTAACAGAAAGATAACTAGGAAATCCCCAAACATTTGAAAGTTAAATAACACATTTGATACTTTGTAAACATTTTAAAAAGACTAGTAAAATAAAAAAAGTTCAGGGCAGACTGGTCAAAAATGGAAGACAGAGGGCGCCTGAGTGGCTCAATCGGTTAAGTGTGTGCCTTCGGCTCAGGTCATGATCCCAGGGTCCTGGGATGGAGTCCTGCATCGGGCTCCCTGCTTCTCCCTCTGCCTCTCTCTCTCTGTCTCTCATGAATAAATAAATAAAATCTTTTTTAAAAAATGAAAGAAAATATAAATTACTAATAGCAGGAATGAAAAATGACACATCAGGGGCGCTTGGGTGGCTCAGTCCTTTAAGCGTCTGCCTTCGGCTCTGGTCATGATCCCAGGGTCCTGGGATTCAGCCCTGCTTCCAGCTCCCTGCTAAGCGGGGTGTCTGCTTCTCCCTCTCCCTCTGTTCCTCCCCTCTGCTCATGCACGCTCTCTCTCTCTCTCTCTCAAATAAATAAATAATCTTAAAAAAAAAGGGGGGGGTGCGCCTGGGTGGCTCAGTCGGTTACGCATCTGCCTTCAGCTCAGGTTGTGGTCCCTGGGCCTGGGATCGAGCCCCCCCACATCGGGCTCCCTGCACAGTGGTGAGTCTGTTTCTCTCCCTCTGCCCCTCCACCTGCTCTCTCTCTCTCAAGTAAATAGATAAAATCTTCAACAACAAAAAAAGGACACATTACAATGAACCCTAATCAACCAGTGGGTTGAAGAAGAAATCACAGTGGAAAATAGAAAATATTTTGAAGTGAATGATAATGAAAAGATGAGATTTCAAACTTGTAAGTCATAGCCAAAGCAGTTCCTAGAGGAAATGGTTTTAAATGAATCTATTACTAAGGAAGAGCAAAATCAGTGCTCTA
This sequence comes from Leptonychotes weddellii, assembly GCF_054177405.1. Lineage (NCBI taxonomy): Eukaryota > Metazoa > Chordata > Mammalia > Carnivora > Phocidae > Leptonychotes > Leptonychotes weddellii. The sequence goes on from NC_138369.1 coordinate 74,563,189, forward strand.
AGCTCACATTTTAAGAAGCTAGAAAAAGAAAACCACACTAAATCCTAATGAAAAGGGTAAAATAATAAATACAAGAGCAGAAATCAGTGAACTAGAAAATAAATGAACAATATAGAAAAATCAACAAAGCCAAAATTGGTCCTTTGAGAATATTAATAAATTTGATAAATCCCTGGCAAGACTGATGAAGAATAAAAGAGAGAAAACACAAATTGCCAATATTAGGAATAAGATAGAGAACATTTCTGTTGATCCTGCAGATATTTAAGCAGTTGTAAGAGGATATTATTAATAAACTAGATGAAATAGACAAGTTCCTTGAAATACTAGGAACTAGATTAGATACCTAAACTGTTATTTGAAGTTTACAGGTAGAACATTACTTGTTAAAACTGAAAGCATTCTAATTCCTCCTTTACCATTCAGTTCTAGTTTCTTACTGAATAGTGAATTTTTATATGTGCAATTACTGTAAGGATCCCAGTATGCTTAAGTTCCAGTATTTTTTCTTTGTAGGCTTGTTATGCTGCTTCTGCGATTGGATATCTGACAGGCAGGTAAACTAAAGTCTTTGTTTTATTTCAATTTCTTTTGAAGGCTGTCTTAAACAGAGTTTCTTAAATGACTTTGTAAATGTGTAAAATGGCAAACTGAATTATATGGAGATACTTTTTCCTTGAGTGCTTTAAGGTTAGAAAGTCACATCTAGGGTAAAGCATTCAAATTCAGTTTAAAAAATTTGAGGCGGAGCATTACATTTCAGAATTATTTGCTGTCAGAGATCAAATGACATATTTGTTAAAAAAATTTTTTAAATACTTTTCTCCAAACAAAAATGTACTCAGTATCAAGAATTGGCTTTTGTATGCCATTAAATTGATTGGGCCCAAATATAACCTCTTCAAAATATGAAGAGGTTCAAAATATGAAAAGGTTAGTGAAATACAGTGTGAAGATGATAGGTATCTTCTTTCTTGCAGGAAAGACTAACATAATCTTTCCCTTGTTTCTTTTATAATTCAGAAAATATTCTAATAATTGCTTTACCAATTGTAGTAAAGACCTATATGTCCTCTTTTTGAAGTCCAAGAAGGTTGCCATGTTTCCTCCTAGAGTGATATTAATCAGCTATTGCATTTGACCTGCTTTTAATACAGTAAATTCTGTTTTGCTTCTAGGCCAGGCGTATGCCTTGTTGTTTCTGGCCCAGGTCTCATCCACGCTTTGGGTGGTATGGCAAATGCAAACATGAACTGTTGGTAATTAATTGTTATTCGTGATCTGGGGTGGGAAGACTTGGAATCAAGTGCTTGAGGGAATGGCTTAGTAAAAAATTAAGAGAAGTATTAGGAAGAACATAAAAAATATCAGCAATCTTACTTAGAGGTAAACACTGTTAACATTTTGGAGATTTTGGAAAACTTATGTGTAGAAGCATATAGGAATACACATATGATTAACTCATTGAGTCTACCCTGTATATAAACCTTTCAAGTAACATCTTCCTTCATTCAGATATAGGTGTTTCTAGGGGTGCCTGGCTGGTTCAGCCGGTAGAGCATGCAACTCTTTTTTTTTTTTTTTAAAGATTTTATTTATTTATTTGAGAGAGAGAGAATGAGAGACAGAGAGCATGAGAGGGAGGAGGGTCAGAGGGAGAAGCAGACTCCCTGCCGAGCAGGGAGCCCGATGCGGGACTCGATCCCGGGACTCCAGGATCATGACCTGAGCCGAAGGCAGTCGCTTAACCAACTGAGCCACCCAG
>NC_138369.1:74565453-74635023 GCF_054177405.1 Leptonychotes weddellii
GATGATGGACTCTGAAAAACAAACAGGGTTCTAGAGGGGAGGGGGGTGGGAGGATGGGTTAGCCTGGTGGTGGGTATTGAGGAGGGCACATTCTGCGTGGAGCACTGGGTGTTATGCACAAACAATGAATCATGGAACACTTCATCTAAAACTAATGATGTAATGTATGGGGATTAACATAAGAATAAAAAAAAAAACAAAAAAACCTTAGGCAAAGTCTACTGGTTAATCCAGAAGTCATTGTGAGAACCTCAGAATATAAACATAGAATTTTCTCTATGATTTAAATTATTGTAAAATACTAGATCTTGGTATAGGTTGATGCAAAAGTTACACTTTTATCCTCTTGAAAGGGAATTGAAGTTTACTTAGTTAATGGTAAAGAATAACAACCATTATTTAAAAGATGCTAATACATTTGAAAAATAAGCAGAACAGATAAGTTATTTAAAAGGAAATTTAGGAGCGCCTGGGTGGCTCAGTGATTAAGCGTCTACCTTCAGCTCAGGTCATGATCCCAGGGTCCTGGGATCGAGTCCCATATCAGGCTCCCTGCTCGGCAGGAAGCCTGCTTCTCCCTCTCCCTCTGCTGCTCCCCCTGCTTGTGTTCCCTCTCTCGCTGTCTCTGTCTCTGTCAAATAAATAAATAAAATACTTAAAAAAAAAAAAGAAATTTAAACTTACTACAGAAACTTTATAGATGAAAAGAAAGCAGAGGATAATGTCTACTGCAAATATTTTTTTCTGAAAAGGAAAATAATAAAAGTTTATTAGGTGAAATTAAAAATGTGAAGAGAAAATCACTGATTTGATTTAAAATCCAGGTATCTCTTTTTGTGGAAATACTTTAGATGGCATGACCAGGAACAGACTGAAAATCTTAATTCTATCATGCTCATGGGACTAAGACTACCAACTTTCATACCAAAAAGTATCAAGAGACACCATTTCTATATATTGCTTAGAGTGCATTAAACAGTGAAAAATTAGCATTGCTGAATTGACACATCCCAAAAAGCATAGCAGTAAAATATGTAACAGGAAAACTGGCAGAAATGTAATAAGGATAGATTATAATTGTAACAAGATGAAGCAGGTGAAGTTTTGTATTCCTGGCTGTGGAATTTCTGGGTCCAGGGATATGCTCATTTTAATTTTTAGTGGACATTATCAACTTCCCTTCCCATTTATACTCTCACCAGCAGCTTAGGAGAGTGCCTGCTTTCCTGTGTGGTGGTAAATGCTGAGTATTATCAAAGTCTTTCATTTTTGCCAGTCTGAGAAATGAAAATGATGTCTTGTTTTGATTTACTTCCTGAATCATACTGAGGTGGAAATTTGGGCTTTGCCTAGGCTTTTAAGAAACAGTCCAGGTAATGTATTTTCTCCATCTTTTCTCTACACATAATAGAAAGTAATGATTTAACATTTTGTCTTCCTTCCGAAGAGTAATATGATCTGTGAGCTGAATTTTAAGTGATTTTCTTTCTGCATATAGGTTGAAGCTTGTAGATTATATAGCAAGTTCTCTGCCCGGCCGAGCAGCATAGAAAATATTCCCTCTATTATCGAAAAGGTAAAAGTATTTAATTATAAGTCCTCTAGGTCAATTGGTTTTTCTCAGTTGCTCATACCTGTGTTATTTGTATTCTCCACAGAATAAGCAACAATTTGGTATATATTCAGGCAGTCAAAAATGATAGTATTAAAGAGCAATTTATATTTTAATGTTTGCTGTCAATTCTAGAAACAGATAAATTATTTTTGAAAAAAGTTTCTCCTTCAGTTTTTAAAATTATTTTTTTAACTACAGAAAAGTAAAAAGAAAGCTAAGATGAAACCCTGGGTAACCTTTCTCTTATGCTTTTGCAAGTTTAGTTTTGAAAAGTAGTACTAATGCATATAAAACCATGCCTTAGTTGCTTAAACAGCATGTTATAAATTAATCTTAGTTAAGCAACATTTGTATGTGGAGTTACATTTGAGCTGTTTCAAAACCATGTGTTACATAGACCATTTGACATATATGATAACATCATGCAGAGTTTCTGAAAACTTAGCCAAGTCACTAGGACTAGGAAGCAAGTAAAAGCACATGTTACAGAGTAAACACTTGGCAGGCAGAGCCTGGTGGATAATTTCTAAGACTATAATATGACATGAATCTTAAAACCCTAGGTGAGTATTTTCTTTCTTGTTGCTCCCCTTTTAAACAAAAATATCTTTTAAAATATATATAATCAATAAAGGGCATTTCAATTTTAGTTAAAATTGTTTATTTCCCCAACTGTGGATGTCCAGAAAAAAATAAAATAGTATTCCTTTCACAATTTTTAATTATCTTTGAGTGGATTATGTGATAAAGACTGAGAATTTTAAAATCGTTTCTTCTATTTGTAATTTAGGCAGTGAGAAGCAGTATTTATGGTCGTCCAGGTCCTTGTTATGTTGACATACCTGCAGATTTTGTGAACTTGCAAGTGAATGTGAATTCTGTAAAGTGAGTAATAGTTATACTGAAGTTCTTAATTGTGTTATTATGTTTACCTTTTTAACAATTTACCTAGCAGTTTATAAGTTAATCTTCATTTGTCTTAACTTTTGAGAGTTTAATAATTAAACTAAATCGTGGCCAAAGGGTTTAATTCTCTTAATTAAAATGGTATTATTTAGGGGCGCCTGGGTGACTCAGTCGTTAAGCGTCTGCCTTCAGCTCAGGTCATGATCCTAGGGTCCTGGGATCGAGCCCCACATCGGGCTCCCTGCTCTGCGGGAAGCCTGCTTCTCCCTCTCCCACTCCCCGTGCTTGGGTTCCTTCTCTCGCTGTGTCTCTCTCTGTCAAATAAATAAATAAAATCTTAAAAAATAAAAAAAAAATAAAATGGTATTATTTAGTAATTATTTGGGAGGTTAAATATTAAGTTAAATACATGAAGCTTCCTGAGCACTTATTTGAAATTATTCTTCCAGAGGCCATAAATAATACATCCTCACTAACGTAGCGGGGGTGATTCAGAGTCTTCAAAGTGTAAACCAAGAGATGAGGTGACCACTGAAAAATTATTTAGGACTCAGCATAAAAAACTTTAGTCTTTCTGTCTGTCTCTGTGATTTAAAAATATTCCACTCAGGTGTTACTCTGATTTTTCACGTTCCTTAAATAAACACTGAGCAAATAAAAAGTATAAGAAACAATTTTTCACTGGTATCTAAGTCACCTCTGATAAGGGTGGATACTTAGGTTAAGACATCATCCCGGGTACCATTTAGAATATTTCTGCTGTTGTGGACCAAGTGGTTCTCTAGTGACTGCAGAAAAACAGTGTGCATTTCTGTATATTCAGTACACCAAAGAGTTGTTTCTCTTTGTGAGAGTCAGACAAAAAGGACATCTACCCTGCATAATACCTGAACATGATAAAATATTACTGGGGGGAGGAAAGGCAGAGCTGAGTCTCTGGTAAGTTAACTCTGTAAGCCTTCTTTAGAATGTTTGTAAAGGTTGGGTGCCTGGGTGGCTCAGTCGTTAAGTGTCTGCCTTCGGCTCAGGTCATGATCCCAGGGTCCTGGGATCGAGCCCCACGTTGAACCCCACATCAGGCTCCACATCAGGCTCGCTGCTCAGCGGGGAGTCTGCTTCTCCCTCTGCCCCCCACCCCATCATGCTCACACCCTCTCTCTCTCTCAAATAAATAAAATCTTTAAAAAAAAAGTTTAAAAAAATAAAATTTTTGTAAAGATTGAATGTCTTTTTTTGTTTTATATGCTCAAATTTTGTACAGTGTATGATGTTTATTAATTAAAATAAATGAAAACACCGAGGACTTGGTGTCCAGAAATACTTAACTATGACTGTTTTAAAATTTCTTTTCCTAATGCATACTGTATTATCAAAATACTGATTCTCCCAGTGAGATAGTTAAAGGCATGGACTTTGGAGACAGAATGACCTAGGTCAATCCAGTTTCTGCCATATACCATCTGGGGACCCTGGGCAAGTTATTTTCTGAGTTTCCCTCCCCTCCCGCCAATGGTGAAATGGAGATAATGGTAGCTCTTGGCCTCATTGCTTTGAAAATTAAATGAGATTAAATGGCACATAGTATTAAACACTGGCTCTGAATATGTTTTTACTGTTCTTACAGCAACTGTTACTACAGTGTAAAGCCATTAACTCAGATTTTCTGTCAGTGAATTACTGATTTGATTGGCTTTTAGATGGTATTAGGGAGTAACTTAATTTACTAGATATGGTAGGGACATTATGGTTATATAGGAGAAAGTTTATCTTTTAGAGCTGCATGGAAAAGCTTTTAATTGCCTATAATTCACTTTAAAATGGTTCAAGAAACAAATTGATATGCATATTTGTGTGTGTATATGTGAGGCAAGTGTGGTAAAATATTAGTTGTTGAATCTACATGGTGGGTATATGGAGTTTATTGTACTGTTTTTTTCCTACCTTTTTATATATTTGGTATTTTCAAAGTAAAAAGTTTAAAACTTGGCCTCTTTTAATTAACAGAGCTCTTTATTTCCAGGTATGTGGAGTGCTGCATGCCACCTCCTGTTAGTATGGCAGAAACCTCTGCTGTGTACATGGCCGCATCTGTTATTAGAAATGCCAGACAGCCCCTTCTTATCATCGGGAAAGGTAGCAGCAAGTAGAACTCTAAATCTTGCTAGGCTGTTGAAAGAATACTGATTCTGTTTAGAAATTATCTTCATTATTTATTAACATATCTAATATTCGAAATCGGAGTATGAGTTCTTTTCATTTAGGATTATTTACTAATTTATCACAGAATTATTCTAGACTGCCCAGAGATCTTGCCCTTTTAAAAGAGTATCACCCATTCTGTTTCTTCAGTCTTATGTGTAAAATGTGTTTTTTCCATTATAAAAATAGTATTTGATCATTATAAAAAATATTGGAAAATCCAGAAGATTAGAAAGAAGAAATCCCTTCAACCAAAGATATCTGTTTTGGGGGCGCTTGGGTGGCTCAGTTGGTTAAGCGTCTGACTCTTCATTTCAGCTCAGGTCATGATCTCAGGGATCTCAGAGATCAAGTCCTACATCGGGCTCCACAGAGCCTGCTTAAGATTCTCTCCCTCTTCCTCTCTCTCTCTGCCCCTCTCCCCTCCCTCATGCACGCTCTCTTTCTCAAAAAAAAAAAAAAAAAAAATACAACTATTTTTAACATGTAATACTTTTCTATTCATTTCTGCATGTATATTTCATATATTGTGATCACACCATATAGACAGTTTTATTTATATTTTATTTCATTTAATATTGTAACAACATTTCTTCATGGTCTTGAAGTTTTTTCCTAAATATAATTTTAAGGTCTATTCATGTATATACTAACACTTCACTGACAGATATTTAAATCTTTGCCAGTTTTTTGTTTGTTTAGTATAGCTGTGACAAACATGTTTGTGCTTAAAGCTTTTTCCATATTTACAATTTATGATAGATTCCCAAAAAGAAAATTAAGTTAAAAGGTAATTCATATTTTAGGGGTTTTGGTACATATTGTCAAATTGCTTTCTCCCAAGGTATTGTACCAACTTATACTCCTGTCAGCAAGTTATTATCCATTAAATGTTCTAGAACTGAGGGGACTGTGAGTCACCTATGACCATGTTAGTCAATTATCAACTACTGAGGAACTAACTACATAGAAACTAAAAATAATTTTAATGAAAATGGTGGACAATAGAAAAAAATCAAAGTCAGAGCTGAGTCGAATGAAGCTGTATGCTGTATTAGCTCTGTGGTCTTGGCAAACAACTACTTTGAGTCTCAATTACCTCACTTGTAAAACAGAGATATTAACTTCAACAGGATTGTTATGATTAAATAATAAGATAGGTAGAAGGAACTCAGTAGATGCTAGTTTTCATTCTTCTTTTAACCAGCATTTGATGAGTACTTACGATAAGGTAGGGATTATAGAAAACATTTGTAAGATATACAGAGGAATAATGGTCCCTACCTAGAGATAGATTAGTAACAAATAAGTGCAGTGTACCCATAAGTGGTGTGTATAGAGAGGGTAAGGTGGATTCTCAAGGGAAGCAGCAACAATTTGCTCGTGTAGGTGGTATAGAAAGACTCTGGAAGAGATGACACTGCTACACCTTGAATAGATGGATGATAGGTCACTGAGTGCACAGTCCAGGAAGAGAGAACTGGATGGACAAAGATATTGAGGCAAGAAAGAGAATACAAGGAAACTTTCTGGATGAAAAGAAGCTATTTTTCATCTGACATGTATGAGAAAAGATTTAAAGGTATTTTTATATGGGGGAGCATTATGTTGAATCTGAATGTACTAAACTAACGTCTCTTGTTAGAATTTCCATGCCTAGGGTAGGAGACTGTGCAGTCCACGTTAGCTGATGGTAGGAAGCAATGTGTGAGGTTAGAGAGAGCCTCTCTGTCAGAGCAAAGTCCTTCCTTGCCCACCTGGGCCTGTCAGTAAAGATACTGTATTTAGGGAATCGTGAGTAGTAATTCAGTAGGAACCATAGAACAGACAATTCAGAGCAGCAAGAGAGAAGAGATGCAACTTTTGTTTGTAGTACACATCCTTCAGAATAATTGAGAATATTATTGGAGAGGAAATTAGAACTGTGGCTTTCTTAAACATTTTAAAATACCAAAGATAAAAACCATAGTTACAGTTTGTTTTGAGTGTAAGCAAGCCCTGTATAAACAAGAGATTATTTGAGAAGTTCTAAAAGCAAATTCGTATGAGCTGTTTTAAGAATCACAGTGCCATGGGGTACCTGGGTGGCTCAGGTCATGATCCCAGGGTCCTGGGATCGAGCCCTGCATCAGGCTCCCTGCTCCGTGGGAAGCCTGCTTCTCCCTCTGCCACTCCCCTTGCTTGTGTTCCCTCTCTCGCTGTGTCTCTCTGTCAAAATAAATAAATAAAATCTTAAAAAAAAAAAAAAAGGAATCACAGTGCCTGGACCATAACTGACTTGTGGAATCATTTGCATTGCTTGTAGGTGCTGCTTATGCCCATGCAGAGGAGGCCCTCAGGAAATTGGTGGAGCAATGTAAATTGCCATTTCTGCCCACCCCCATGGGAAAGGGCGTTATCCCTGATAACCATCCAAACTGTGTGGGTGCTGCCAGATCCAGGTGCGTGGCATTCTAGAGTTTAAGTACAGTGGCTTGGCAGATCTTAGGCTAATTTATTTCGTGACTTTAATGAATCTAGGAGAAGTTCTGAAATGTAATTTTCAGCACACCTGTTTTTAGGGTTTTTAGACTTTTCAGAGCTTTAAAAGATGTTGTCTACTACCTTCTGACCCTCATGGTTTTAGATGGGAAATCTGTAGTCATTTGAATCATTGTTCTTCTATATGTAATATGTTCTGTGGCTGCTTTCAGGATTTTTCTTTATCTTTAGTTTTCAGCAGTTTGATTATGTGTCTGGGTATGGTTTTCTTTTAGTTTATCCTGTTCTCTGATCTTCAATCTATAAATTAATGTCTTTCACCAAATTTGTAGTTTTTGGCCATTATTTCTTCAAATTTTTTTTCTACACCAATCTCTTTCTCCTTTCCTGGGATAATGCAAATAGAAGACTTTTGATACTGTCCCATAGGTCCCTGAATATCTGTTCAATTTTTTTTTTTTTTCATCTTGGAAGTAGTTTATTAGAATTTCTTTTTTTTTTTTTTTTTTGGTTAAGATTTATTTATTTTAGAGAGAGTGAGCAGGGGGGAGGGGCAGAGGGAGAGGAAGAGAGAAAATCTTAAGCAGACTCCACGCCCAGCATGGAACCCAACAGGGGGCTTGATCTTATGACCCTGAGATCATTACCTGAGCATTGAATGTCTAACCGACTGAGCCACCCGAGCACCCCTATTAGAAATTTCTTATATGAAATGTTCTTTTTATTTTTATTTGTTTTTAAGTAAACCTTTTATTTATCTTTTAATTGAAGTATAGTTGACATACAATGGGCATTAGTTTCAGGTGTACACCATAGTGATTTAAAATCTCTGTACATTATGCTATGTTCTCTGTTTAGTTCTTTCCAATGCTCTTGTCTCATATTTTATATTTCTCTGTTGAGAACTTCTATCTTCCCATTTATTTATTTATTTATTTATTTATTTTTTTTTTTTTTTTTTAAAGATTTTTTATTTTATTTATTTGACGGAGATAGAGACAGTGAGAGAAGGAACACAGGCAGGGGGAGTGCGAGAGGGAGAAGCAGGCTTCCCGCTGGGCGTGGAGCCAGATGCGGGGCTCGATCCCAGGACCCTGGGATCACGACCTGAGCCGAAGGCAGATGCTTAAGGACTGAGCCACCCAGGCGCCCCTCTATCTTCCCATTTATTTGAAGAGTATTTTTGTTTACTTTATGGAGCATATTATAATAGCTGCTTTAAAGTCTTTGTTTACTAATTTCAACATCTGGGTCATCACAGAATGGGAGTCTGTTCATTTCTTTTGAGAATTGGTCACATTTTTCTGGTTCTTTTGTATATTGAGTATTTTTGGAATGCATCCTAGATTTTAAGTATTATGTTTGAAGATTCTAGGTCATATTTACATACTCTGTGGAATGTTGACTTTGTTTTAGCAAGCAGTTAGCCTGGTTAAGTTCAGACTTCAAGGTCTGTCTTGCTAGTTTCAAAGCCTTTGCTATGTTCCTTTGGGTCTGTCCACACATACACAGCCCAGGTGTGAGCCCCAGACATGTGCCCGTTCATTCCCAGAACTAGAGAGTGTAAAAAAGATTGCAAGTAGCTGTAAATAATTGAATCAGTAATTTCAAGTATCATTAAACAAATTTATTCTTTCAGTTGTAGTTTTTATCTGTTTGTTAAATTGGGTCCCACAGGACCGATAACAGTATATGAAAATGGTATTTTGCGTATGATATCATCACTGAAGAAGACAAAAGCAAAAGAACAGATCCCCTGTGGAAAAATATAGGATAAAAGGGAAATAGCCAAGAAGCAGAAAAATGAGAAGTAAAAAAAAAAACCCACAGCAATTAATAAACTCTTCTGTAGAAAGGCAGAGACATTATTGATTGGGTCAATAATAATGACAGTTGCATATATATATTATAAGAACAACATCTGAAACAAATGATACAGCATAAAATGAGCAAAGGTGTATGAGGTAAATAAAAACAAAACAAAGATGGCTATGTTAATATTAGTGTGGATATCAAAGTAAAAATTATTTTTAAAAATTAGAAGTTATATTGACAAGGATATTAAGATATATAAAATAAAACTATTAGCAATAAATTTGGTGAAGATTTTTGAATGCAATTTGGGAATATGAATCAATTGTCTTAAAAATACCTGTTTCTAGGAATCAATATGAAATATGTATTAAGATTCAAGCATAGGGGCACCTGGGTGGCTCAGTCGTTAAGCGTCTGCCTTCGGCTCAGGTCATGATCCCAGGGTCCTGGGATCGAACCCCACATCGGGCTCCCTGCTCGGTGGAAAGCCTGCTTCTCCCTCTCCCACGCCCCCTGCTTGTGTTCCTGCTCTCACTCTCTCTCTCTGTCAAATAAATAAAATCTTAAAAAAAAAAAAAAGATTCAAGCATAAGGATATGCAAACCAGGAGCACCTGGGTGGCAGTTAAGCATCTGCCTTTGGCTCAGGTCATGATACTGAGGTTATGGGATTGAGCCCTGCATCAGGCTCCCTGCTCAGTGGAGAGTCTGTTTCTCCCTCTGCCTCTGCCCTCCCCGCCGCTTGTGTGTGCTCTCTCTCTCTCTCTCTTTCTCTCTCTCAGATGAATAAATAGAATCTTAAAAAAAAAAAAAAAGGACGTACAACCCAGTATTTATAAATTATCCAGTAATTGAGAAAAGTTAAAATAAATTACGTATATGTGTTCTGCAAAGTATATAGCCTTTCAAAATTGTATTTAAGGGGTACCTGGCTGGCTCAGTTGAAGAGCATGGGGCTCTTGATCTCAGGGTTGTGTTTGAGCCCCACATCGGGTGTAGAGATTACTTTAAAAAAGTAAGATAAAACTTAAAAAAATAAAAATTTTAAGAAGAACCTAATGACAAAGGAAAATGTAATAAGCAAAAGTATATGAGACAGTATTATAGCATATAAGCTCAACTATGTAAAAATATACTTGCATAGAAAGAAGACTAGATGAAAATATGGCAGGCTATTGATAATAGCTTTTAAGTTGATAGTATTATTGGGTGAAATTCTTTTTCTTTATGCTTTTTCTGTTTTATTGAGATTATCTACAGTAGACTTGTAGTAATTTTTCCCAGCAATTGCACTACTGGGTATTTACCCCAAAGAAAGAAATGTAGTGGTCTGAAGGGGCACGTGCACCCCAATGTTTATAGTAGCAATGCCCACAAAAGCCAAACTATGGAAAGAGCCTAGATGTCCATCAATGGATGAATGGATAAAGAAGATGTGGTATACATATACCATAATATTCCATTACACAATGGAATATTATGCAGCCATCAAAAAATGAAATCTTGCCGTTTGCAACAATGTGGATGGAACTAGAGGGTATTATGCTAAGTGAAATAAGTCAGTCAGAAAGACAAGTATCATATGATCTCACTGATATGTGGAATTTGAGAAACAAGGCAGAGGATCATAGGGGAAGGGAGGGAAAAATGAAACAAGATGAAACCAGAGAGGGAGACAAACCATAAGAGACTCTTAACCTCAAGAAACAAACTGAGGGTTGCTGGAGTGGAGGGGGGTGGGAGGGATGGGGTGGCTGAGTGATGGACATTGGGGAAGATATGTACTATGGTGAGCACTGTGAATTGTGTAAGACTGATGAATCACAGACCTGTACCCCTGAAACAAATAATACATTATATGTTAATTAAAAAAAATTTTTTTTTTAAATTTTTAAAAAATTTAAAAAGTAATAATGAAATAGGTATAGTTTTATAATATTTTTCTTCTTATTTCATCTTTTAGATTACTATTTAAATAGAATTGGCTTCATAATTATTTTGGTTTGAAAGATCAAATTTACTCTAGAAGCTGATTCTGAAGAGTAAAATAAACTCCAGATTATTTAAACTTTTCTAAATACTTTAGAAATTAATTTTAGAATAATTCAAGTCAGAAATGTAGATACACTTTTTATATCATAACAGATTTTTCTTTTTAATAGGGCTTTGCAGTTTGCTGATGTAATCGTATTATTTGGTGCCAGATTAAATTGGATTTTGCACTTCGGACTGCCCCCAAGGTATCAGCCAGATGTGAAGTTTATCCAGGTACTCAGAGCAGAGAGATTTAAAATCAGCGCTGTGATTTACTGTTCTCCTCAGCTATTATCAGCTCTGCTTTCTTCTTGGCTTTTGTAGATTTTTATGAATTACCTAACATAATTACAGGTACCAAAGTAAGCTGCCTTTTCAAGCCTATGAAACATAATATGCTGCTTTACTTCTAACCAGAAAACCTTTCAAAACCAAGTTTTAAATAGTTTGAAAAGCACAATTTGCCTCTTCTTCATAGTTCAGGTTTATTTAAAGGTAGACAAAAGGGGTTTAAATAGAATGGTAGATTAGAACAAAACATTCAACATTGTTAGGGATTGAGTTGTCCTTTTAGATGCCAAATTTTTCAAACACGCTTTGGTTGGAAATCTCTAAATGCTGCTTTTACTTGTCACTAAACAGAGTGGAATATACTCTGACCTCACTTTAATGGTTCTTGTATCATTATGATTCTCTTTTTAAGCCAGTTTCCTTACTGGTGTAGAAGGTACTACTGCCTGGGTGGCTCAGTTGGTTAAGCCTCTGTCTTCAGCTCGGGTCATGATCCTGGGGTCCTGGGATCGAGCCCCACATTGGGCTCCCTGCCTGGTGGGAGCCTGCTTCTCCCTCTCTCCCTGCTCGTGCTCTATCTCTTGCTATCTCTCTCTCTCAAGTGAATAAATAAAATCTTTAAAAAAAAAAAAAGAAGGTACTGCCTATATAGTGCCATATGAACCTGTTTGCCCTACAGAGATTGTGTATGGTGTTTGATGACCCAGCTACAATTGCTATCTTCTCCCTATTTGCCTTTTACTTTTTAAGGAGTCAACTTCTAACAGGCCCCACCCCCTGGAGCTATGGAGAACTAACGCTGCAAATAAGCAAGACCTGGGTTTACCTGGAAGATGTTACCACCTCTTGATTAATCCCCTTGAGTATAGAATAAAGTGCATCCCCTTAGATGTGACTAAATTACAACTCCTTGCACAACGATTTTCACTTGCCCATGGCCATTCAGATATGGAGCTTCTGGGTAAATGGGAAATAATCATGCCTTACCCTAGGAGTAATTCTCAAAATGTGGTCCCTGGACCAGCAGCATAGCACCACCTGGGAAACCTGTTAGAAAAGCACATTTTTGGGCGCCTGGGTGGCTCAGTTGGTTAAGCGACTGCCTTCGGCTCAGGTCATGATCCTGGAGTCCTGGGATCAAGTCCCACATCAGGCTCCCTGCTCAGCAGGGGGTCTGCTTCTCCCTCTGACCCTCTTCCCTCTCATGCTGTCTCTCATTCTCTCTCAAATAAATAAATAAAATCTTTAAAAAAAAAAAGAAAATCACATTTTTGGTCCCCACTTCAGATCTACTGAGTTCAGAAACTCAAGTGGACTTTTGCAATCTGTGGTTTAACAAGGCTACCAGGTGATTCTGATAGCTCACATTTGAGAACTGCTCTAAGTAGCAATTCCAGTGTAATTAAGTAGAACCTTATTGATTAGATTAAAAAACTATAATTGGTCAAGTCAAATGCATTCCTGTGTGTATAATAGAACAATACCCGGATCTACAGAGTAGATATTAAAATGAAGGAAGATGATGAAGTTTCTGTCCTAGCTGTGATACTCATAGTTCTATGGATTTTTACTTTTATTAAGAATTTCTTGGGGCGCCTGGGTGGCTCAGTTGGTTGGATGTCCAGCTCTTGATATCGGTTCAGGTCTTGATCTCAGGGTCATGAATCCAAGCCCTGCATTGGGGTCCATTCTGGTCGTGGAGCCTACTTAGAAAAAAAATTTCCTGAATATCAAATCTTCAGTTCATTTATTCAGCCTTAATTGACTTCTTTGAGATTTTTAAGAATAAGCATGGCTCGTTCTTAAGCTTTATCTCTTTTTTAGGTTGATATCTGTGCAGAAGAATTGGGGAATAATGTAAAGCCTGCTGTGACTTTGCTAGGAGACATAAATGCTATCGCTAAACAGGTAAGAGCGTTTGCCTAGGTTTTAGTTTATGTGGATTGGTCTTTAGGGAATAGTCAGTTCCTAAAAATGTTTCAACCTTGATTCACTTGGTGACAGGTTTATTAATATCTATTTTAAATAAAATTTATGATGGAAAGCTATTCTTAAATATAACTTTGGAACTCACTAAATCAACTGCTTATATATAGATCATTTTTATGTAAATTAAGCATTTTTGGAAGGCGATTAAGACTTAAAGGCATTCAGTAGGCAAACAGTGATTTACTAAGTAGGATTCAGCTGTCTGAAAAATTATAATACAGCTTCCAGAAGAACTGAACTTAGAGCCAAGAAATGTCTTTATGTACTGGAAAAATCTAAGTATTTCTTTAGAAAATAAGGAGATTTTTACTCTTCAAATGGTACTTAGTGACTTGTCCAGATTCTTTTTATTTGTACATAATTTATATATATCACTGTAACAGGAGATAAAATATAGTCACAATTATTACTTGATTTTGGATACAAATTGGTATTGTTATCATGATTATATAATATTATGAAGCATCCCCCAGTCACATATTAAATCATCCTGGAGCATTTGGTCTGTATCTCAGGAATCCCTGGGTATTTGGGGTTGTTGTCCTTCCCACAAGGATTCTATGATTTTCCTTCTAGTGTCAAAGGCTGAGGAGGGCATAAAAGCCCCTGCCTGTGAGGTGTGGAGAAGGTAGCATTTCCCCTGTGTTCTATGGAAATTCCAACTTTTGGTGGAAGTCCACACTGACCCAAACAGAAGCTTTCCATGTTGCCCATTTATCAGTTGTTAGCTGCCTAGAGGAAAAACAGTGTGAGTGATGTGAATGGCAGGATAGTATAGCAGTATTGTCTTCTTTAATAAGAGATTGTTGTGTTAATATGACTTAAGTTTATTTTCAAAAAATAAAAAGTCTGGTTTTTTAGCTTTTAGAACAATTTGATAAAACACCATGGCAGTATCCTCCAGAGAGCAGCTGGTGGCAAACTCTGAGAGAAAAAATGAAGATCAATGAAGCTGCTTCCAAGGTAATTTGAGATTCACAGAAACTCAAGACCACTTCTGGTTCATGGCTCAGTTAGCCCTGTCATAATATGACCTATGCATTCCTAAAATCACCACGCTATATGAAATCATGCAGTAAAAACCACAGGGCTCATGGGAAAAAGGGTTTAGAGGCACAGCTCTCAAAAACCTTGTGAAACGTTAAGATAGGAACCTAATAAAAATGGTGGCAGAGGGACGCCTGGGTGGCTCAGTCGGTCAAGTGTGTGACTCTTGGTATCAGCTAAAGTCATAATCTCAGGGTCTTGGGATCGAGCCCCCCTTGGGCTCTGTGCTCAGTGGGGAGTCTGCTTGAGATTCTCTCGCTCTCTCTGTGCCCCTTCCCCCCCACTTGTGCACACACATGCGTGCCCGCCAACACTCTTGCTCTAAAATAAATGAATAAATCTTCAATAAATAAATAAAAATGATGGCAAAGTTTTATACATGTTAAGTGGTTAAGAAATATATATTTCAATAAATGCTTTTCCTTAAAGAAGACCTGAAGTCTCTTGTGGAAGTAGGCATTGGAAGGGTTGCAACTTGTTGAATTAGTGTGAAGTGGTAGAAGGAGACCAATCTGACATTGGACAGAAAATTTTAAGAACCTATGTGAATGAAAAAAAAAAAAAAAAAAAAAGAACCTATGTGACTGGGTAGAGCTCACTGTCCTCAGTTTGACCTTGGCCCCAAATCATAATTAAGACATCTTTTGGAATCTTATATCTTGGAGCATATTTTTATACCATTAAGATAAAAGTCCTTCAAGCAGGCATGTATAATAGATAGGTGTTTCATCAAAATTGAAAATTTGATCTACTATACAGCCTTCTTTTTCTTTGTTAAAAAAATTTCAGCGTTGGGCGCCTGGGTGGCTCAGTTGGTTAAGCGACTGCCTTCGGCTCAGGTCATGATCCTGGAGTCCCTGGATCAGTCCCGCATCGGGCTCCCTGCTCGGCAGGGAGTCTGCTTCTCCCTCTGACCCTCCCCCCTCTCATGTGCTTGCTCTCTCTCTCAAATAAATAAATAAAAATCTTTAAAAAAAGAAAAAAAAAAGAGTGTAAATCCTAAACCTATTTCTAAAAAAAAAAATTTCAGCGTTATTGAGGTATAATTGACCTACAAAATTGTAAGATATTTAAAGGTACGTCATGGTGATTTTATATGCATATACGTTGTGGTAGGATTCCCCCCTCCCCCATCTACTTCATTAACACATCCATCACCTCACATTTCTTTTCTTTTTTTGGTGGAGACCATTTATGGCCCTTTCAGATTAACTTTTTTTTTTTTAATTAAAGATTTTTATTTATTTGACAGAGACACAGCGAGAGAGGGAACACAAGCAGGGGGAGTGGGAAAGGGAAAAGCAGGCTTCCCACGGAGCAGGGAGCCCAATGTGGGGCTCGATCCCAGGACCCCGGGATCATGACCTGAGCCAAAGGCAGACGCTTAACAACTGAGCCACCCAGGCGCCCCTCAGATTAATTTTTATATCACTACTGGAAATTGTTTTGCAACTTCCTCATCTGCACTCATGGCTTTGCCTGATATCTAAAGGCTTTGGAAGTTGTAGTAATGTGTGAAACTACCACATCATCCACTACTACTAGCAGTGAAATGAATCACTTCTGCAGGATGTGGTGATTTCTGTTTAGAGTCTTTGTATATAGGTAGAATTTTTTCTTTGTGAGAAATGTTGTTCTTGATTTTTTTCGATGCTTTGTGTATTTCTACGTATCTTGGTTCAGCTGGGTGCAATTTTCTGTGTTCATGTAGTGTTTCTCACTGACAGAATCCTGCATAAGCAAATACGAAATTTGAGTTATGCTCATATTGTTCCCTAATATGTCAGACATCTTGGAATAAATTCACATTTTCAAAACTAGCAGAATGAATTATACGTAATTTTGTGTCTCATTGGAATTTTAATCAGTGGCTGTTTCTATCAAGAGCCAGGCTCAATTCTGTTTTCCTGAATGGTGTGATGATTAATCCCTTCTTTTCCCTAGGAATCATATTAGTTTAAGATGGAAGGAACTTGCCTCTCTTCCTGGCACAGGAGTATAGGAGGGTGCCTCATCCGTTTTACGTATAATCTCCAACAGGCCAGAATAGCACAAGTGGAGAGGCAGTGCTGGGAGCACATGAGATTGTTGCTACTGAAGCCCCATGTGTCTCTCTACTCTAGAAGGCATATAGCTAGACAAAGGCACTTACCTTGCTCCATTCAGAGACTCTTTGGAATAGTGGGTGAAGCATATCCTCTTTACTCTCCAGTGCATGTTGGAGAAGAACCAGATTTTCAGATTTTCTAGAATCCTGACTTCATTTTTATTTTAAGTTTAAGGGCATATTTCAGATTAAAATATTCTAGAATAAAATTTTTATTTTTTGTAATGCAGTGTTTTCTTAAAAGTGCTCAAATAAGACTGTTTAGTTTTGTTTAACCCAGTGTTTCCAGCTATCTTTACTGTAGGACTTGTCTCACTCTAGTATGCTATTGTGCATGGTGGGTGTCCAGGAAGAAAGCTATTCCCTGGTTTATTTGATTGTGTCCCAGACTGGGTCTGTGGGTCCCCCTTTTCTTAGCATGTCCCACAGGCCTGTTCACAGATCCACTAACTTCTCAGTGTGGTGATTTGGGAACCTCGTAGCTCGTTCTTGTTGCCTATTTCCAAATAAGTTTGGTAGTAGCTTATTGACATTGCTAATTTTTCACTGTATCTCAATCTAATTTGATTATATTTCCCTCAAATACTTTAGGAATTAGCTTCCCAAAAATCCCTGCCTATGAATTATTACACAGTATTCTACCATGTTCAAGAACAACTACCCAGAGACTGTTTTGTGGTAAGCGAAGGAGCAAATACTATGGATATTGGACGCACTGTGATTCAGAACTACCTTCCTCGTCACAGGTGAGGCTTCCAGGAAAGAAATTATAATGTGTTAAATTGGAAGCTATAGTAGTGCAGGTTCATAAAACATTTGAGAATTACACATATTCAGTGTATAAGGACATATTTCATAAAAGTATTCTTAGGTAAGATTTGGTAGAGTTTTTATGCTTGATATGTCTTCATGATCATGTGATAATTTGTATACTTAGTATATTCGTAGTCTTTCAAGCAATCATGAGAGACTTTTTCCACCCATTCTGCTTATCCTTGACTAATTGGTTCCTCATAATCTAAAAACTTTATATTAAAGACAGAGAATGTTTTTATTGTTCTTTATTTTACACACAAATATGACTCGATTTGTGCCAACCCCACCATCAGCATGCCCCAGAGGGTTTCATTTTAGCTTTGTTCCCCAACAGGCTCGATGCTGGTACTTTTGGAACAATGGGAGTTGGTTTGGGATTTGCCATTGCAGCTGCTATAGTGGCTAAAGATAGAAACCCAGGGCAACGTGTCATCTGTGTGGAGGGAGACAGTGCATTTGGGTTTTCTGGCATGGAGGTGGAAACCGTCTGCAGGTAAAACAGCATTTTCTTTCTCCAAAATATAAAAAATTACATATAAAGACTCACTCGCCTAACAGTGCTTACCAGGTGTTCTCCATGTGCCAAGGGCCCTTGTACATAGCTCTGTGCTGCATCCTGAGAATACTGGTATGAAATAACCCCAGCATCTTTCTCATCCAGGTTAGTGTGTTCATGACCCTTTACTACATGCCCAAACCTGCAAAACTGTGATGAGTGGTTTTGAGATCACTGCAAAAAGTTCTGGTCTGAGAAAAGCTTGTTTTCTGCAGAGAGATAGCAGAGCTTTGTGGTTAAGAATACAGCCTCTGGGTCACATGGCCTGAATTTAAATACTGGCTTGACCACATCAGAGCCAGGTGATGCGGGTGATGCAGGTTAAGTTCCTTTACTAAGCTTTAGTCTCCTCCGAAATAGGGAGAGGAATAGTAATAGTTCCTACCTTAGAGGACAGTTGCAAGGAACAAATGAGGTAATCTAGATAAAGCTCAAGATGACTGCTCACTCAGTGTGAGCTGTTGATTCTGTCTCTAGTTGTGAGGATTCATGGAGAAACTCATGAGCTATAGATCCTACTATATAAGTATATATTTTTTCTCCCTAGTTATTCAAACTGTGGTAAAATCATTCTGTATTCTTAGCCAGGACTCTTATTAGAGCTTGTTTGTAAATCATGTTTTGGGGGCTTTCAGAGCTTTGGCATATAACACTTTAAAGATCAGAGGGAAAGTATGTACTTGTTAGAGTGTCTGTATTGACAGACAAGTGATACACACCAAAAAGATGATTTATGGGAAAGCTGGCCTTCTAGAGAGTCATGATTCCCTTTGAGCATGGAGAGCAAGTAGTTACCACAATCCTGTTATGTAACAGTATGCATTTTAGTTTTATTTTTACACCTGGTCTCAGAAATTAGGTCTGTAGAAAATAAATCCCATGTTCTTTTGTCAGTCATTAATGAAGTTTAATCATCTTTTTTTGTCTTTAGAATACCATTTAGCACATTATTAAATATTCTCTTTTTCTCTATTTATTACACCATATAATGTTTTTCTAATTTTGGGTGAAGTGGTTTGAGAGAAGAGAATGTATGCTAGTCACTTGTATATTTCCGACAGCATCTAGCAAGTGCTAGTTATCTATGAGGAGCTCAGTAAATAGAAAGATACTTTCCAAATAGTACTACTAGGCACCACCTAGAAGTGGTGCTTCAGAGAATATTAAATGTGGAAGGTGTCATTCTTATTAACACCTGGATCTATGAAAACCAAGTTCAGAAAAGCTCTGTGAGGTCCACAGGTGCATAGTGGCAGAACCAAGTGTGCCGACCTCTAATCTTACATCCTTTCTGTGACTCCATGTTTCTGTTAATGACTTGATATTCCTTATTAGGATAACAAGTACTTAATTTTTAGTATTACCCTAATATTATAAAACAAGCTTATGGAAAACTGTCCATTTATAAGTTAAAATTTCAACCTGAAGAAACTGCTTTAGAATGAAGAATGATTTCCTTGATATTTTGCTTTCAAATTTAGGTACAACTTGCCCATTGTACTTTTGGTGGTGAATAATAATGGAATTTACCAAGGTTTTGATGCAGATTCTTGGAAGGAAATGTTAAAATTTGGAGATGCTACTGCAGTGTAAGTAACCCAGAACAATGTGTATTTAATTTCTCTCATCTATTTTAATCTCTCCTTAAAGAGTCTGCTGTATTGAAATGTGCCTCTGTCATGTGAGTTATTGTTTACTTATATTGTCAGCCCCTCTAAAGAGTAGGAATCCTATCTGCATGACTCCCCTTTGTACAACCATTCGTAATGGGGTGCTTCATTTTTTTTCATTTTCTTTTTTTTTTTTTTCCCAAATTTTTATTTAAATTCTAGTTAGTTAACATAGTGTAATATTGGTTTCAGGAGTAGAATTTAGTGATTCATCGCTTACATGTAACACCCAGTGCATGATAGGGTGCTTCAATAAATAATTTATGATCAGGGGGCCACTGAAGACTTGGGACAATTAAGTTTAATGTCTGAGCTTTAATGAAAGGGCTTGTTGAAAATGCTCCCAGTCCTTCTATTCCTATTACACCACGGAAGAAATGAATGTTAACATATTCTTTATGATCCAGAGGTCTTCCTTCTCTTTATTACTTAACAAACTCTTGATTATCTGATGGCAGAGTCAAAGTGAGACAGTATTTAGCTGGCCATGCTACGAGTCGTGAATTTGCTCAGTCTGGGGTGGAGCAGGGTGTGAGTATGTTTGCTTATGCTTCACTAACTTCAGTTCTCATTTTGCTGTTATTTGCTATATTTTGCAATAACCATTCCTTTTTTCTTCTTTTTATTTTGGGTTCATGGTAGTTGATGGCATAGCTTGCACTGTTCAATATAGTAGCCAGTAGCCATGTGTGGTTATTAAATTAAAAAGTCAGTTCCTTATTTTAACTAGTCACATTTCAAGTGCTCACAGCAACAGGTTGCTAGTGGTTACTATATTGGGTACCACAGATATAAATATAAAACATTTCTATCATCACAAAAAGTCCTATTGGACATTGCTATATAGACAATAAAAAATATATGGAAAGTTTAGGGGCACCTGGGTGGCTCAATCAATTGGACGTCTGACTCTAATTTTGGCTCAGGTCATGATCTCGGGGTCCTGGGATTGAGCCCCACAACAGGCTCTGTGCTCAGCAGGGCGTCTGCTTGAGGATTCTCTCTCTCCTTCTCCCTCGCCACCCCCCGAAATAGATAATCTTTAAAAATATATATATATATGGAAAGTTTAGTGTACTGGCATATTTGTTTAAGTGTTGGACATAAAAGTATGCCTTTGAGTTCAGCCTAAATTTTTCCATAAATTATTTCAGAAAATGACTTTTTTTTTCTATTGACTTATG
Organism: Leptonychotes weddellii; assembly: GCF_054177405.1. Taxonomy (NCBI): domain Eukaryota; kingdom Metazoa; phylum Chordata; class Mammalia; order Carnivora; family Phocidae; genus Leptonychotes; species Leptonychotes weddellii. The sequence continues at coordinate 74,586,163 of NC_138369.1, forward strand.
AATTTTTTAGGGCTCCTCCATTCTGTCTTCTACCAAACTCACATTATGAGCAGGTTATGACTGCTTTTGGAGGCAAAGGGTATTTTGTACAAACACCAGAAGAACTCCAAAAATCACTGAAGCAGAGCTTGGCAGACACAACTAAACCTTCTCTTATCAATATCATGATTGAGCCGCAAGCCGCACGGAAGACCCAGGTAAATTCAGTTGCTAAGCAGAAATCAGAAATGCATCTTCCATCCTATCCCCAGAAGTATCTAGCAAATAGAACACTCTGTTCACAGAGTTCTGTCTAAACCATTTCTGAGTTTGGCACTTTCTTGTGTTTTTCCAATAAGTATTTGTTGAGATATGTGTTAGGTGTGTTGTGTTACTTGCTAAGAATAGCTGATGAGCAAACCTGAACTCAGCCCTCACTTAATGGAGCTTAGAGACCAGTAGGGGAGAGGGTTGTGATGCATTCACGACTGAATGCATCACAACAAAGTGAGGCAGTTGCTCTGAAGGAAGCCACCCAGTCCTGAACAAATATACTACGAAGGAAGCTGATTTATTTTGGGGTCCCAGGGGAAATCTTCTCAGAGGAACTTGTGCTTAAGCTGAGATCTGAAAGAAAAGTAGGGACAGTCTCAAGCAAAGAGGCTAGGGAAGACTGACGGCAAGGAGCATGGCAAGTCTGAGCAACTGAAAGAAGGCCAGAGTGGCTAGAGGCAGAAGGTAAAGGAAGCCCAGTGGGAGGGTGAGACCATAATAGGAAGATATGTGCAATTACATTCAAAATTGGTTACTTTGGCCTCCATAGCAAAACTACGGTATAGATTATAGCAGTAAAATAAATGACAGGATGTGTAGCATGATCCTCTCCCATCCCAGATTAAGTTGCTTTTCATACTAAATTTTGTGCTCTGATCCTGGTCCTGCCACTTGCCCTCTCTTCTATACCTGTCTTCCATGCTTACACCTCGTGTATCAGTCACTGTTTCCAGAGCAGATCATTTTTTCAAGATGTTTCTGTCTTGGTTCTTTATACATATGTATGCTGCAAGATCTTTTTCTTTTTTGTTTATTTTCTTTTTTTTAAGATTTTATTTATTTATTTGAGAGAGAGAGAGAACATGAGCAGGGAAGAGGGGCAGAGGGAGAGGAGGAGGCAGACTCCCTGCTGAGCAGGGAGCCCAAAGTGGGCCTCGATCACAGGATCCTGAGATCATGACCTGAGCTGAAGGGAGATGCTTAACCGACTGAGCCACCCAGGTACCCCTCTTTTCCTTTTTTGAATAAGGTAGTAGACCAGTAGGCAAATGGATGCCTGGACAATCAGTTAAATGTAAATTAACTAATTTGGAAACTATAAAATATATAAAACTCTACAAAAATTCTTTTTCTATAGAAACATATCAGAGGGGCACCTGGGTGGCTCAGTTCGTTAAGCGTCAGACTCTTGATTTCGGCTCAGGTTATGATCTGAGGGTCCTGAGATCAAGCCCAGTGTAGGGCTACATGCTCAGCAGGGAATCTGCTTCTCTCTCTCTCTGCCCCTCCCCCTGCTCGTGTGTACTCTCTCTCTCTTTCAAATAAATAAATAAATCTTAAAAAAAAAAAAAAAACAGATATCAGAGACTTTGGTGAAAGGAACAGAACTACAAAATAGCCAGAAAACAATTAACAAAATGGCAAGAAGTACATATTTATCTGTAATTCCTTTACTGTAAGTAGACTAAATGCTCCAATCAAGAGTGGCTGAATAAATAAGAAAACAACACCCATCTATATGCTATCTACAGGAGACTCAGCTCAGATGTAAGGACACACAGTCTGAAAGTGAAGGGATGGAAAAAGATATTCCGTGCAAATGGAAACCAAAAGAAAGCTGGAATAGCTATATTTATATCAGACAAAATAGACTTTAAAACAAATATTGTAGGGCGCCTGGGTGGCTCAGTTGGTTAAGCGACTGCCTTCGGCTCAGGTCATGATCCTGGAGTCCCTGGATCGAGTCCCGCATCGCTTCTCCCTCTAACCCTCCCCCCTCTCATGTACTCTCTCTCTCTCATTCTCGCTCTCTCAAATAAATAAATAAATCTTTAAAAAAAAAAAAAGAGACAAGGACACTGCAGAGTGATTAACGGGTTAATCCAAAAAGAAGGTACGACATTTGTAAATATTTATGCACACAACATGGGAGCACCTAAATATATAAAGCAAATATTAACAGACCTAAAGGGAGAAATAGCACTACAATAATAGTGGATTAAAATAGGGGATTTTAATACACCCCACTTACATCAATGGGTAGATCATCCAGACACAAAATCAATAAGGAAACATTGCCTTAAATGACACATTAGAACAGATGGATTTAACAGCTATATTCAGAACACACACACAAAATAGACAGTCTTGAGACCGTGTTAGTCACAGAAAAGCCCTAATGAATTGTCCCCTCTCGCAAGTGAATTCACATTTCTAATGATCTGCTTCTAATGATCTATTCTCCAAGTTCTCTATGAATTTGGGGAGGTATTGCTGGAGAAATACAAGTTCTTGTCTCCTCTGTTATAACTCCATAAGGATTATCCTTATATTTCTTGAATCTATCATTTCAACATTATTTGTCCTCATTTCAGTGAATTCCACACATATTATAGTTTCCAAGCTGTTCATTTTTCATTGTCTGTGTGTCCATCTGCCATGTGTTGTTGATTCGCAGTGTAGGGTAGGCTGGCTGCTTCCTATTACAATATAGAGAGGACCTAATTCTCTGCAGTCACCATGTCCCAGCCACATGTGTAGGATGGTATTAGTCCTGGGGAAGGCTTCTGTGCACTGCTCTTCCTACCCAGGTTCTTAGATTTGGGAGCTTGCCCTCTTTGGCCTTCCTTCATCTCCTTTCTTCTTTTGAATTTACTTCTGGTTCTTTCAGATTCTAGTGTTTGTGCCCTGATTACTGTTCATAGTTGTTTTGTAGGACAAGACAGCAAGGTTCAGTATGAATTTTTAGCTTCCTTTTGGGAAGAGCACAAGACCAAAGACAAACCTAAATGTGGATATATAATGGGACTTTTAGATTTTAGAACAAGGAAAACAGTGAGGATAGAGTTTGAGGCAATTAATTCTTTTTAATGAATGTTTGTTGTCTTTTCTTTTTCTAGGATTTTCACTGGCTGACCCGCTCTAATATATAAATAAAGATGCCAGCGTTTGGTCTTGAGGAGTTTCTCTTTCTTGTAAGATGGAATTTTATTTTCCACAGCAAAATTAATAAAATGTTAAAAATTATTGTACAAAGAAAAATAAAAAACATTTCTAAATGACATTTCATAGTAAAGGAATTGACTAAAAACAGAAAAAGTTACAAGTATTCTACCACAGATATAACCCATTTACAGATGAAAGATGGAAGTGGGTTTTATTAAATAATAGCATTGTAACTGCCTAACTGCTGAGTTACACATCAGTATTCTTTTACATAAATCCATTCTTAAAGTCACATTTTTTTAATTTAATTTTTTTTAAAGATTTTATTTATTAGAGAGACAGCACAAGCAGGGGGAGGGGCAAAGGGAGAGGGAGAAGCAGACTTCCCGATGAGCAGGGAGCCCGACAGGGTGCTCGATTCCAGGACCCTGAGATCATGACCTGAGCCAAAGGCAGACACTTAACTGACTGAGCCACCTAGGTGCCCCAAAATCACATTTTTAAAAATGGACTTATTTATTTGAGAGAGAGAGAGATTGAGAGAGAGCATACATGGGCGAGCAGGGGGAAGGGCAGAGGGAGAGAGAGAATCTCAAGCAGACTCCCCTCTGAGCACAGAGCCCCAGGCAGGGCTTGATCTCAAGACCCTGAGATCATGACTTGAGCTAAAATGAAGAGTTGGATGTTTAATCAACTGAGCCACCCAGGTGCCCCAAAGTCACATGTTTTTTAAAAAACATCTGAGGAAAAAATTCTCCAGGATTTTCCAGTGTAGAGGTATGTTCAGTAAGTTGGAGTACATAGGCTATTTCTACTTCATAGTTTATCTTTTGATCACTTTGTACCTTAGACTCCCCAGTATTTAGTGGACTTGTTCTATACTTTATGAATTGGGGTTTTGTTTGTTTTGTTTTTCTGGAAAGAACTTACTGAGCCAAAGGAGGAGTCATACCATACCTGAACTAATAATTCAGGGTATCTTTGGATTAGCAGACCTTAGTTTATGTGTACCACATTGAGATCAACAGAGTCAACAGCCTTAATATTTAAAGAACTCTTATAAATAGGAAAAATATTAATGAACTAGTAGAAAAATTAGCAAAGGGCATGAATGTATAATTAACAGAAAAAATGCAGTAAAATGAGCATAAATAAGTATAAAGGAGTATGAATAAGTGTGAATATGTAAGTTAGACTGAAATCCCGGAGTTTTGCTTATCCACTTGGCAAAGCACTTTTAAAATTATAATTCTCAGTGAGGGTGAGGGTAAAATGAAGATGACACTGCTATGCTGTGGTGGAAGTTGAACTTGGTACATTTTCAGAGAGTAATTCTAGCAGTGCTTGTATTTGGAATCTTAAAAATGTTCATACGCCCTGTTGACCCAGTGAGCCTATTTAGAGAGTGTGTCCTAAAGACATAATAAAATAGTTGGTCAAATATTTATATACAAGGCCATTCAGCATAGTTTAGAAACAATGCCAGTGTTTAATAATAAGACATTGGTTACATATATTATGATCTGTTGACCTGATAAAATAAAAATTGTGTTAAAGAGTATGTGTAAATGGAGGAGTAATCACAGTATAATACTAGTGAAAAAGACAAGCTACAAAATGGATGGATACAGGTCACGGTATACACCTACACTCTTGCACACATACATACACAGAAAAAAAAAGATGGGGACAACAAAACCAAAATTTTAATATAACTTGGTGATGGAATTATAGGTAATTTTTATTTCCTCTGTTTTTTCCTTCTTTTACAAAATTTTAAAAGTAATTATGTAATTTTTGTTATCAGAAAGAGACATTATTTTAAAAGAATATTAGAAATGGAAAAGTATTTATTTTCAGGGTCATTCTTGCTTATTACCTGCAATTTTATATGAATTGGAACACAGGACTTTTTCTTAAAGTTCAGCAGGTTTGCACCATACACATCAAACTTGTCTCCATTGGCTACTTAGGGGCATAAGTGACTTCTACAGAGTAGACTCCAGCTTTGAGATGTCAGTCCAGAAGATACTTGCAGGGAGCTGCGGTTTTATGCAGCGAGCCCCTGAAATTGGGCCCAGGCAGCAGATACTCTTTTTTTTTTTTTTTTAAGATTTTATTTATCTATTTGACAGAGAGAGCACAAGCAGGGGGAGAGGGAGAAGCAGGCTCTCCACTGAGCAGGGAGCCTGACCTGGGGCTCAACCCCAGGACCCTGGGATCACAACCGGAGCTGAAGGCAGGCACTTAACCAACTGAGCCACCCAGCTGCCCCGGCAGCAGATACTCTTCTGTACTTCTGAGATACATGCTAGAGAGCCTGGGCTCATAAAAGCATAGAGCATATCAAAAGGAGTGTTGAGAGTGGGTAGATCTTATAAACCTCATCAGTGTCCTACTCTGCCCATGGACGGTTGTCTCTGGTGGCCAAGTGCAATACAGGATTCTGCTGTAAAAGTAGTGTGGAAGCTTTGATGAATATTCATGAATTGAACTATATAAATCTAACTACCAGATAGTACTTGGGGAAAATGCTTGCTCCCTAGCCATATTTAGTTCAAGAGGGAAAAAAAATGTTAACATGTTAGTAGAGTATCTGGCAGAGGTCAGTCTGAGCATATGAAGACCAGATTGATGCTGTCCATTGACTGCTTATTTTGTAAAAGTAATCTTGAAATTAGTCTCCTTTTAACAGTTTTCCCTGGGGCACCTGGGTGGCTCAGTCAGTTAAGTGTCTGACGTTAGGTCAGATCACGCATGATCTCAGGGTCTTGGGATCAAGCCCACGGCAGGCTCTGTGCTCAGTGGGGAGTCTGCTTGTCCCTCTCTCTCTCTCTCCCTCTGCCCCTCTGCATGTGTGTGCTCTCTCTCAAATAAATATAATTAATTAATTAAATCTTTAAAAAAAAAGAATTTTCCCTTAGAAGGATGAGGTGTTGAAGAAGCCCCTCTAAGATGAATCTATTGGTTGGTAGTCAAACTTATTTTGATAAAACATTTTTGTACCCCCTAGTTTAATAATTAACACTTAGGGGCACCTGGGTGGCTCAGTTGGTTGAGTGTCTGACTCTTGGTTTCTGCTCAGGTCGTGATCTCAGGGTCATGAGATCAAGCCCTGCGTTGGGCTCTGGGCTCAGTGGGGAGTCTGCTTCTCTCCTTCTCCCTCTGCCCTTCTGCTTTTACTTCCCCCCCTTTTTTTTAAAGTTTATTTATTTAAGTAACCTCTACACCCAACATGGGGCTTGAACTCATGACCCCGAGATCAAGAGTCACATGCTCTTCCAACTGAGCCAGCTAGGTGCCCCCAATTTTAGGTCTTTATACAGCCACCTGCTCTGCAGTGGTTCACTTAATAGTTGAACGAGAATCTTTTTTTAGAAGATTTTATTTATCTATTTGACAGAGAAAGAGAGAGAGCACAAGCAGGGGGAGCAGCAGAGGGAGAGGGAGAAGTAGGATCTCCACTGTGCAGGGAGCCTGACATGGGGCTCAGTTGGAAAATAGCTCAGTGGATATTTTCTATGGTTATTTAACACTTGCGCCTTTGAAGTAGTTCAGCTTATTATGTGAAGTGAGTCTATTTTCTTAGGAAAAAAAGTCTCAACTCTGTTACAAAGAAATAGTAGGACTGTTGCACACCAAAGGAAAATGAAAATACGGAATCCAACAATGTTTTTCTTCCTTTACTATTTGCAGGACACTTCCCTAGGCAATGGGGAAGCGGTGCATTCCTATGAAGAAGTGCCGTATGACTGAAACAAATGAACTTAGAGTGATTAGGATAGCATTTCAAATGAATGTATTAAGAAAGTTGGAAACGAGTTAAATTCCAGTTGGGAAATATGACCGAGAAACCCTGATAAAACGGACTCTGCTGACTGAAAAGTGAAAGGTTACAGAAGAAGTCTGAATCATCTGTTGATTTCTGGTTGCATTTGCTGCTGCTAATCTGAATAATGGAGTAATGTAGATAAAGGAAATTGAAGATCCTATTAATTCCTCCCATGGATAAGGTGCAAATAAAAGTATACCTTGCTTGGATTCAGATCTGACAAGCAGTGCTGTCTACACCACTGGTTTTCACTGCGTTGTCTTAGATCTTTCCTCCCTTCCAAGGCCTTTTCTAGGAGAGAGGCTAGCCAGTCAGTGAACCCATGGTAAATCTGGATTGAATGTTTACTGCAGTTAGGGAGCAGAGAAAGGCACACCCAGAAACCCCTGGATCTCCAGTTTCAAGTATGAAGGAAACACTCGAAATTTTGACTCAGGCCTGGAAATCTCCACAGGGATGGCATTATCCACAATTTTGTTCTTTGTATCGGTGGTCACTAGAATGACCTGTGGTTTGTGGAATGGTTAATCTACAGCCATGTGGCTCATGCCCTGGTCCCAGCATGTTCCTGGGAATTGCCCCCTCCCCCCACTGAGGAAGGTGGGTTCAGGAAATCAGATCCGGTTTCACCTTAGCCTGAGTTTTGCTCACACTGTGTACACCCACCGATTTTTGCCATGTGAAATTAGCAATATCATTCAAGGTCTAGCTCAAAAGACATCTCTTCCATGAAAATGCCCTTCCTCCCTGCCCCATGTGCACCTCTGTCATTACTCAGAATGTTCATGGTAAATTCCTATTGCCCTACCCCACTCAACTGAGTGTGTACCCAGATGTCACCCACCCCTCCTCTTCCAGGGCCTGTGTCCTCTTGCTCCTGTTGGACAGGCTCCTCTGTGAGTTCACTCCTGAAGCGTCCACTTCCACATGGCATATAGCAATATGAGATATTTTCTTGGAAAGGAGGTGACCCAGGGGGGGTTTATATCACAAACTGCAGCAAACAGCCTCCCAACCAGGATGCACAGTGGCTACATGAGCTACCAAGGATCAGAAGCCCACCCCTGATACCTGGATATTGGATAAGCCCAACGGTTCTTAGAGTGGTGCCCTGGTTCCAGCAGTGTGGGAGAGAGGGTGGTTGGAGGCCATGAGGCCTGACGTCACTGAGTTAGTTTCCACCCTGGCAAAATAGAGGATAAAATTGAGTTGAATTACTAAAAATAAATATTTCTTTCACACTTGAGTGCTTTGAACTGAAATTTATAGCCACTATGTTCATAAAACCATTTCACAACACTGTGCTATCCCTGCCTCCCCACCCTTCACTAGTCACTCCAGCTCCCTCCCCACTGCCCTATGTTACCATTTTTCAGAATTTTCATGGTTTTCTTCATTTGATTATTTTTGCATATTAACTTCACTAGCACAAAAAAAAAAGTGTGCTTTAAAATACAGTGTACTAATAGAAAAAGTTGAGGTTCAATAAGGCCAATAGATCAGGAGACAATTGTCTTGAGAAAATAGTTTCTTACAGTTCCTAAGAGGAGAATGCCACACCACGCAGGGCCACAGAACACACTGAGGTCAGTCTCAGGCATAGAGAGAAAGGGAACTAGCGGGCTGAAACCTTTATTGTTATCTCCTCCGGAAGAAAGAGGTGAGGGAGGGTAAACAGGTTTAGGATTGGCCAGTTTTAATAATTTCCAAGGGCTCTGGAGTGTAGGGGCAGGCCAGGTTATCTGGTGCTGGCTCTGGGTTGATTAGGGAAGGAGGATGGGGGAGTGTGAGAGCTCATACAGACTGTGATAAAGGGGGTGGGTGGAAATGTGGGCTCCTGAACAGTTGGTTTGCATATGAAACGAGAGTTTTGTTTGTTCTCTCTAGGAGTTAGCTAACCTGGGAGGGGCAGTCCCTCCAGGAGCCTCAGAATTACAGAAAACAAAAAGACACAGTTAATACAGAGTGGAGTCAAATGAATATATGAAATATTTGTTCATATGATATTTGGAGAATTGAATTTTAAAGTATTGTTTCTATTTAATGCTAAAGTATCTTTGAATTTTGGAAGTGTTTTTTTGTTGTTGTTGTTCCTCAGTGGAGTTTTAAAGTTTTCGTGATATTAGCCCTGCTAATTTCTGTTAAATTTTTTCCTAGACATTAATCTGTTTTGTGCCATTATAAGTTCTTCTGCTATATTTATAGTGCACTATTGTTTGCGTATTTTGTGTATTAATTTATACCTTAATGAATTCTCTTAAACCTCTTCTTCCTTTCATAGAGAACTAACTGAAGGTTACCACAGAGGAAGGGGGGGTCGGATGGGTGAAATAGGGGATAGGCATTAAGGAGGGAACTTGTCATAATGAGCACCGGGTGTTTTATGGAATTGTTAAATCACTATATGGTACACCTGAAGCTAATATAACACTTAACTGGAATTAAAACACAAACTTAAAAAATAATTAATTTAAAAAAGAAACACCTCTTCTTCCTTTCTTTTATCTGGTGGCCTTTGTTGGTACTTCCAGAACAATGCTAAATGATACTGGTGACTGTGGGTATGCACCACTTTTGTTCTAGGTGTTTTAGAATCAGCATATATATAGTTTATCTGCTTTCTTCTTTTAGGAGGGGCAAAAGATGACAAGAAAATCTCCCTTCAGGAGTTACTGAGGCTGCAGGGTTTGAATGTCTTCCCCGAAGGATTGTAAAGTCGGAAAAGAACCCCCAGCCTTTCCAAGTTGGTCCTTGTGCTTATGGACACCTGAAATAAAAGGTAACTTCTTGGCAAATGAATTAGGGCTAGTTGAGGTGCTAGTCAATCATTTGTCACCTAGGCTGTCTTCTTTCATGGCACCAAGACCAGTGACAAGGGCAAACATACTGAGAAACCTGTTCCTCTGTAGTCTTCACCTTCACAGTCTCAGACCACGTTCCCAAGAAGAGTCAGCAGAGGTTGACCTTCTTTCCCCACACAGTGATGTGTATATGGGTTGGGGTTGCCAGTGGGGTGGGGCTTTGCATGGGATTAAACACCCCGAAGGCTTTATTCAGGGGACCACCCTTGTGAGAGAAAACAGGGAAGGAACAGGAAAAGGCTGGGAGAACCGTCAGACTGCCCTGCAGACCTGACCCTGGGAAGAGAGGGAGGAAGAGGGAAGGTTGGGTGCAAGCATCCCCGATGCCTGCAGTCTGAGGAGGATGTGGCAAAGCTTCTGTCACTGTCCCAGGTCTCCCAGGAACAGGCCCCCTTTGTACCCTACTGGGCACAGACATTGGAGAGGGGCAGCACGGTACCTGGGAGATGTGGGCTTGGCTCGGATCAGGGATGGATTTCAGAGAGCAGCAGCTGGGCATCTTGGCCGTTGGCTCCTCACGGCTGCCACAGGTACTTCTGGAGGTCTCTGCTGCTGCCTTTAGGCTGTTTGGGCTGAAAAATGGGGAGACAAAGTTTGTTCAGCAGGGCTTAAAATCCAAGGATCAGATCCCAGTCCATCTGCAACTTGCTTTTTTTTTTTTTTTTAAAGATTTTATTTATTTATTTGACAGAGAGAGACACAGCGAGAGAGGGAACACAAGCAGGGGGAGTGAGAGAGGGAGAAGCAGGCTTCCTGCCGAGCAGGGAGCCCGATGGGGGACTCCATCCCAGGAGCCCGGGATCATGACCTGAGCTGAAGGCAGACGCTTAATGACTGAGCCACCCAGGCGCCCCTGCAACTTGCTTTTCAGCTTGAGGCCTCAACTGTCCCTCTTGGACAGAGTATGATAAGCCCGAGGTTCCATCCTGGTTCTGCTTTGGTGGTTATACAATATAAGTCTCGTTTTCCTCATCTCTATAATGGGGATAATAGAATACCTAACTCATAGAGTTTTCTGGAGCAAATTCTGTTTATAGGAATGCATCGCACAAAACCTGGCACAAAAATGCTCCTTGACAGCTGTCAGCCCCTCTCCCTTCACTCCCTCTTCATGCTTCAGGCGCCCAATGCTCACAGAACAAAGGGTCAGGAAAAAGCTAGCTTTGTCCCTCTGTGGAATCTTCTGGTAAGAGAAGTCCCCTCGTCTGCAGAGTTATTGTGTGCTTTGGACAGCTGGGGAACTGACCATGGTCAATATTGAGTTTGACTGCTTTCTTTCCATACCTCAGCACAGGCCTGGGCTGTCAGTGTAACCTCAGGAAAAGGCACATTCATTTGAGTCAAACTGAATTAGCCAGACCAGTCGGTGGCTGGGAAGTCACGTGCTGCTTTCCCAAACCAAATAGAAATTATTTTTAGATTATTCAGTTTGGTATTATCCATGCCACAGCTCCCTCCTATTAAGGCACATCAGAGAAAATTGGCTTCAGCCAATTAATGGATATTTTGCAAGCAATTTGTCAGTATTGGGCCTCTGTTCTCATTTGTGAAAAGAGTGGTTGAAACTGACCAGCGGTTCTCAATCCTGGCAGCACACGGACATCACCTGGCAATCTTAAAAATCTTGAATCCCAGGCCACAATCTAGCCCAATTACATCAGAATTTCTAGGGTGGGATCCAGGCATCATTTAAAGTTCCCCAGGTGATCCTAGTGTGCAGCCCAGCTTGAGAACCAGCGAAAGAGGGTTTCAAAACTTCCTCCCATCTCTGATTCCAGGGACATGAGCTTGAAGAGGTACAGTCTACTTCTAATTTAATTCATAAGATAGGAATTCTGAGTGAATATTCCAGCAATTTTGTAGTTTTATATTCTTAAATTCTCTGTTCACAATCAGGTTCCTCTTTGGCATCTAGGTCAGTCCATGTTTAAATTCATAATTTTACTTTTTTCCTACATAAATATTTGTTTACTTCATGCATCTGTCATAATGTCTTACTTTCATCTATTAGTATGTGACAAGTATATATTTCACAGAACTGGATAACTTTTCTTTATTACTCTATGATAGAAATCAGCCGCTGAAGTCCATTTTTTTTTTTAAGATTTTATTTATTTATTTGAGAGAGAGAGCGCGCGCACACGTGCACAAGCAGGGGGAGGGGCAGGCAGAGGGAGAAGCAGGCTTCCCGCTGAGCAGGGAGCCCGATGTGGGGCTCAATCCCTGGACCCTGGGATCATGACCTGAGCCGAAGGCAGACGCTTAACCGACTGAGCCCCCCAGGCGTCCCATGAGCTCCACTTCTGCTTGTTATCATAATTGTACAACTTGATGAATTCTTACGTAGGTATGCATCCGTGTGGCCGCTGCCAGATCAAGATATATAGCATGTCCAGCAACCCAGAGTCAACCCTCCATTCCCCAGGGGTAGCCGCTCTCTGACTTCTCACCAGAGGGTAATACTCCGTCTCTTCTAAGTGCTTCATCTACCTTAGGTTCATTCCTCTCCCGTTTCCTTCTTCCCTGAGGATGATCTCATTTGGGGACAGCGGGGGGTGGGGGGAGTCCTTACCCTGCCATCACGGAAGAAGTCTGCTTCAAGCATGACTGGTTCAGTAATCTATGTGTAACAAACCATCCCCAAACTTAGTGGCTAAATACAAGACCTTCTCTCTTGCAGCTTTGCAGGTTGGCGAGGCTCAGCTGATTCTCCTTACTTCACTAACAGTCTTTCTTGCAGTTGCCATCAAATGGCAGCTGGAACCGGGTCCTCTAGAGGCCCCACTGGGCTGGAATTTCTGAGTTGCATTTTTTGCTCTGAGAAAGTAAAAATTAGCTCAGGCTAAGAATGTAAAAATCTGCCTAGCCATTCATCAAGTTAGAATAAGAGATGTGGATAAAGCCAGATGCAAAGTTAACAGAAGGAAATATTTTATCCAAGGACACAATGCAACTGGAAATGCTGAACATCCATCTTTCTTACTCCTGAGAAACTTTGTTTTCTAAAATCATAGATTATCAAAAATGTTTATCAGTAAGCGTGACATGCCCAAACAGCCTTGGTTTGCAATGCCGATGCAGAGTTTCTGGACACAGATTTCTCCATCTATCATAACTTTATAGCATTCCAGGAAATAGGACCTTGGGGTCCACTTCATAGTCCAGATCTGATGTTGAGTCCTTTACACAGAGCCTGCTTTGCTTTGAGCCTATCGAACTTTTGATTCAATACTAAAATCATTTATTTGCTATTCTTAAGTGGTGAATTTTATGGTATGCAAATTTATGGTCTGTGAAATATGGCATCCCAATTTTTCTAAAAGATAACCATTGAAAGAACTGGAATGTTATATATGGCTTTGAATCCTTTGGCACTTCCTGGGCCAGCCAGGCACAGTATCATCATAATCCCATTGCCCGGCTCCTTAGCAGATCTCCAATGTTTCAATTTGTAACTGGGCTGGAATACTGAAACTCACTCATCCTCCTTGAGCCCCCTCATCCCTCTTCATATAATGCATATATAGTCTATATGCATATATAGTCCACCTTTGGTGAGTTGCCCCACAGTTCTTCTGGACTGTGGGCTGTTTCACTGCCATGAGTCCATAAACCTGACTGTGTCAGACTACAGGTTTGTTCCTGACAGTCCTAAGTTGGTTGGTCTAGGACAGCCCTAGAACTTTGGCACTCCTCCATGTGGTCTGTCTGCACAAGCAGTGTCTTCCCCTCCAGGGGTTCTCTCTCCAGCAGGATACCTGAGCTTTTCACATAGCAGCCAACTTCCACGAGGGTATGAGTAAAAGCTACCAGGTTTTCTTAAGACTTTGGCCTGGAACTGTCAGTGTTACTTCTGCATTATTCTCTTGGTTAAAGTGAGTGATAGGGCCAACCTACATACAATGTGGGAGAGGGATTACACAGGGCCATAACTGTCAGGAGGTGTGGTTTCATGGAGGGCAGTCTTTGGAGGCCAGCTTCCTCAGCTGTCCTCTCTCCTCATGGCAATTCCCATCTTGAGGTTTCATCTGCCTTGGGTTTTAGCTACAGACGCTGCTCACCTGCAAATTGCATCCACTTTTTGCAAACTGCTGGGGCTCTTCTGTTATCCGCTCAGTCCTTTCCACATCCCTCTGGGGACCTGAGGAGTTTCTGGATGCATTCTCCACACTATGCTGGGATGTCCAGGCCTCCACAGGCCCTTCTCAGGCCCCTCGGCCTGGACTTCTCCCTCAGACATTGTAATGCTACCACCAGATGCTGTGTTGGACATGGCTTCTCCTTGAGGCCCACACTCTGGGGAGCCAGGCCCCCCTTCTGCCCGGGGATTCCCCATACTGGGCTGACCTACCCGCCCCCTGAGGAGGTAAATGCCACTGACTCAAGGAATGGAGGGCTGTGGGAAACAAGAAAAAAAAATATGGAGGAGAAAATGGCTAAGCTCTAAATATAGCAGTATAACCTTTTAAAGAAAGGTCCAACAGTGAGGCTGTTCTGTTTTAGGTAGCTATTCGTGTTGCATGTCAGTATTGTTGTGATCTGGACTTAAGGCAATGGCAATGATAAGGTGTGTATAACCCTTAAGAGCTTTCATACACATAATTTTATTTCATCCTCACAACATCCTTTTGAAAGGAGTGTTGATTATTATTCCTATGATAAGGAAACAGGCTCAGGGAAATCAAGTGACTTTTCCAAAGTCACATATTGTGTGGTTTTATCTTGAAGGGACAATTTTAAAATAGAAAATGTTTGAAAGAGAACAAATGGGCCTATGATTTGAAATGAGAACTTCTGGAATTTTCCATTTTGATTATCTTACAAAATGCTTGACTTAAAATTTAGGAAAAAAAAGTCAGCATGACCTAAAGAACAGTGGCAAAACTGTAAGCAACAACAATGATGAAGTGATAAAGAAATAGATCACAAAGTGTCTATTTAATTCAACATCCATTGAGTCCCTACCATGTGCCATTCACTTTGTCAACCCTGTATGTGGCAAGATGTGAGCCTCTAGATTGCTTATCTGAGAAGTCATGAGACAAAGTTTCCACCCTGGAAGAGCTAATGGCACCCCTAGACCAACTTTGGGCTGCGATTTGACTCCATGGGATTGATAACAAAGAGGATGCAGGTCTCTCAAATTGCAAGAGAGCATGAGGGGGGCTGTTTCAAGGATAGAGAAGGAATCAGGGCTATGGGTGACAGCCACATAAGGGATAAATCTAGCTCCTCAGCAATAATAACACGTGGCAATGTGCTTGACCATGTGCAGTTGAGACTACTCAAATTCCTGGCAACATGGTACTCAATAGAACAGGAGATAGTTTTCATAAGACCCAGCAGACATGGGAGAAAAAGGGCTCACCAGAGACTGGCTTAGGGGTCTTTGTAAATTGCTTCTCACTATCTCTTTTAATACATCTTGATCCTTCCTTTAAACCGTTGCATAGTAAACACTTTACATTCATTATTTTTTAAAAGCCATATTCCATTCTAAATAAAAATAGACCACTGGCTGGCTGGAGAGAGAGAGAGATCACCAACAAAAACAATAGTATATATGGCTGGTGTCAGAGAAATTACTGCTGTGCTCTCTTCTAGAATTTTTATGGTTTTAGGTCTCACGTTTAGGTCTTCAATCCATTTTGAGCTCATTTTTGTGCGTGGTGTAAGAAAGTGGTCCCATTTCATTCTTTTGCTTGTTGTTGTCTGGTTTTCCTAGAACCATTTGTTGAAGTGACTGTCTTTCCCCCATTGTATATTCTTGCCTCCTTTGTCATAAATTGATTTGACCATATAATCGTGGGTTTATTTCTGGGCTCTCTATCTGTTCCATTGATCTATGTTTCTGTTTTTGTACAAGTACCATACTGTTTTGATCACTGCAGCTTTGTAGTATATCTTGAAATTTGGAATTGTGATACCTCCAGTTTTGTTCTTCCTTCTCAAGATTGCTTTGGTTGTCCAGGGTCTTTTGTGGTTCCATACAAATTTTAGTATTATTCTAGTTCTGTGAAAAATGCTGTTGGTATTTTGATAGGGTTTGCATTGAATCTGTGGATTGCTTTGAGTAGTATAGACCTTTTAACAATACTAATTCTCCCAATCCATGAACATGGAATATCTTTCCATTTGTTTGTGTCATCTTCGGTTTCTTTCATCAGTGTTTCATTGTTTTCAGAGTACAGGTCATTCCCCTCTTTGGTTAAGTTTATTCTTTTTGGTGCAATTGTAAATGGAGTTGTTTTCTTAATTTCTCTTTCTGTTGCTTCATTATAGAAATGTTACCAATTCCTGGGAATATATTATTGTTGTTTTCTTTTTCCTTTTTCTCTCACTGTGTTTATAATTGTACACTGGGACTAACAAGTTTGAGCTATTTGGATATAAACCATTACAGTTTTCTTTGACAGTGTGACTCAGCTTAGGCAAATAGGGTTGAGGATGATCCAGAGAAAAGTAGAACAAATTGGCTATTAATGGAGCCAACTACTAATATAGATGGAAATGTTTTTAGCGGATGTTCTTTCCAGGAATCTCCCAGACTGAAATAGGGCAAGAATAAAAATGGAAAATTACTTTAGAAGGTCTTTTGCATATTGGATGCTATCACTTATCAGTTGCCTTGAGTTTGTAGAGTTCCTAATTCAAGAACTGTTCTGTTTTAAAAATGGACTTCAAGCTGATATGTAAGGGGGAAATTGTAAATGAAATTTGAGGTGTATATGAAAGACAAAAAAGAAAGTAATGAGATGTATTTTTAAATTGTCTTCAATTCAAAATATATCTTTGAATTTGCAAACCACAGGCCTCTTCCAGAGAATTTCTGCACCAATAAAGTGAAATAAAATTACAAACTGGAATCTGAAAATATGGTTACATATGTTTTTAGGGTGGATGTGCTGTTTAAAGGGCGAGGAGGAACACGGAGAAGACGAGACCAGAAGAACACTGCTACAAATTAGAATTCTCTAGGGAAGTTATAAATTTGTCCAAAATTCCCTGCTGAAATGGTCATCTAGATAATTATGCCCCAATAATTCAATCACTGTGGATACACTCATTTTGCTGACTGAACCCTTAGACCAGTGGTTCTTAAAGTGTGGTCCATGGACCAGCAGACACAGCACCTTGAAATATAAGAAGTGAAAATCCCCACCCAACTTCCAAGACATTCTGAGTCAGAGCAAAAATCCGTGTCTTGACAAACCCTCTGGGTGATCTGGTGCATGCTAAAGTTAGACCTGTTTACTCCAAATTCATAAGTTTTTAGTTTTAGGCATCCAAGAAAGAAGACTTGGCCCATTTTTCTCCTGTCCAGGTGTTTATGGACTTCTAGCCTCCAGATCTGTGAGAAAATACATCTGTTGCTGAAGCTCCCCAGTCTGTGGTGGTAATGTTACAGCAGCCCTAGCAAACAAATACCCTAGGTTCATGTGTTTTCTAGGCAGCATGTGGAAAACCACAGACTGTAATCGAGAGAAGATCAACATCTCCCTGTCTGAAGACTATTTTTAGGGGTTGATGACATTTATTTCCTGAAGCCAGACCTGGGCAGAGTGGGTTGTCCAGTTCCAGGCCAGGTGGTATTACTGACACGGGAGGCGTCTGGAACATCAGAGAGCCTGTGGGAGGCAGGTGGGAGCCAAGGCACTCACAAAGCCACCGATTCAGAGAGTGGCCTCTGGAGGCTCACATTTAAAGGCCAGACCATGTGTAAGCTGCCTTACATGTGTCATTTCATTCAAAGCTAAGCCCTCTGCAGCTGCAAACTTGTGGTTCCCTTGGCAAGAGGCAAGTCTGTTCCGAGACATGACAAAGGGAATCTTGATCCAGCTGGAATTACTCTTAAGGTTTTGGATATACTGCAGTGCAGTTTATCTATCTTGTGTGTGCCATGCAAACCAATTCATTAACTTGTTCAACACTTTGAAGACCAGCTGTGTATCTGAGTTGACACTTAGAGGGACAAAGGGATGAAGCAGTCATGAGCCTTGTGCTCAAGTAGTTAATAATTTACTCAGAAATAAAATATAGCTAAGTAACATATTACAAGATTGAATGTGTAGACCAGAGCTACATTTACATTTGCATATATACTTACACATGTAAGTGTTCTTATTTCTGAATAGTTTAGATTGCCCCTATTATGTGGCGAGGCATTGTATAAGATACTTTACAAGTGGTATATCAAATCCATACTGTTGAAGAGGAGACCTCTCTCCCCACACTTCCACTCTGGGCCACCCCCTTCCAAGTTTATGTCCCCATGCCCTCCAGAAGGAAAGGAGTTATGGGTCTGATTATTCAGAACCCAGGACATGCATTGAGCCATTTTGCCCACGGGCAGGGTCCCTCTGCCTTGAAGATCAGCTTTATGGGGGAACCACCTGTCTTTTTCCTATACATGGGGTCAGGGGCTTCCTAGGGGCTGCTCATCCAGGTCTGGCCTCTGTCCCATCTTCCTTATTCTTGTTCCTGCGAGGGGAGGCAAGAAGAAGCCCAAAGAAGGGCTGGCATCTTCATTCTTCTGGGGAAGAAACAGGCAATCTTCTGTGGCTTGCCAGCCTAGCCAACATCTTCCAACTCAGCCTTTGCCAGACTCTGTCTTGGTTGGTTACCACAATTAATAAAGTGTTCCTGGGGCGCCTGGGTGGCTCAGGTGGTTGAGCTTCCAACTCTTGATCTCAGCTCAGGTCTTGATCTCGGGGTCACAAGTTCGAGCCCCACAGTGGGCCCCACACTGGGTGTGGGGCCTACTTAAAAAAAAGTACAGATAAAGTGTTCCTGATTCCCACTTGGCTGCTATCAGGCTTTCACGGAGGGCCCTAGTCAGGAGTCCTGAAGGGAAAGAGATGAGTCCTGAGATATGGCTATTCCTAGCCCAAGAAAACTCAAGGTTAATCACTTCCACTTCATAGAGATAACATCAGAGAATGTTACCTCTTTTAAACTCCTGAAGAGTTTCTCCACAGTGAGTGGTGGAGCCAGGATTCGAACCAGCTACTGTCTGATTTTAAACCATAGCTCTTGCCACCACTCACACTGCCAAGAATGAAAATCAAAGAACACACTAGGGAAGCTCCAGGGTGGTAGGGGGAACACATTCCTTCTGGCAAACTCTTCATGGAAAGGAAACATTTGAACTTGGGAGAACTGGGAGCACTTGGACATGAAGAGGTGGGAGCATGGCTTTCCAGGAGGAAAGAAGAGCAGGTATTCGGGAACTGGCTGTTAGGCCAGGGAGAACACAAGGCAAACTGTGCCTGCTAGCAATTCCCAGCATGAGCAGGAGGTGGAATGCCCCTATAAAATATCCCCCAGCCGGGTCATTGTCCAGTCATGCACATTTGGAAGTGACCTTCTGCCATTCCAGGCTGCCAGAATCTGCCTGTGTCTACCACCGAAGCTCAGCTCATTCTGTTTCCCTCTGAGGACTCTGGCCTGTGATGGGCCATGTTCGTGCCTGCTCTGAGCCCTGGGCCGGAGCAGTTGCCCTTGCCTGCCTCCTCCTTCCCTGAGGTGTTTGGACCTGGCGCTGGCTAGTGTGGTGTAAAGAACCCAGGCTTGGGGGTTTGCGGCCAACTTTGTGTTCTAGCTCTGTGGCCTTGGGCAGGTGACCTAAACTGCCCTATCAGCCCCTGTTTCTTCTTCTGTAACATGGAGATAGCAGCACCTACCTCATGGAGTTGCTGTGAGGCTTTACAAAAATAACGTGTGCTAGTATAATAGATGCTTAGTGAACAGGGGCTCGTGTTGGTATTTCCATCCCTTAGGGTCAGAATTACCTCCAACTCTTTCATGAATCTCTCCTTGAGACCTAATTTCAAAACTCTTCCTTACCTCCTTCATTTCTTTACCTCTTACCACCCTTCATGGAAGCCCTCTTGGTTAATTATATCTCTCCATTATTCTGCCTTACACTGAATGCCCCCGGACTTCTATTGTATATGCTTTTTGTCTATCTTGAGACTGCCACTAGAATGTAGCTACCTGGGGGCAAGAAATTTTGTACATTTGATTCACACTGAATCCCCAACTCCTAGGTCTTTGCCTGGGCACAGTAGGAACTGAGTAAATATTTATTGAATGAATGAATGAATGAATGAATGAATCCTCTGACCTCCCTCTCACCTTCCTGAATCATTCTTTTTCTGTTTCCATCTTCTCCAATTTAGCCTTGTGCCTCCCCTTCCTGAGGACACAGGACACAGGACACAGGACAGTGTGACTGTGAAACAGCACAGTTACGTTCAGTAACTCTGTATATAAGGAAACGGGTCATCACATAATCCATAACCAGGTGGAAAATTTTTCTCTCTCTAGTGCTTGAAAAAAAAAGAAAGTCACCTGTTCTTATTCTAGATTGTATAGGTATACATTTGGCCTTGCAGACAACCCTATCTCTGTGGGCTATTTGTAAAGCACTTCAAGACTTTAAGGAGTGGATTACCTACAGAACATACTGTGGCCCCCAGTTTGTGCAGTTTGTTCTGCTATAGCCTGCAGGACGGAGAACCTCCTGGTTACAGGAACATGGACCCCAAAGCAGCATGCGCTGCAGTGCCTGTGTATATTCTCCCCTCTGCCATAGCTTATTGTTTCCTAAGAGTCTGTGATTCTAAAACGCTCCTCAGTAGCTTCCGATGATTGTCTTGGCCGAGCTCTCCCTTCCCAGAATGGGATGGGAGGATGTGTCATTGTACATGGCACGGGCAGTGCCCTTTCCCACCCATTACTTCAGAGCCTGGGTCAGTACTGATCTCTCAGTGTGTTAGGAATGGTCCTGTTCTAGGGCCTTGCCAAACAACACAGCCACATACCCTTGACCTCTCCCTCTGGCTGTACAGAGACCAAGTCATTTGAAAATGCTGCTTTGTCCAGGCACCTGGGTGGCTCAGTCTGTTAAGCATCTGACTCTTGGTTTTGGCTCAGGTCATGATCTCAGGATCGTGAGATCGAGCACCATGTCAGGCTCCATGCTAAGATTCTCTCTCTCTCCCTCTCCCTCTGCCCCTCCCCCCACCCCAGCTTGGCACAAGTGTGCGCACACTCTCTCAAAAAAGAAAAGGAAATGATGCTTTGTCTTTATCGTGGACCAAATAAAATTGTGAGGTGGCCCTTCCTCTGTACTCCAGCCAATCTCTTGGAATACAAGAGGAACTATTGTCTCTAGGTGGGATTGTGGTAGAGGTGATGTGATGGGGCAGTGGAGTTGAGTTAAGGGGGAGGCAGTGTGGTTGGGGTGGTAATATTCTTCCAATAAATATATAAAAATACAAATAGCAATCAACTAGGAACATGCATTTGGACTGGCCAGAAGAGAATGAAGTGAATGTCAACTAAGTTTTCTGGGATTCACCCTAGTTGAAATTTGGGGCAAACTCACCAACCCACCTTCAAGAGTGGGGCTAAGATTTGTTATGCCCTTTGGTAGCTTAACAATTATTTTGAGGGGGCGCCTGGGTGGCTCAGTCACCAGTTAAGCGTCTGCCTTAGACTCAGGTCATGGTCCCAGGGTCCTGGGATCAAGCCCCGCATCAGGCTCCCTGCTCAGTGAGGAGCCTGCTTCTCCTTCTCCCTCTGCAGCTCTCTCTGCGGCTCCCCCTGCCAGTGCTCTCTCACTCTCGCTCTTTCTCATATAAATGAATAAAATCTCAAAAAAAATTATTTTGAGTTCATATATTTCTATGATTCTTGAAATAAGCAACATTAGGAAACTGGCTTTGCTTGGGAATCAGGATGTTTTCCCTTCTTACAGGCTTCAGTTCAAGAACCATTGCTCCTCGGTTGTCATAAACCATTTGGGGATCTCCTCTGAAGTCTCTAGCCCTCTCTCACTTCCTGCCATAAAAGCTTTTCTGTCTCCCTACCAAGAGTGTGGGTTTTGCATCTTCAGAGCTGAACGATTCTTGGACTCCCAGCACTCCTAGGTCCAGTTTCAGGTAAAGGTAAGGTTGACTGACATTCCCTTGGAGAACAAGTTCAGGCCTGGGAGCACTGATGGCATCTGGCTATGTGTACCAGCATGAGGGCTCAGGTCCAGGCTTGCCAGTCATCACTCCCCCTGCCAGTGACCTGATGTCTGCTGCTCTCCCCTTATGAGCCTCACATAAGCCTGTTTGCTTATCTGTAAAATGGGAATTATAAATCTAGTCCCACTGCTTCCCTCATGAACAACCAAGGGGAAAAATGATAAAAAGGATTTTATAAAAAATAAAGCCCAGTATAGTAATTATTTGTCTAGCATGTCAGTAATGTGTTTATTGTATAAAACATAGATAAGAAAAGGGGTATCAAATAATAGCAATTAAATAAAACTGGGTTTGAGAGTCAAATACTTTTTGAGGCAAAGCAAATAGGTTTCTTTACTGCAGGACTTCCAAGTGGTTTTAGTATACAAATATATTATAAATTTCCAAGAGGGACATAAAATAGTGTTTTTAAATTTATGTGAACTCCTCTGCTTTTTAAAAAATTGAGTATCTCTTACAATGTGTGTATCTCAAGCACAGTTTGGGAAACACTGAATTGGGTAAGATTATTGTTGCTATTGTGATTGCATCCAGGTGGTTCAAGGCCAACTCAGTGCAAATCTCTTCCCTGAAAGTGAGGCTGATCGAGTTCCCTGTCCTGGAGATGGAAATGCAGGCTCAATGCCTGGGTGAGTCTAATTTGTCTCATTAGACTTCCTACTAGTTCTTTTGGTTCTCTGGTGGGTCTTTCCGTTGCATCCTGAGGTTCCATGGGTTCTGGCTCTGATTTCAGCTTGAGTTGCCACGAGCCAGGGAGCTTGTGAGGAGGGACTTTCCCTGGGCTTCTTAGTTTCCCAGTCTTACCTCTCTCCTGCTGATGCAGCTGCCGATGGGAGGTGGCCAGGGCCTAAGCATAACTGAATCATCCTTAATTCCAGGCCAGAACACGCTCAGAGCTCTGTTCTCTGGCAGGACCAATCAAAAATGGTCTGTCTGTACCTCTCAGCACATTGGCAGGGACTTGTTGGACCCCATACATGCAGAAAAGACACCTTTTTTCCCCTTTCTTTACTCCAAGAATTTGATTTTGTTAAGAAAATAATTTTTTAAATGACAAATTGAGTTATGCCCATTGTAAAAATTTCCAATAAGACAAGTATGTGTGAGATTGAAAAGGGAATTTCCCTCCTTTTTATCTCACATTCTTCCATCCCCAAGTGTGCAATGTATACTATTCTAGATCTTTCTCTCTGCACATATAAATTGATAAATAGATTTGCTTGTTTGGTCAGATGCACTGCATCTTTCTAATTTTACTCAGCAATATTCTGTGGACAGCCTTCCGTGTCCAGGCATAGATGTGAACCACCTTTGCCTTATGTTTTTAAAGTCAAGTTTATTGAGAGGAAAATTCACATAAAACTCACCGTTATTAAGAGCACGGTTTGATGAGTTTTGACAAAGTAGACAAACAACAACCACTCAATCAAGATAAAGAACAGTTCCATCACCACCAAAGTTCCCCTTGTAGCTGGCTCTCATGACCATAACTGCCGGTCACCACTGAGCTGTTCTCCATCCCAGTAAGTTTTGCCTTTTCCAGAATGCCTTATACATGAAGTTGTGCGGTATGTAACCTTTGTGTTGACTTTAGCAGAATGCATTTGAGATTCATCCATGATACTTGTTTCAGTAGTTCATTACATCTTACTGCCATGTAGTATTGCATTGTACACAATTGGTTACACCACTTGATGGCCATTTGGGTTGTTTCTAGTTTCTTGTCATTACAAACAAAATAGTTAGGAACATTCCCGTACAAGTCTCTTTTGGTGGATATAGGTTTCATTTCTCTTGTATAAATACCAAAGAGCAGTATTGTTGTGTGGTGTGGTAAGTGTATATTTAACTTTAAAAGAAACTGCCAAACTGTTTTCCAAAGTGGTTTGCCATTCTGCATATTCCCACTAGCAGTGTGTGAGAGCTCCAGTAGCTCTCACCAACACTTGGGATTGTCAGTCTTTTTAAACTTAGCCATTCTAGTAGTACGTAGCGATGTTTCATTAAGGTTTTAATCTAGATTTCCCTAATGACTAATGATGTTGAGTATCTTTTCCTGTGCTCATTTGCCATTCACATATCTCCTTTGGCAAAGTATCCGCGTTTTGTCCTTTTCTTTTAGTTGGGTTGTTTGTTTCATTATTATTGAGTTGTAAAAGTTATTTATAAATTCTGATTACACATCCTTTATCATATACATGTTTTGCAAATATTTTCTCCTAGTCTTTGGCTTGTTTTTTCAACTTAACATTGTTTTTCAAAGAGCAGAAGTTTAAAAATTTTGATGAAGTCCAATGTAATGCTTTTCTTAAATGATTGGTGCTTTTTGTGTCCTATTTAAAAAACTTTTTTCACAGAAGCAGAGAGTCAAATGCTGATTACCAGGGGTTAGGGAAGATGGGGAAAGTGGAGAGATATTGGCCAAAGGGTATGAAGTTTCAGTTATATAGGATGAATAATAATGTACACCATGGTGGTTATAGCTAACAATACTGTTTTGTACAGTTGAAATTTTCCAAGAGAGTAGTTTTCAAGCATTTTCACTAGAAAAAAGGTAACCATATGAGTTGACAGATATGTTGATTAGCTTGACTGTAGTAATCATTTCACAAAATATATGTGTATCAAAACATCATGTTATATACCTTAAATATATACCATTTTTATTTAAGAAAAAAATTTTAATTTAAAAGGCGAAATCCAAGGTCACTAGGGTTTTCTTGTGTTTTCTTTTAGAAGGTTAATAGGTTTCGCTCTTACATTTAGGTCTGTGATCTATTTTGAGCTAATTTTTATGTATGGGGCAAAGTAAGAGTTAAGATTAATTTTTGTTTGTTTTGCATATGGAAGACTCATTTTTCCAGCATCGTTTGTTGCAAAGACTACTTTATTCTTTGTAATGACTGTATAATGTTTCACTGAAGAGAGGTCCCATGATTTATTCAACAATCTTATATTCACAGAGAGTCAGGTTTTTTTAAATCTGAAGCTATAATGAACATCCTCATACCTCAACTAGTGGGCAGTTGAACAAGTATTTCTGTAGACTTTCTGGGTCAAACGACATGTGAATGTTATGCGTTGATGGGTACCATCAGATTGTGCATCAGTATACGTACGCTCCCACCTCCATGACCTGTGAGAGAAAGCTCAAGTTTTGATTGGCTTTATTGGTGTAAGCCTTTTACAAATCCCAAATAATTTCCTTCTGGATAATCTAATAGCCTGTGTTACTAGATTCTGAAAGATTGAGAATCCTTCCAGGAGATTTTGAAGAAAGATGATAACTTCTCAGTTAGGGTAACCCTGTAAGAAATAGGCTCATAAAATACACAGTCCATGGGAAATGGAAATTTACAGAGCTGTTTTCATAAGTATTGGGGCTTATTAATACCTCTATGCTGGGCCTCCCCAAAGGGCAAAGGTGACTCACATCCCAGTGGTCTGAATGTGTACATGCAGCCTCTCCTAGGCAGGCCCTAACTCTTTGTGGCTGGCTGTCCACATTCCCTCTCACTTTCTCCCCATCCTTGCCAGAACCCTCTCTTGTACCAGACCCGGGCCAGCCAGCCGTATGTGCATAGGCACAAAGAGGGGGCTGGGAAATGCAATTGACTCAGTGTGCCTGGAGCATAAGATTATGCCAGTTTTCCTACTTTTCTTTTCATCCTATGGTGCTGTGATTTGATCAAATTAACTGACATTGTTGAGGATTAGGTGACAAGGATTGTCCTGGGGTACACAGAGCTATGGGACAGTGTTCTATCTTCAGGGACATTAACACAAGTTAAATAGAAAAGCAAAGTGATTTAGAAGCAGCTCAAAAACTGTAGCAGCAGGTATCACAGGCAGGACATATTGATCCACCTTGTGCCAACTGCACAGTCAATGGTAAGATCTAGGTGTTGAGAGAAGGAAGAAATAAATTTGGTTTCACAGGAGGAATCTGAGCTGATGGTGAAAGTTCAGATTCTTGGCACCAGGTCACTCAAGAGTTACCTTCCTCCAAGGTAGACCGTGCTTTCTCCAAGCCACCAAAAGCCCAAAAGCCCGCTGCTGAGACTGTAGGTTTCAGGAGTTAAGAAGAATAAGCCTGAGAATTTCCTGGTGGGTTTAGCCAACAATCACAGAGCCTTCCGTCAGATAGTTTGGGAAGAGCTAAAGCTGTCCTGTTAATTTTGAATGTAGCCCAAGTTTATTTTTCATGCTTTCAAAAGATTTTCTTATAAACCCTTTGTCAGCTAGCTATTGCTGCATAACAAATCATCCTAAAACCGAGGGGTTTAAAACAGCTATTTTATATGCTCATGAATCTGTAATCTGGGGTGAGGTCACCTAGGCAGTTCTTTTTTTTTTTTTTTTTAAGATTTTATTTATTTATTTGACAGAGAGAGATACAGCAAGAGAGGGAACACAAGCAGGGGGAGTGGGTGAGGGAGAAGCAGGCCTCCCGCCGAGCACGGAGCCCAATGCGGGGCTCGATCCCAGGACCCTGGGATCATGACCTGAGCCGAAGGCAGACCCTTAACGACTGAGCCACCCAGGCACCCCCACCCAGGCAGTTCTTCAGCTGGTCTCACCAGGGGTGACTCCTGGGACTGCCATCACCGATTGGAGACCTGCACGGGACTAGCTGATTCAAGCTATCCTCACTTGCGTGGTCAGTGCCTCATCTGAGGTGGCCAAGCACCAGGGGCTGGATGCTTCCCTGTCCCTGTTGCCCATCTGGTAGTTCCGACTTCTTGTGTGGCAGTTTCTAAGAAAAGACAAGGGCAGAAGCTGCCAGGCCTGTTAAGGCCTTAGCCTGAAAATGGCACATTGTGACTTCTGCCACACTGTACGGGTCAAAGCCAGTCCCGAGGCCAGCCCGATTCAGTGGAAGGGGGAGTGGACACCACCTCTTGCTGGGGAGAATGGCACACACATACAGGATGGGAGAGATTTTCAGTGGCCATCCCTGCGCCCGATCCACAGCTCCCTGGGCTTCATTTTCGCTGTCTCTCTACACAGATTTTAACTCATGTATGATTCATCCCATGTTACCTCATTTAACCTTTCCAACATACCCTTAAAGGGAACATGGCCTCCATTTTATGATAAGAAAACTGAGGCTCAGAGATGTCAAACGGTTTGTCTGCTGTCACAGCAGAGCCGGGAGTCAGATGGGACTGCTGCAAGAGCTGGGGAGTGTTGCCTTACACTCTGCCTTCCCCTGGGATGAGGATCAGTGCTCTTCCCCCAGGAGGCCCAGCTCAGAGTCCAGTAACTACCAAACCATTTCTGAATGAACTCCCATGAGGCACTGGGAGGACATTACGTAAATTGAAGTAAAATAGACAACTCCATAGATTACCATTTTCATTATTTTAAAAATCTAAGGGTCTCTATAACAGGCTTTATAAACTCATAAGAGGTATTCGTTTAAGGATGCAGTACTTTTTACTCGAATTTTGTCTAGCCAAAGATCAAGTCATTGATGCTAATTCTCCAAATATAGTTTGATAATCATTCACTTTCTGTCTTTTCACTTATTTTGCTTTGGATGAGATAAAAGGTTGCTGCTTCTGGAGAGAGAATAAACACTTTTTCCTAGAGAAAAGGAGTATTTTGGAAAATATACCTCCCCCATTCTTATTGGATGATTAAAGAAAAATAATCTGAGGTCCACTTTATGTTTGTTGCCCAGTGGGTAAAAAAGTCACAGGCCGACAGCAGAGGGATTGGTCTCTGTGGAAATTCACTTTGAATCAGGAGAGCCAATTCTGTGATGCTGTAGGACACCTCAGTTCCAAGCAGGTAGATGCTGGTGGATAATGAGGAAATCTGTCTGCCCTTTGAGGACTGCTTCTAGTGAACATTTGAGACCTGGCTGGC
This sequence comes from Leptonychotes weddellii, assembly GCF_054177405.1. NCBI lineage: Eukaryota > Metazoa > Chordata > Mammalia > Carnivora > Phocidae > Leptonychotes > Leptonychotes weddellii. The sequence goes on from NC_138369.1 coordinate 74,613,966, forward strand.
TTTTCATCAGCTCTTCAGTAGCCACTTACCTCAGTGTCCAAAAGAGAAAATTCTGACATGTTAATTTTAATGTGGGCATTTGATCCAGTGCTTGAGATAAATATAACCCTGTGGAGTACAGAGAAGGTTTAATGGGAAATGGTTGGCATTCTTTCTTGGTAAAGGCATGGGGAAAGGAGAGAGAGACAGGAGAGAGGGAGAGGGGGAGAGGGAGGGGGGAGAGAGAGAGAGAGAGAGGCGCAAACAGCAGTGAGGAAGACAAAGACAGAGATAAGCAAGGCTTCACGGCAGCCTTGCCTTGAGAACTTGACACTTGCCAGACCCCAGCCAGCATGGTTGTCCTGAATCCAGTGACTTTGGGAATTTACCTTCAGCTTTCCTTCCGCTTTATCGTGTCTCAGCCTGCTTTCATCAACAGCGTCCTCCCCATTTCAGCAGGTAAATGATGACCACAACTTTCCTCTCTTCCATCTGTCGGGGGCAGGGGGAGGAAGGAAGATTGTTTTGCAATGTGCCCTGATATTTTCCCTATTCTGCTGTCGGAGGAGGGAGGCTGGAGGGAGACAGCCACCCCAGCAGCTTCCTGTCACCCGAGCTGTCTCTGAAGCTCCCTCTGTCCTTGTTCCAAATAGCCCCCACCCAGCTGCTCAAAGCCAGAGACCCTTTTAAAAATGACTTCTGCCTCTCTCACTTCTCCCCATTTGCTGCATGATTTCATTTTGACTGGGAATTGTAGCGAGCTTAAGAAAGGCACAGAGGAGTACAAGTGAGAGAGAAAGGAGTCCCAGACGTTTCTATGAATACATCCCTGACCCCTTCCAAAGGGGACTTGATGCAAGGGGGATGTTGTGGAGCAAACACCCCTCTGCTGAGCTCGGACAGTGTGCACCGCCAGGACCATCCCACTAGACAAAAGGGGAGTCCAGTGATGCTCCCATGGGTCAGGGCCCTTTGGAGGGATCTAGCAAGAACCACTGATCCTCCAGCCCAGTCTGCTTTCCTGTTGTGCTTTCTTCCTATGGTGAGACTTCTATCTAAATAAGGCAGCTGGAGGTTCTGGGAGATGGGAGCTTCCTGGGGAGAGGTGTAGGCTTCCAGAGTGATAGCCTGGCCTGGGGTGGGCTGTGTCTGTCGGGCGTAGGGCTGGGTGATTTGGGGGCAGGGGGCTTTTTATGCCAGCCTGCCAGACTTCTCTGAGGGCACCAGGCACCAGGTTGCCCTTGTCTCGTCTGACCCAGAGCAGGGGAAGTATTGTGTTACTGGCAGGGCCTATTTAAACCTTTCTGAGGAAACTCAAATGTTTCTGGAGGGCTCGAGGGAGGCAGGCAGACCCCAGGCTTGCTGCCTGTCCCCACATAGCCCCCCTCCATTCACCTCTGCCACCCCTGGCTTCCCCCCTCTCCCCCAGCAAAAGCAGTTTCAGTCATGCCCTCCAACTTGAGGCTCATACATACTTTCATGGAGGCAGAAATTTCACTCTCATGGCCTTTGCTGAAAACGCAGGTTCTCAGAGAGGACATACTTCTGAATCCTGTCCCCAACCTCTCTCTGTTCCTAAGCACAGTGCAGCAGCATGCTGTGCTCCCAGCACTGCCAGTGTCTGAGGGCCCTGAGGAAGTGACTCAGAGAATGGCTGATCACAAAGGTGTGAGGAGCTGAAGGAGAGGGCGTGGGGTGGGGCGATTTGGGGAGAATATTGGGGAGTGAGGAGTAGGCAGGAAGGGTGAATGGTTGTGTCACCAGGGCTGTGTGACAGTATGCCCCCACAAATTCCACATGAGAACACCACACTTCTTCTGGGAGCTAGTGGGTCATTATTCTTCTACTTGATGGGGAAGCTTGGTAGTTAATTTGGTCTAAATCAGTGGGCTCTTAACCTCATTTGGGCTATAGAGTCCTTTGAGAATCTGCTGAAGGCTCAGGACTTAAGGAAACTCTGTCTTCTAGTTCTAGCTCTGCCTCTGGTGGGCTCTGACTTCTGGGAGACCGTCAGTGTTAGACTATAAGCACTATGTGGGCAGGGACTGTCTTATACATTATCACTGTTTCCCCAGGGTCAGAATAATGCCTGGCACGCAGTAGGTGCTCGGTAAATGTTTGATGAATGAATGAGTGAATGAAAGAATAATAACTTTTCTCATCTGTAGATTGGGGCTTGCCTTCATTTTGTATCACATAATTTAGATAGAGCCAAATGGCTACTAAGTTCTGAAAGCTAGAGAGAAAAGAACCTCTGATTTTTTTCCCCCCAAACTCTTTGCCCTAGAGAGACCCCCGGTACAGCTTAGACATCTCTTAGGTCGGACTTTGTATAGATTGTAGCAGTCAGGGTAACAGCAGGAAGAGAAGCACTTCAGATGAAAAGACCTGAATGAAGGGACCACTTTAGAGGTGTGAGTGGGGTTAAGGGAACCGACGAGGAAAGTTGAGGAATTAGCAACCTTGGGAAGTCTTTACCACTCTTGTGCTTGAAAAGGCAAGAGGAAGAAATGGGGAAATTGATGCCAAGAAGATTTGGAACCTTAGAGGAGGGGCCAGTGAGCTGGAGCTATGACCACAGAGGGACTCAAAGAAGGGAGAAAGTAGAGAAGAAATACCCCAACCTCTCTCCTTCAGTCCAACCACCTCTTGGCAGTGCCTTCCATTGGCCAAAGCCAGTGGGTAGGGGAGCCTCTGGGTGCAGTCCATGGGGGTCAGCTTCTGGGGTACAGAGTGAGGGGGAGGGGTGGGAACGTGGAATCACTAGCCCACACAGCCACTGGCCTTTCCGGAGGAACTTCTAAATCCAGATCTTCTGCTTGTGAATGTGGTCCTCCTTAGGCATTTGGTAAAACAATGGCGTAGACTTAGGGGGAATCACTAAGAAGGTAACAGCTCAGTAGAGCAAAAAATACCTGCTTTCCTCTGTAGAGTCTCTTAGCTTTGTTCCCTCATTTAGTTGCCATGGCTTCTTCATAGCACGGTTCAGAAATAAACTTATGCCCTGAAATGGCAACTGTTCTGTGACACAGGACAACTTTAATCCTTTGAAAATATTTTCCAATAATTTGAGGTGAAATATTCTATGTTCAGAAGCTTATAAATTTTTACTCTCAAAGAAGACAAGCCCAGTGCTCATAGAAATCAGGGCGATCCGCCATACCCTACTGAGTGCCTACTGTGGGCCTGGCCCTATGCTAAGGGCTACAGAGGACACAGAGATGAGTCGGATCCTGCCTCTGCCCTGGGGAATCTGTGGTCATCTGTTGCTGAAACACAGGCAGCATGTGCTAATTGGCCCAGGGAGGGCATGATGGAGGAAGAGCTCTTACAGGCTTGTAGAGCAGTACTTTCCCTCATAGCTGAGCCAGTCCTTCACTCTCTTCAGGAAGGACTGGATTCTAGCAACTCCAGACACACAGCACCAGCTGTCTAGGTCAGAGGTTCATTACCTGCAACCTCCACTGCCGGGTCCTACAGGAGAACCACAGAAGGGAGCAAAAAGCCTCAAAGAGGCCAAGAGTGATGATAGAAATCCCAGCACTAAAGCACATGCATTTGATATACAGGAAACCAGCTCAGGCCCTTACTCCAAATCTACTAACTGTTACTTTAGGCAGCATTCTAGCAGACTTGCATGGCAGGTTTCTAGAAGGGTGGTAAATTAGGTACGGCACATTAGACTGGGAAGGGTGAGTTCCTGCTTACAATGGACACCATGACCACAACAACAACAACAAAAAACAGCTGACAAAACTGATTATAAGAAAATGACAAATAAGCAGAGAATAGTTCTGAGATCAAAAAGAATAGTAGACTGGAATTATTTTGGAATTATTTCTAGAGCCCCTGTTCTGTAGGTAACACCACTGACTTACAGCACATTAATTGTTTTTCACTATATGAGCACGAATGACCCAGTGAAGACTGAATTGTGTGCACTTAATTTTGCTTAAGAAGGCAGATAAGTGTCAGCTATATTTTAGAATGATTTCTACTGAACATGGCCCTAATATTTAAAATCTCTGGAGCTGTAACTTTGGTATTGTTTTAACTATCGCTGAGTAATGAACCATCCTAACACTCAGTGGCTTAAACAACAATCATTTATCATTGAAGTTCATGTGTTTGTGGGCCAACTATGGTCAGCTGATCTAGCCTGGGTTTGGCAGGCCCTGGCTGGGCTCACTATGGGTCTGTGGATTGACTCAGCTCCAAGATCCATTCACAGATGTAGCTCAGTGGTTGTACAATTTCTAGAATGTGGTGGCACAGACCCAAGGACAATATTTATAGAAGTGCAGACCTTCCACACACTTTGATTTATATAATTCTCATAGCACCTTTGGGATGCGTGTGGCATGACTCCCACTTTTCAGCTGAGGAAATGAGGGCTCAGAGAGGTTAAGTGACTTACTCAAGATCACAGAGCTAACATAAAATGGGGAGATCTGGAGACTGGAATCCTACCCTCTGACTTTAAGTCCAGGGCTTTTACCAAGGTAGACCAATGTCAATGGACAAATAGTGATATTAATTTTTCAGGTCCTGCAGACTACCTTCCTGTCCTTCAGAAACTCTCCTCTAAATTCTTTATTCCCTGTTCCCTCCTACCTTCTCCTCGGCATTTCAACGCCCAAAGCTCTTAGCAAAAGATTGAAGATTACCTTATACTAAAGTGTGTAGGACCAGCCAGGGTACTACTTTATCTCTCTTTTGAAGGTATTTGCATTTTAATGGGCACTTAAACTAAAGGATGCTCTAATAAAATGAGCTTCAACCAAGGTATTGTGGGGGAGGAGACCTCCTGGAACCAGGGGAATACCACTACCCAGACATTCTCTTCAGACACTCTGAGCCAACCTACCCTAGGCCCACCACAGAGACATGTGCCTTCCCTTTTCTAATACAGGGTTTCCCAGCTAGGCAGGAGCTCCCCTGATGATGTTTGGGTCTAAGCCTCACAGACCAGATGATGAGAAGACCCAAATGTAGTCCGATAGAATGAGATCATGTGGAAAGATGTGAATACTGTCTGGGCACCAGAATCTTCTGTTGGCTGCTGAGATATGAGCCAGAGCAGGGGTTTTGTGGCCAAAAAGACCTGATGTCCAGCTCTGCACTCCCCTGCCTGGAAGCCAGCCAGGTCACCACTTGGGAACCATTCATGTTCTGGACAGTAGATTATGGGCCATTTATTTGTGTCTGATCCTGATCAGCCACTGTTTAATGTTCCATAATGCACTTCTAGCCATCTCCTCTGATTTAGCTTTTCCTATTTCCTCTGCATAATCCAATCAGAGAGGGCTCTTAAATTAGAGGGCTGTCCATGGGGGCCGGCCTCCTGCTTGGCCTCCTCCCAAGCCTCTGAATAAAGCCGTGGGTTCAGCTGCAGCTCAGATAGAGAGAGCTGGGTGTGAGATGGGAGGCTGTCCCTTCTGATATCCAGGGCTGGACCTCTGCGTCACCATCCGCCACACTCACTCCTGCTTCCCCCAGATTTACAACCACACAAAAACAGCACAGCTCCAGAATGAATAGAAAGCCTTCGGGCTTCAGTGAGTCACCAAATAAGCTGGCGTCCCATCTTCTTGAAATGTAGTTCACATTGTAAGCACCTACTCATATTACTCTTTAATTAGTACGAATTAGCCCCCAACCTCTTGTTTTGCAAACCATTTTCACAGCTACATTTGTATTTGCTCTTCACAGTAGTCCATACTGGGGGTGGGGAGTCCTGGGTTTGAATCCTGATCGAGTTGGTCATGAGCTAGGTGATTGCAGGGAAGTCACTTCACTGCAATGAGCTTCAAATTCCTCACCTGTCAAATGGGTGTCAAAGTCTGTCTCACAGAATGGCTAGAAGTATTCATTCAACAAACGCTTAGTAAGTGCCAACTGCGTATCTGGAACTGGGATGCAGCCGTGAGCAAACAAGGGGCAGATGGGCCCCTGTGCAGTCCTGTGATCACCCTGAGAAGAACTTGGCCAGGCCAGCCAGCTGGGCCCCAGGGGGGAATAAAAGACATCTGCCACACAGATGGAGCTCACAGAGCAGCCCAAGGACCAAAGCCAGGCTCCATGTTTGGCTATGTTCACAATTCATGTGGTAGATGTTGTAGTGCTTTAAAAAAAGAGGAATTTTTTTCATTGCCTTAGTTGCTAACATTTAAAATAGAGTGATTTAACATTTAAAAAAAAAATGCTTCTGATGTCTCTTAAAAAACAACAACAGACTCTTGATAAGTGGGACAACCTGCAGTCCTGACCCACAAGCCATATTCTGATATGACAAGGACTGTCTGGAATGCAGTGCTGGCTGACTGCTCAGTCCCAGCTCCTCAGATCCCTACTGTGCCCTCTTGTCTTACGCCTGGTCTACCTTCCTTAACACGTGTACCTATCTAGCCCTATCTGGGCATGTGACTTTTTGGAGTCTGGGGCCAGAACCCCTGCTGGCCTGGACTCTGCCTCCTCCTCCTTTAGAAGCCTCAGGTTATTTTTCCAGAATTCCCAAGCTCTGCAGAGTTCAGTTTGAACATCAGTGTTTTAGATCAGCGATTCTCAAACTATAGCGCTGGTTCTCAGCCCTGGCTAGACCTTAGAATCACTTGGGATGTTTTACAGAAGCCCAGTGACCAGGCTGAACAAACCAATTAAATCATTCTCTGGGGCATGTGCTCCGGCACTGATGGTGTTTAAAGCTCTCCAGGTGGTCTAATGGCTAGCTGTGGTTAACCACCAAACTGTAGCCAGCGTCAGCATCACCTGCAGGGCTCGCTGAAACCCAGATCACTGGACCCCAGCTCTGGAATTTCTGAGTCTGTAGCTCTGGGGTCTGGCCCAAGCGTTTGCTTTTCTACTAAGATCCCAGGTGCTGCTGATGCTACGGGTCCAGGGACCACACTTTGAGAATCACTGCCCACGTTTGCCCTGGAGCCACTGTGTTAGTTTCCTGTGGCCACTGGAACGAACCAAACCGCCCCAAAGACAGTGCCTTAAACATTTATTCTCTTACGGTTCTGGAGGTCAGAACTCAAGGTGTTGGCAAGGCTGTGCTTCCTTCATAGGCTTTCCGGCAAAACGTCTTGTCTTTTCTAGTTTTAAGCTATATTCGTTGCAGTCTTTGGTTCCTGGCCCCTTTCTCCATCTTCAAAACCAGTAGCATAGCATCTTAACTTCAGTGGTCATATTGCCTTCTTCTGTGTCAAGTCTTCTTCTGCCCCCCCCCTCTTTCTTTTTTTTTTTTAAAGATTTTATTTTATTTATTTATTAGAGAGAGAGAGCGCATGAGCAGAGGGAGGGCCAGAGGGAGAGGGAGAGAGAGAATCTTAAGCAGGCTCCACACACAGCACAGAGCTGGACTCGGGGCTCGATCTCACGACCCTGAGATCATGACCTGAGCCGAAATTAAGAGTCAGATGCTTACCCAACTGAGCCACCCAGGCATCCCCTTCTGCCTCTCTCTTAAAAGGCCACTTGTGATCACATTTAAGGCCCACCGAGTTGCTCTCCCCATCGTAAACTTCTTAATCTCATCCCATCTGCAGAGTTCCTTTTGCCACATATAAAGTAACATTTACAGGCTCTAGGAATTGGTCTGGACCTCTTTGGGGGGCTGTTATTCAGTCTCCACAGTTAACTTTCCACTGGGGAAGGTGTCCCATGACTATTCTTTCTGTGGCATCAGAATCAAAGGCACAGGCATGTGTACTGTCTTCATTTGGGTTCCTTCCTAGAGCAGACCCTGAGACGAGGATTTGGGTGTCAGTAGTTTATTTAGGCGGTGATCCCACTAGGGCATGGGGAAGTGAGATAGGGAAGGGCAGGCAGTCAGCATAGAGGGAGCTCATGAGCAGATTGCTGCTGTGGGCGTCTGGGGTTCAGTTCTCCTGGGGGGAACAGGAGAGACAGGGAGACAGAGGACTGGGATATTTACCCACCAACTCCTAGGGACATGCTTGCCCCAAGCAACTTTCTTGCTGGTGAAGCCCTCTGGCATAGTCACAGGTGTTTGTGGTAGGAGCTAGAAGCCCATAGGGCCTGACGGTTGCTGGGGCATCTGGGCAGGGAAGTAGCTGCGTCCACCATTGATCCTTTAAGAGAGCTATACTCATATGGCTGTCTTGCATTGAGCACTTTCTCTTTGCTAGGCTCTTTACATATATGACTTCTAATCTTCACAACAATTTCACAAGCCAGTAGTACCCCCATTTTACCAAAGAGGAAAGTAACATTCAGGAAGGTGCAATCACTTGGCTGAGGTCACACAGTGCCAGGGTCAAAATTCCAAATCAAAACTTACTGACCCCCAAACCATTGTAGAGGCAGAATATTCTGGTGGTTAGGGGTAGGGCCTCTGGTGTCATGCTGCCAGGGTTCAAACCTTGTATTTTCTTTAGCTTTGTGATGTTGGGCAAACAAATTGCCCTTTCTGTGGCTCAGATTCCCCATCTGTAAAATGTGGCTAAAAGCAGGATTTAACTCACAGAGGAGTTGTGAAGATGAAGTGGGCTAATTATGAATGTACGGTACTTAAAATAGTGCCTGGTGTATAATGTGTCATTATTTCTGTCATTATTTCCAGAACCTCACAGTGTCTGTACACATGCCTAGAGGTCATGGTTTCCCCTAGGATGCATTTGTGTTAAAGGCAAAAATTTAAATACAACCCACACAATAACTTATTACTTAAAATATCCAGTGAGTTAAGACAAAAAGAGGGGCTCAGCTATTTTCCATTTTGCATTTGTGAACTAGTCCCTAAAGCAGGAACATGTTGACCAGGGAAGAAGACTATTCTCCTGGTGACCGGCTTTCCCAGCTGGCTTTAAAAATACACCTGGCCCTATTCCATCTCCCAGCCCAGGAGCATTTAGCTCCATTCAAGCCCACACTTATGTCTCCACAGCAACCAACATAAGCACAAGCGTGAGGCGTGTGTTGGCAGCTGGCAACAGCTGAAGGAGAGGCCTCATGGCCGCTGAGGGCTTTGCACCGTAAACCAGCTGGGGGCTGAAAAAAGAGAGGAAAGCAAAGAAGGAAACATGAATGTGAGTTGGACAGTCTACTTCCTTCCCAGGCCTGCCCACTCCTTTCCCCACTCATCCTGCCCTGCTGCTCACCTGGCCTTCTTGGTATCTTTCTGAGAAGTCTGGGGAAAGCCCCGGGAGCTTTCCTGCTACAGCTCTAGTTCTCTCTGGGGACACATGCTCCAGGAGGGAAATTCCAGTGGTCTCAGGCCTAACATGGGGCTTCTCAGGGACCCAGGAGGTGGGGGTGGGGTGACGATGGCCATCCTACCCATAGAGACCTAGATGGGTCTGGGGCTTTCTTACTTTACTGTGCCTGGGGGCTTGTTCAAATGTTTCAACTTGTCCCCTATGGGAAGTTCCTGTGGGGTGGATCATTATTGAAAGTTAGAACTGGGCTGCCCTTTTGTGCCCAAACAGAACTGGTTCGGTTTCTGAGGTCATCCATACTGGGGTGGACCTCATGGAGTAGACCCGAAAAGGCTTCCAAATTCTCTGTGGTCATTCAGAAACCAAATTCCAAACTGTTGAGATTAGTGTTCAGGATTTGGGAGGCTCCAAGCAAGAACAACAGCCCTTTCCCCCTCCCGGTCCATCATTCTTAGAGCTGCGTCAGCAAGGTCATTGTAGGGAAAATTAATATTGGAAAAGAAGAGTGTCCTCTGTGTCCAGGGAGCATGAGGGCCCCAAGGGAGTGGTGTCATTTTGGGTGGCACTCTCCTTCACTCTCCATGTCTGCCCATAGAAAGGGAGGAGTGGAAGGCTGAGCTGGCTGTCTGGACAGTTTGGGTCCTAGAAATTCCCCAAATTCCCCAAAGTATGTGAACGTAAATGAGGCTTTTAAATTTTCTTCAATTACCTGAGTCAACTGCTCTGGCCTCTGCTTTCTCTGCTGGGGAGCCCTGAAGGAGTGTGCCTGCCTAGCAGGCTTAGAGCTGGCCGCCATGGTGATTGCTGCTAAGGTTCTCTTGTTTGGGTCCAACCCAAAGGAGGTACGGGCACATTTAGTCAGTGGCTCTGGTTACTTGCCTGTTTACTGATGTTCTTAGAGAGAACTTGCAGCACAGTAATAAGGGCCTGAGGTAGAATTCAAGAAACGGGTTATTTCTCTGGACCTGCCACTAACTCCTAGGACACATGTGTAGTGTTGGACAAGCTATAGGCTCTCTGTGACACTCCTTTTCCTCCTCTGTAAAATGAAGAGATCGACCAGATTTTAAAGCCGTAGACTTTCTCTGACTTTGTGGTTAATGAGTTGGCTGCTAATTTATGGAATGAACACCTACACAACAAAAGGGTTTTGGCACATGTCTCTCTCTTGTGAGCCCCGGCACCTGAGAAGCCATGGCATGCACGTAAAGGGCATGGGGTTCATATTCAGATAGCTCTGGCCTTGAGTGACATCTTCATGACCCACTAGCTGAATGATCTTGGCCAAGTGGTCTTGGTTTAGTATCTCAACTCCTCAGTTTTCACTTCTGTAAAACGGGGATTATAGGAGTACTTACCTTATTAGATGGCAGTGAGGATTAAATGAGCTAATAGGTACAGCGCTTTGCACCTGGAACATGGTTAAGCTCACTTACTGGTGGCAACCATTATTCCACATGGTGGTAAGAGGGTTGGAATCCAGGCTACTTGCCCCCTCTTGGGAGGCGTCATTTCTACTATAATCCCATCTGTTTTTATTGAGGCTGGAGAGAATTGCTCATAGTGCTGAAGAGTCCATTTCAGAACTCCCAGTTCCCATCTAAAGCCAGAGGCTGAGCAGGGGACATCTCAGTGCATGGCATGGCTTTGGAATTGGAAGTCTGGGCTCAGAGCCCTGCTCCAGGGAAACTTGAATGTCAGAGCCAGTTTTTCTCACCTGGAAACAGGGATGCAATGGAAGGTAATTTGAGGGGCTATTGGAGAATCAAAGGAGAAGGCATGGGAGGGCCCAGCTCTAAGCTGGTAGAGTATGCACTCAGGCATTGTTGTGCCTCAAGGGGTGACACTAGACCTGCTAGACGTGGGGAGCACAGGCTCATACCTGAGGACAGTGTCTTAGCATATTGACTTCTCAGCAGAAAGGCCTGCCGATGGGCTGAGTCAACCACAAGCCGCCCTCCCTCCCCAGACAGAGGTGAGCTTTCTGGGAACCCCTGCAGGGCACTGCAGTCCTGAGAGTGTCCACCCTCTGGAAATTGTGCAATCCTGTGCGGAACCTAGCTGGTAAGACAAGCCACTTCCTGTATCCAATTTATCCCTGTCAGGAAAAGGGGCCCTCCATCTATGTCACGTCTGCCTTATGTGGAATGAGTCTTGCCCCCTTCAAAATGGACAGAGGATGCCAAGTCATCAGGCCTGTTAGTGTGGGCCTTCCCAGGCAGTAAAAGGAAGATTATTAAGTATGAAATTTTCAAATAGAAGGCCAGAAAATGGTGGCTGATTTGACAAGATGCTCAATTTTCTGTATTTGTTTTTAAGATTTTATTTATTTATTTGACACTGAGCGAGCGAGCAAGAGAGAGAGAGAGAGCATGAGCAGAGGGAGAGGGAGAGGGAGAAGCAGGCTCCCTGTGGAGCTGGAAGCCCGATCTGTGCTCAGTCCCAGGACCCCGAGATCATGACCTGAGCTGAAGGCAGACACTTAATGACTGAGCCACCCAGGTGCCCCAGGATGCTCAATTTTCTGACCATATACCCATCTACCGCCACTTTGCATTTTGTTCAATTTTATTTTTCTAAATGGGATGATAAAATCCACTTGAATTGATTCAGATTCTCTGTATTATTATTATTAGTAGTAGTATGTTTAAACCTGTCTCAGTCTCTAAATTAATTATGACAATTACTTGAGATATATAATTTTTGATATACTTCCCATAAACAGAAGGACCAATATTTACGGCACCTCTTACTGTGTACTGGACTATTATATTGAAGAAGAAGATTCATAAGACTAACTCTAGGAGCCCATAGTCTATTTGTAACATTAAAATAACACAAATGAAATAATGAGTGAGGAGTGAAGTAGATCATCTGGTGGTATCTCAGGCTGCACAAGTAGTTGGAATTTGTGTGAGAGCAGAGCAACTAAGACAGGGAGACAACTGATCCTCATTCAAGTCATGAATCTGTCACTTACCTGGGCACTTCTGTGAGCCTCAGTTTACTTATCTGTCAAAGGGAGAAAACAATAATACTGAAGGTCGTTGTGGGCTAGTTCTTAGCACATAGTCAGTGTTCTGTGCAGGTTACTTAGTATGTTGATCATTAATTTTTCAGGCTATGTAAAGGTAGTTTAAAGAATGTTTTTGCTTTCTGCTTCAGGGAAAATGTCTTCCAAATGAAGGAATATTATACAGCCATAGAAAGGAATGTAGGGGTGCCTGGGTGGCTCAGTCGGTTAAGTGTCTGCTTTCAGCTCAGGTCATGATCTCAGGGTCCTGGGATCCAGCCCCATGTCAGGCTCCCTGCTCAGTGGGGAATCTGCTTCTCCCTCTCCCCCTGCCCCTCAGCTTGTGCTCTTTCTCTCTCACTCTATCTCAAATAAATAAATAAAATCTTAAAAAAAAAAGAAAGGAATATAGATGCATTTTATGTAGTTATAGAGAATAATCTCTTAGAAATACTATGAAGAAACCAAGGAGTAGCATATGTATAATTATATATTTAAGTAACCCTTTGAGGATGAAGGGGAATATATTATATCTACCTATCTGCTTGTCTATGCATAAAATATTCCTGAAAGAATACACAGAAAACTAAATGATAATAAATAATTGAAATGGGGGACGCCCAGGTGGCTCAGTTGGTTAAGCGTCTGCCTTCGGCTCAGGTCATGATCCTGGGGTCCTGGGATCGAGTCCCGCATCAGGCTTCCTGCTCAGCGGGGAGCCTACTTCTCCCTCTGCCTGCCGCTCCCCGGTTTGTCCTCTCTCTCTCTCTGACAAATAAATAAAATCTTAAAAATAATAATTGAAACTGGTACAGAAGCAGGAGAGTTTTCATGTATGTTTACTTGGACTTTTGGAATTTTGAATCACATGAACGTATTACCTATTCTAAACAATTAAACAAAATACCACTTATGCACACAAAACAGAACCTCTTATCTGGAGCACACAGGGTGGGATTTTTCTGTCTTGAAAAGTCTTTTAGACCCAAAGCAGCAATAGGAATTGAGATCCCAGAATGGTAGAGTCACATGGTTACAGTGCTGTGGAAAGCCTAAACCTCATCTTCCCAACTTGTTTATTTGAGAAGCTCTATTGCTCAGTTGAGTCCAAAGTGGTCAGCTAAGATTCCCCCACTTTCTGGAATCCAGGGATTTGAGTGATTCAGCAAGACCAATAAGTAGAAATGCTTGTGCTGGGGGGAGCCAGGGAACTCCCAGGGACCCTCTTTCCTCCTCCTCACTTGCTGTGGACCCTCAGACAACAAATACTGAAGACAGTGGGGGCAGGGATGGGGGGTGCTCTAGGAAAAGGGCTAAGTGAGCCACGTGATTTTGAATCACAAGTGTCAGTAGAGCTAGAATGTCACCATGGAAAAATGAAGGTGTGGAAACATAGTGGCTAGAAACACAGGGTCTTTCCACTTGGACCCCATTGTCAGTGGGTGTTGGAAATAACCCACCTGTTGGGCCAGTGTAGCTGGGGGTTTTGTCTCTGACCTATGGCCAGATCTCCCAAATAACTCTACAAACTTGGCCTTCCCTGTCAAGCTGTAGCAGAAGATTTAATAGTGCTCGCTGCTTCATGCTGGACACTGTAATCAAATTCAGAGCCAAGGCGCAGCCAGTCTTGGAGAGGTTTCTTGATGTTCCCTTGGCTCCTAATAACATTGTCTCCTCCTTCCACTCTGCTTACCACATGCCATTTTGTCAAATTAGAACTTGAACTCAAAAAACCAGATGCCTGCCTTTAGATAAGGTCGAAAAATTCCCTTGTGGGAGGAAAAGGGGCTGGGTTGTCTCTTGAATCTATGCACAATCAAAGGAGTCACCTTTGATATATGTCTTACTATAAAATAATGCCAAATATGAGAAGATTTTCTTTCATCCACCTAACTAGGGCAGACCTTCCTCCTCAAGGTGTCCCCATTGGCAGGGGAGGGGGCAGAAGAGAACATGTCTTTCATGGGGATTCAGTTTCCTGCTCAAGGTCTCCTAATGAGTGGCTGCAGGCTTCTCCAGGCAATGCTGGTGCCTTAGCTTTGGCCCACCCCCAGTCCTAACCCTTGGGGAGGTATCTTCTGGTTCTCCATTTCCTACTTAAATTTTTGTATTTTGTTCTTTTTTATAATGAAAAATTTCAAACATTGAAATGAATGGAAAAAATCGTCCAGGAAACACCAATATGTCCACATTTTGTGCTGGATTGTGTACCTACCCCCCTCCCCCCAGATTCATATGTCGAAGCCCTAACCCCCAGGACCTCAGAATGTGACTGTATTTGGAGCTTGGGCCTTTAAGTGAGGTAATTAAGGTTAAATGAAGCCATAAGGGTGGGCCCTAATCCAATCTGACTGGTGTCCTTATAAGAAGAGGAGATTTGGACACACAGAGACACCAGGGATGCTCAAACAGAGCACAGGCCATGTGAGGACACAGCTAGAAGGAGGTGGCCATCTGCAAGCCAAGGAGAGAGGCTTCCAAAGGAACCAAACCTCCCAACACCTTAATCTTGGACTTCTAGCTTCCAGAACTAAGAAAAATAAATTTCTGTTGGCTAAGCCACCCTGGTACTTTGTTATGGCAGCCTTAGCAAACAAATACACCCACCAAATAGATTCTGCAATTGTTATCATTTTGCTATATGTACTCTATCACGTATCCCTTTGTCCCTGCATCTTCTTCTTCTTCTTCATTTTTTTTTTTTTGGATGGATTTCAAAATGAGTTGCAGATTCATTGCTCACTTTGAAGAGTAAACTATTCAACAGAAAAGCTTGATGTTTGACTAAAGCCCAGGAGCACACATGATTGAACCTTCTGTGGCTATGATGGGAAGCAACTAGGATTGTCTATTCATATGAGTCTACACACCAGGAAACTGTAAGTAATGGTAAAGTTTGATTAGAAAGGCATGGAACAGGGTGTTGGTAAACTTCTCCAACCCCAGCTGGCCGAGACGACACCTGCCATTTTTCCTGAGCTTCCCTGCTCATTATGTCTGGCTGGTAGTGGGGGAGAGAGGTCGCCACTTTGTGCAAGTAACCAAATTTCCGGAAGTCTCCAGTGTCAGACATCTGGATTCAGGCCTGGCCTCCCACCTGCTGGCTGTGTAGGACCGTAGGTGCATCCCTAAATCTCTGAGCTTTGCCTAAAAATAAGAATGATAATACTACTATTTTGTACGGTTGCTGTGGGAATCAAAGAAGGATATTGAATGCTCACAGAATAGTTCCCATTGTTGGCGCCTCACTGCCAGGTTGGGGTAATGTTTATCTGCTCTAATAAACAAGCACCAACATTGTAGTGACTTCATCTAATCAAAATTTATTTTATGCTCACCTAACAGTCCAGTGTGTCTGGTTGGGAGCAGCTCACCTCCATGCTGGCATTCAGGGATGCTGGCCCCTTCCATGTGTGCCTCCACCATCCGCTAAGGTTTAAGTCCTCTGCATCCAGGCAGAACCATTGGCAAGCATGGTCACGGTTCCATGCCTCCAGCTAGTCACACTGCAGGGGGCTGGGAAGTGCAGCCACTTCTCAGGGACAGCTCTGGCCTCTGGAAGGAGGAGCCCACGTTTGGGGGAGTGCTAGCCTTCTCTGCACAGCCCCAACTCTGAGGAGGTCCTAGACATAAAGTCAGTGGCTGGGAGTTAGGAGTGGAGTGAGCCTGCTAGCCAGGGTAGGGCCAGGTCAGAGGGAAACCGCCCTGCTCTACCATGAGGGCAGTGAGAACAGCAGGTGGGGCAGGAGACGTCCGCATGGAGAGCCATCCCTCAAGGACTGAGGAAGTTGGCCAACAGGAAGGCACCTTCTCCCAGGGCTGTGTGCAAGATCCCTTTTGAACTCTGACTCCAATTCTGTACTATCTGTGAGACCTGGACCAAGTGACGGCTTCTCCAAGAGTCCTTTTCTCCTCTATAAAATGAGGATAGTGGTGCTTCGAGAATTAAATGCAGTGATGCATGGAAGTGCAGTGTTGTCCTTGTTTCACGAGGAGGATTTTGCTAAACCAGGGTCTGCAAGTATGTCGCACAGGTGTCATGCCTTCCTCTCATCTCAAGGAGGCCAACACCAGTAAGTCATGACCCTCTTTCCTCAGAGTCCTTCTAAACACAGTGTTCCAGGAAATCTGTACCAATCAGTTCCCGTTAGCAGATAGGATGAAAACTCTTTGACCTCCAGAGGATAGACCTTGGGCTTACTCCTTTCTGTATCCATGTGGCATTGAAAGGACTTGGCACATAGGAAGTATTCAATAAATAGAGAAGAATGTTTTATAGAGCTCTCTTGGAGGTGTTCACTTGTTGAAATGGTAAGGAAGACTCTGTTCAAGACTGTTGCCCCAGGTGGCAAGCTGGTCTCAAGAGGGGAAAGAGATTGGGCTCAATTCTGAATGCAGTAAGAAAGTGGGGCTTTATAGCCAAGGAGCTGGTTGAGAGGAGGGTGTCGGTGGATGGAAAATTCCTAAAAGGAAACATCAGGGGTAGGGGGATTCTTGCTAAACCCAGTTAACAGAATTCTTGCTGAAGGCAGGCCAGGGTGCTAAGATATAAAGGGTAGGGAGAATGAGGAACTTGGTCAGATATCAAGGGTAGGGATTCACTCTAAATGGGCTTTGCTGGATTCTTGCTAAAACTGAACTCTGCAAGGACAGACACAGAAACCCAAGTTCAAGGCCTTGTTGAGAACCTGAACAAAGTTTGGTCAAGGCGAGAGTCTCTGTCAGTGGAAGGTAGAACCCATATGGTCCAGTCTACTTCTCTGTGCACCCAGGTTTAGGGATGGGCCGGCAGACTTGAGGTACCATGGGGCTGGTGTGATCCTAGGCTGTGCCTTTAAACATGCAGGTGTTTTTGCCTCAGACAGGGGACTCTGGGTCCTTGGGGAGGATGCTGAGTTATCCAGACTTCAAGATCTCTCTGTGCAGCAGGGGTGGGAGACACAGGGGTGGGGGAAGTTGCACAGAGGACTCTGCTCTGGCCCAGGATGGTGGAGAACAGGCCTGCATGTGGCAGCAGGGGGACAAGAACTTCTGGAACGGCGCCCAGGGAGGCGGCATTCCAGAAGTGGACTTCTGGCCTGTTTGATAAATACCAGAGCTGCAATTAAGACAAAATACTGTGAATATGACACCTGCTGACAGCTGCAGGAAGGCCCCGGAAACCTTTATTATGAATTAGATTTTGTAGGCCATTCTGCTATGGTGAGCTGGTGCCTGGGCCAAGGAACCGGAGGGAACTCAGCAGGCCAGCTGCCTTGAGGGCACAGGATGGCTCACTGGTGGAGAAGGGGAAAGTGAGTTGTCCAAGGTCACACAGCAAATTACTGGCCACACCAGGGCTGGGGACCAGGATTCCAAATCCCAGGCTGGCATGCTTGGCTGCAGGACAGTTAACAGTAGTCGAGCATACATCTAGGCATTTGACTCAAGGAGATTTAGCTCTTAGTGCTCGGAGAGACAGAGACAGAGAATGTGACAGAGTCTGAGACATAAAGACAGCAAATGAGACAGAGTCAGAGACATAGAGACAGAGAGAATGAGACCGAAAAGAGAATTGCAAAAGGAGAGCAACATGGAAGAAACAGAAAGAGACATTCATGGGCCTGAGTCATTAGGTCCAAAATAGAGATTTGAACACCAGCAGAGTGGGACAGGACCTCAGGGACCATCTAGACCAGTCGCCTTTGTTTTTACAATAATCAAAGTGCAGCTGAGTGGTTTACATGTGTAAACCTTTTTAGGAACAGTTTGATGTTGAACAGTAAAAAGGAAATGGCTTGCTAAAAAGTGCTTGCTAAAAAGTGGCAAAACTTCCATCTCCAAAGATTTTTGAATAGGATTTGAAAAATGAAGCACTGCGGGAATATGACCCAGCACAGGGAAATTTGGAAAAATGATGCTGCTGATATTTCCACAACAGTCTGGAATTTAGGACTGAGCACTCCATGCCCTCCGTGCTTTCTTTGATGTCTTAGGCTCTGTGTTTCTGAGAACAGAGGGAAATGCTCCAGAGAAGGAACAGAGCCTGAACCCTTTCCTCCCTTACTCCTTTCATCTTGGTACCAGCAAATCTCCTCTGCTTTCAAAGTTCAGCTCACCTCTTCCAGGAAGCTTTCCCTGATTTGTCTTCCCTGATTTCTCACTTAGATCCCTCCCCCAGCTGGTACCCATCACTTCCTGGTATAAATCCCTCCAGGCATCCCCAGCGCCCTGTTAGCCACTTCTCTTTTTGCTTTTTAGTGCAAAGTAGTTATCTCTGACAATGTCAATTAAAGAGCCGCTATTCTATTCCAGGAACTCTGAAATCCTTAGCTCTAATCCTCACAACAAACTAGCAAGGTGGGTTTTGCTTTATCCATTTTACAGATAAGAAAATTGATGGGCTCCTGGGTGGCTCATTCCATTAGGCGTCTGCTTTTGGCTCAAGTCATGATCCTGGGGTCCTGGGATTGAGCCCCATGTCGGGCTCCCTGCTCAGTGGGGAGCCTGCTTCTCCCTCTGCGTCTGCCCCTTCCCCCCTACTTGTGCTCTCTCTCTCTCTCTTACTCTCTCTCTCAAACAAATAAATAAAATCTTAAAAAAAAGAAAATTGAGACTCAGAGAGAGAGAGAATAACTTGCTTAAGGCTATACAGTAGTAAGTGGCAGCCTGGGTAAATCCAGCCTGGGTTTGCCTGACTCCAGGGCCTATATTCATTCCACGACACTGAATGACACATGCCAAGGTCAGGCACTGTGTCTAGTCATTGGGTCTTGCATACATTTGGCATTCAATGTGTGTTTCTGAATGAATGAAACAGTAAATGAATGAATGCATACAAGGAATCTCCTTTCTTCTGAAGGCTCTAGCTCAGGGGTCAGCCACCTACAGCCTGTGGGCCCAATCCAGCCTGCTTCCTATTTTTGTAAATAAAGATTTAGTAGACACAACTATGTTCTTTTATTGTCTTTGGTTGCTGTCACGTAACAGTAGAGTTATGTTGTAACAGAGACCACGCAGCCCACAGAGCCCAAGATATTTACTATTTGGCCCTTTCCGGAAAAAGTCTTCTGACTCTCACAGTAGCTTATGATTTTTACTAGAATTTTGTGTGTGTGTGCGCATGCTTGTGCATTGGGTTTGCCTATCAAGTTATCAGACAGATTCCACATGTATCTGGTATATGCCATTTTGTTATCTTACAGGCAGGCTTCATCTAAAAAGGTTTGCTCCACAAGCCGTTTGGAAATATATATATTTTAAAAAGATATATATATATGTATATATATATATCTTTTTGAAATTTGTATAATTTTAAAAATTAAGTTTAGGTTGCTGGTGGCACCTTGGCACAGACATGGTTCGAGCCAAGACCCTGGTGACAGAGGTCTTCCCTGAAGTAGAGGAGGGCAGATTCCCCCAGAACAATCGCAGTGGGGTGGACTTTGAGGCTTGCCAGAACAGTATTGACAGGGGCAGCTTCTGAGCTAAATGAAAAGCAGCCTTTTAGATAGATTACACTCCCATTTCCTCTTGGCTGGCGGGGCTGATCAGGATTCCGGGATCCCAGCCTCACCTCCTTCCCTGGGACAGGGGCACTCTTCCTCCCCCAAGCTGCCCCCCAGTGCAGCCTCTTGTGAGGCCAAAGCCCTGCCTACCTGTTCCTGCTCCTGGGAGCTGAGGACTGGCCTCTGGACCCCTGGCATCTGGGCCAGAAGCAACACCAGAGCAGGGATTGGCTGACTCCCACCCCAAATGCCCAGCTGGGAGTGCTCAGAGGCGTGACAAATCTCAGCCTGTCGCCCGCGTGTGTTCTCTGGCCAGTCCCTCCTTAGGCCTTGCCCACAATGACCGGTCTATCACTCAGCCTCACTCACCTGCTCACCATTTCAGGACTGCTCTGTTTCTCAGCTTGCTGCTCAGGTGAGTGAGTGTGTGTGTGTGTGTGTGTGTTGTATGCCTGCGTATGTGATGTGTGCATGGTTTTTGGAAAAAAGGCTTGAGAAGCAGACTTGTTCTGGGTGCTTTCAGCCTTCTTTAAGTCTTAAACTTCTCGACCAGTGTTGGAATTGCACATAAAGGGGTTTGGCGGTGGAGTTGGTGGGGACCTTGATATACACACTCGTGTGTGTGTACTTGTGTGTGCCCCTCCTGTGACCTTAACTTTGAGGTCGCAGGCTGGCAGCTGCTGCCCCTTTGGCTTTGAAGTAACATCACGTACTGTGGTCTGGGGCCAGCCATGGTATTGAGTGGCCGAGATGTTGTCCATTATTCTCCAGGCTGATGGCTTGGTCATGTGGTTATTGCCCCAGAGACAGTAGCCACCAAACTGCCAAATCGTATTCTCTGCAGGTTGTGCCCTCACCTGCTCCCCATGCCCACACAGGGCCCAGCTGCCAGGTGGCAAATTCCTACCATGATCTTTCAGAGACGTTCACATACCTTCAACTTTTAGGATCAGAATTTGCTTTACAAGGTGTGTGGGGTACGTGAGTGGGGGTTGGAGGAAAGTCGTAGGGTGTAGCCTTCTCTGGAATCAGTGTATCAGGGAAAACTTAAGCAAACTGAAGCCAGCTCTCATGAGAGCTTCGCTGCAGCTGAGATACCCAGCTCATGGTCAGGACACTCCGTGCTGCATGGAGCACGTGCCCTTCACCCCTTCTCTCCTCTCGTCCTTCTGGTGCAAGTTCCAACAGGCAGGAAAGGGCCCCAAAGCAGGAGGAGGCAGACGTAAGAAGTTGGGTACTCCCCCAGCTTTGTGAGCAGTGGCAGAATAGTTAGCATATGGCTGCACCTAGAATCTTCCCACCCTGCAAAGGCAGGAGGTTTAGGGGACTTCTTTCCTTTGGTGGCTTCTGATGATACATTTGCTTGATTGGGCAGGGGGTGGGGTGGGGGGTACTGC